>NC_081561.1:14159182-14423266 GCF_022355385.1 Mustela nigripes | reverse complement strand
CCCCCCCCCCCCCCCCCGTTCTTGAAGACATATTGGGATACTTTGTATATAGATGCCTTTCAGAGTTCTTACACTTTTGCTAACTTGATTGATTGATTGAGTTTTGGTCCCATACTGCAGGACTCTCAGCTTCCTTGGAAATCTAGGCTTCAGATTCCCTATTTCCATTGTCTGCATTCTGTTGTTGTATAATAAAGGAAGGAACAGGTTTCCTAGTGTCCTATATTCAAATTCTGGGTCCCCTGAAGGGCCTTTGTCAGCTTTTGTTTTACAGAACTCCACGAGCTTAATCTTTCTCAAATTGTTTCATGACTGTCTGTGGAGTTAGCATTATTCACTCCAGAAGGGCAGGGACCCTGTTTTGTTCTGCATTCCTTCAACAGTCGGCTCTGAGGCCTGCAAGTTGCTGGTGTTTGTCATTCAACAAATACTTGATTGATTATGTGGATCACCAAAGGAGCTGAGTCCTTTCCCTGGGACCCCTGCTTCTGTTATCATGTAGGTACTGTATGTGGAATTTGTATAATGAATGTCTGAATTTTCAAATGTGCCAAGGCTCCCCTACTTTCACATATTCCCTTAATTACCGAGTGTGTTCTACATACCAGGCACTGGGCTCGGCCCCGGGATACGAAGATAAACAGAAGTCCTCATCCTCAAGGAACTTGTCGTCAACCGGGGAGATGAAAATCCAGAGAATTAAGTGACAGTGAAATCGTGCTGTCGGGGAAGAATGGGCCGGCTTTGTAAAAACACCTGAACATACGAGGCAGATGAATCACTTGGCCTTCTTCAGACAGATACCCCTTTAATATACGCTCAATGTATAATCTGTGCGGATGTAGAGAAAAGAATTCTCTAGTAATAAAAACTGTTTAGCTTTTTTTTGTTGTTGTTCAAAATCAGAGATTTGTGACAGACATGGAATGTATCAGAACAGTTTAACTTTTTTTGGAACTACAGTTTTTGAAACCAGGCAATTTTGGGGGGAGGCCTACTAAAGTAGTTAGGATTTATATAACAATATGACCCACCTACTCTGGGTAAAGATCACCCTGCCACACACTGCTTGGTTTCAGAGGTTTTTTTGTTTTTTTTTGTTTTTTTGCAAGTTCCGACTATGACTTAAGGCAAGTGTCTCAGAAATGGCTTCTGTTTGTTTAGAGCGATTTGTCATGTCCAGGACAAAAGCGCTCAGGAGTGATAAGCTTGTGGAGACGTGGAATGGTTCCATTTTGGATTGCTATTTACTTCCATCCTCGTTAATTCATATTTCACCGGTTACCTGAAGAGATGCCTGTGGAACCTGAGGTAACCAGTGATGTTCTAGCAACCCAAGTTTGTTGGTGTCTCGGGCTGATATCCGACGGCTCTGCTCTTCGGGCTGACTGTAGGAGTAGATGTCCCAATGTCAGTCCATGGGGACACAGGGACGTTTCCTCAGGAGAGCAAGTATTGGGGCCCCAACTAGAAAGCTAAATTAAAACTTTACTGCAGCACCAAGAGAGGTGGAGGGGGAGAGACTGTATTCTGGGTTAGGGAATCACATGTGAGAAGACAGGGAAGATGGAGGTGTGTCTGGATCACTCCCAGCAGCCCAGTGTTTCTAGACCATCAGGTGGTTCGAGGTGTTAGGAGACAAAGAAAAGGTGAATGGGAGCCAGAGCCAGACGACAGAAGGCCAAAGAGAGTAGTTTTCCCTTTCAGGCTCAGCCTCACAAAATGAGCTAAAAAAATTTTTTTTAACATAACCTACAAAAATTACCCCCCATTTCATTATGAAAATGAATCTATAGAAAAATTTAAAGAATTTAAAGACTAATACAGTGAATACCAGTATACCCGCCACGAATTTTAAATGAAGCTCTTGCTATATTTGCTTCATTCATTGTCTAAATGTAACCTACGGACCCTGGGGCCTATGGCACAATCTCAAGGTGTCCTTGAGGTTAAAGCAATTTTCATGATAATGCTAAAATGTTTCCTTCCTTCCTTCCTCCCTCCCTCCTTTCTTTCTCTCTCTTTCTTTCTTTCCTGTGTTGGTATTTGTGCTGATGTGGCACGATGAGAGTAGGGAAGACTCTAAAGACTCTGGTGTCTTGGCACGAACCAGGCCCTGGCACCCGCTATGCCAGTAGCCACGGTATTCTTCACTGCCACTTGCCATTGTATAAAAAAATGCGCCCTTCAGTCAAGAGTGTCCTTGAAACATTACAAGTGAATCATTTTATTACATCTCAATTCTTGAGTCCTCTCCTTTAGCATTTTGGGTGAGGACATGAGAAGCGTGCATAAAGCACTCTTGCTCTGATTCAACTGTGAGGACCACCTTGAGGGAAAGGACTTGCATGGTTGTTTGAGTTGCCAGCTGAACTAGCAGCCTTTTTCATGGACCACCAATGTTTATTTGCAAGAAGGACTGTATTCCTAGAGCTGTCTTTTTTTTTTTTAAAAGATTTTATTTATTTACTTGACAGAGATCACAAGTAGGCAGAGAGGCAGGCAGAGAGAGACAGAGAGAGACAGAGAGGAGGAAGCAGACTCCCCACCAAGCAGACAGCCTGATGGGGGCTGGATCCCAGGACCCTGAGATCATGACCTGAGCCGCAGGCAGAGGCTTTAACCCACTGAGCCACCCAGGTGCCCCTCCTAGAGCTGTCTTAACAGATGATCTCAGTGTTGATGGCTTAAAGCAGCAGATCCTTATTTTCTCATCATTCTGGAGGCTGGAAGCCCAAAAACAAGGTGATGGCAGGTCTATGCTCTTTCCGGAGGCTCTGGTGGAGAACCTGCTCTTTGTCCCTTTTAGCTTCTGGTGGTGATGGCATTCGTCGCTTCGGCAGCATCACACCAGTCCCTGCCTCATCTTCATGTCGCCCTCTCTCCTTCGTGTCTCTGTGTCTTCTCTCTTATAGGGACTCGTCACTGGGTAATCCAGCATCCATCCCCCTCTTCTCAAGCTCCTTAGGTAACATTCACAGGTTGCAGGGACTGGGGAGTGAACAGATCTTTGGTGCAGGGAAGGTATTTTTTCCTGTCTACCACAATGATTGACAGATAAACTATGGTTATTCAGATTTGGGTATTTGCCAAAACTTTTCTTGGAAATGAACAAAGAGAGCCTATTGCTTCAACGAAAGCAACTGATATTTTTGTTACCAATTAGAGAATTTGAGCTTTCAAATGAAAAGTAGAATTCTGGAAAACTCATATGTATTCACCGTTGTAAGCTTTACATTTTCTCAATACTTGAAAGTCAAGTTTTAATTTTTTTTTTATGAGACTGGTGGTGAGACGAATGTATAGGATATATATATCACACACACACACACACACACACACACATATCCCCTTTAATGAAATGTGTCAACATTTGGAAGTTCTACACAACTCCATGAACCAATACTTTCCAAATGGTCAGTGCTTGATGCTATAAAATTATCAGTAGATAAAAGGGCCATTCAAAGTACAAGACAGATCAATGAGTTTTCATATAACAGAATCTGAAAAATTTATTGATAAATTTTCAGATTCTATCTTGCAACCAACTTTTAAGAAACTATCACTTTTCCAGTTTGGAACAGGATGAAAAAGCAAGGTCCACGGTAATCTGAAAAGAATTATAATTCTTCTCCCTTAATCCAGGTAATGTCTAGATTTTCTTCTAATGCTTCAACCAAAACAACCTATCATAAAAGATTGAATGTAGGGACACCTGCATAGCTCAGTCGGTTAAGCGTCTGAGTCTGGGTTTCAACTCAGGTCATGATCTCAGGGTCCTGGGATCGAGTCCCACACTGGGCTCCTTGCTCAGCGGGGAGCCTGCTTCTTCCTCTGCCTGCTGCTTCCTCTGCTTATTCTCCCTCCCTCTCTCTCTCATAATTAAGTAAATAAAACCTTAAAGAAAAAAATTGAATGCAGAAGCAGGAGAACCTAGCTGTCTTCTAGTCAGATAGACATTAAAGAAGATTTGCAAAAATCGAAAGCACCACCACTGTTCTTATTGTTATTTTTTTGTTGTTTTGGCAAATAGAGTTGTTTTTCATAAAATATATATATTTTTGTGGTAACACATAATCATTTTTCAGAAATGATTAATATATATATATCATATATATATATGTGTGTGTGTGTTTTTAGCCCCAGGGGTACAGGTCTTTGAATCCTCAGGCTTATACACTTCACAGCAGTCACCATAGCACATACCCTCCCCAATGTCCATAACCCAACCACCCTCTCCCTACCCTGCTTCCCGCTGGCAACCCTCAGTTTGTTTTGTGATATTAGGAGTCTCTTTGATTACCAAATATTTAAATGTGTTTCTGATTTAATTTATCTTATGGGAAATTGGTAGATAAAACCCAGAATATAAAAACTCCTTGGGTTCCTTACTAATTTTTTTTTTTTGTTAAAGATTTATTTATTTGACAGAGAGAAATCACAAGTAGACAGAGAGGCAGCCAGAGAGAGAGAGAGGGAAGCAGGCTCCCTGCTGAGCAGAGAGCCCAATGCGGGACTCGATCCCAGGACCCTGAGATCATGACCTGAGCCGAAGGCAGCGGCTTAATCCACTGAGCCACCCAGGTGCCCCTTACTAATTTTTTTTAAATTAATTTATTTATTTTCAGCATAACAGTATTCATTGTTTTAAGTGTGTAAAAGGGTCCTGAAACCAGGATGCTCGGGAGCTGCTGTTCTAGGAGGTTGAACAGAGGAGTGGAGGTTGAGGGTATAGGACTTGAAGGATTCTGAGTAAGGGTGAGGGAATTCCATATGTGCTAAAGGGCAGGGACAAGGAGTGATGCGTAGAAAGGGCATAGCATATTGGGGGAAGGTCAAAGCAGGCTGGTTTGGCAGGAGCAAAGCATTATGGGTGTGATGCCATGGGAAACCCAAGGTGCAGGGTGGGGTGAAAGCAGGCCATGAAGGACTGCAGGATTCATCGGGAGGCAGTGGGAAAGCATTGAGGATTCTGCAAGTGGGGATGCCTACTGGACGGTGCTGCTCAGGAGGGGGACTTGAGGCAGAGCATCTGTCCCCAAATGGTTGTCATGGTTCAGGCTGGAAGCAATGAGGACCACACCCAAGTCAGTGGAGGAGAACTGAAAACGTAAAAGATTGAAAACACGGGGCAGACATTTTACAGATACCCCCCCCCCCGCCCCGGTATCCATGATATACAATGATAAAATGAGTGAAAGCAAGGAGACAAAGATAAAGTCATTGTTATGTCCTACATAAAAGCAGTAACATGACATCTGAAGCTGTCTTTTCAACTGTCAGATGAAAAGATTTCCATTCATTCCCCGCCCTTCTGTCTTCTTTAATTTTACCGACTAATTTTGTTAAATGCAGATTGGTTTGTGAAATTCTTGGAGAGGACCAGAGTCCCCCTCTTCAGAATAATCAGCAAAATGTTATCCTTGATCACTCAGTGGCATTTACATCAGAATTTAGAAGTTATGCTCTGGTCTAGAAGGCTGGAAGAGCCAGGTCTGTTTACTGAAGGAGAAAGGAATTTTTTAGAAAAGAATGCACCCTGAAGGAAGAAAAGTGGGTTCCAATGCTTCCAGAAAAGTGGAGGCCACGTATTTGGTCTGGGGACATGACTGAGGACCATAGGGTGGGCCTTGCCCCATCATTCTCCAATTTTCAGTTGATGGCTTGTGCCAAAGCCTTCTTGGTGACCAGCCACCTCCTAATTATATTCTGTCTGACAGACTGTACTTTCCTCAAAACTGTCTTATCTTTTGGCTCCCAGGCCATCACTTTCTCTTGGTTCTCTTGTTATCTCAGAGTATTTTTGATATCCCTCCAGGATTCTTTCCTCTGGACCCCTTCATCTTTTGACGTTTCTCAGAATTCTGCCCTTGGTTTTCTTTCATCCTATATTCTCTTCCTAAGTGATTTCACCCACTTCATGCTATCACGACTAGAACATCAGTTCCACGTGGGTTGAAGATTTCTCTTCCTCCCAGATGCATTCCCCGCCCCTAGCAGAGTACCCATCGTGTTGTGGGTGTTCATGAAATATTCAACGAAGGAACGAATCGCCATGCACAGGGAAAATCTAAATGTAACCCTAAGAAAACCTGGACACCTTGAGTCCAGTTTAATGTAGTGAACATTCAAAAGAAACCTACATTCGATTTGAGGAAAAAGCATTTGTAAGTGCAGATTGGCTGGAGCTATTCTGGAAGTCAATCTGGTAAATTTTAGTTGAAGTAAGTACCTGTACACACCAGGGCTCCAAACCTAATCATGTCCCTGGTTATGGAGTCTAGGAAGAAAAAAATCTCAATCTGGGTGCCTACAAGAACAGAAACGAGGATGTTTGTTCTAGCGTTATTTGTGGTAGAGAGCGTTGAAGGCAATCTAGGTGTCCTTCCTTGGGGAATGTGACATAAATGTGGCAGAAGAAGAAAGGGGACACTGTGAAGCATCTGGAAACAAATACGTAAACACAGAGGCATGCATCAACCTTGAAAATGTTGTGCTATGGAATGAGGTAAGGAACAGAACAATATCTATTATTCAATGTCACTTATGGAAATTAAAAATATGTGCAGAGAGCCACAGGAGATAGTCTATGTCTGCAGCTGGTTCCTGGCTACATGGGTGTACACATGTGTATCAAGTCAACACGTTGTATCATTAAGGTATTGCCCTTTGCCAGACATGGTTGTATCTCAAAAAACAAAACAAAACAAAACAAAACAAAAAAAACCAACCTATGCACACAAAATAAGATGCATTATATATGAACACTTATCAAAATGTAAGGCTACCCATCAGACACTTTAGAAAGCTGCTTGTTGTGGGATGGATGGGAATACAAGGGAATGCATGAAATAGCTCATTTAAAAAAATCATGGGGTGCCTGGTTGGCTTAGCCTGTTGAGCGTTGGTCTCTTAATTTCGGCTCAGGTCAGGATCTCAGACTCGGGAGATGGAGCCTCATCTCTCTCTCCCTGTCCTTCCCCCTCTGCTGGCCCACGCATGTGCTCTCTCTCCCTCTAAACAAAACAAAACAAAACAAAACAAAACAAAACAAAACAAAAATGGGGCTTTGCATGAGCCAGTGACGATAATGTACTGTGAACTTACAAGTTTCCTCCATGTATCAGTCTATCTATAGAGTTGTCTACACTTGTGATGTCTCCTATGACACATCTATGTGAATGGTTCCCCAAATATTATTCAAAGTCTTCCTGGACCCCAATTCAACATCTCCAAATGCCTTGTAGGTGCCTTTGTTTGGGTGCTTCTGTTTTTGCATCTTCAGCACTAAACAGACCCCTTTAGCTTCCTTCAGAAATGACCTTTCCCAGCATATTGAAATCCTAGCGTCTAAAGGAATCTCTGTGCCTGTCCAGATGTTTTAGATTGGCGTTTGGGGTGAATAGCATTGGCCTTCCCTGGAGGCTTGTTAGAAATGCAGAGTCTGAGGAACCACCCCAGACTCACTGGCTCACAACTTTCATTTTAACAAGGTCCCAAGAGATTCATGTGCACGTTCAAGTTTGAGAAGCACCTGCTGTATTTCTTGTTTATTTTGTTAGTTTTGCCCAGATGGTTGGGTAGAAATAAGTGGTGGCCCCTTCCAGGAGTACCCAAGTGAGGTTAAAAACATGCTCCCTTCACTCTTTGTGAGAGTCTGTCTGTCTGTCTGTCTTGCCAGGGTCTGTTCAATGGAGGGGAAGGCATCCCGAGTTCTAGCCTCTTCTTTGCTGAGTGACCTTGAAGGGGCCAATCTTCATTATGCATTTCAACAGCACTCTGTATTAGCAAAGCACTCCACCATCAATTTATTAGTGATTCTCTCTCAAAGTCTTTGCATCATCTTTCCAAGCAATAAATCGTGGTGGATTTTCTTTGTAAGCCATAAGTGGTTATGCATTGTAAACAAATGGGTTGAAAGGTAACATAGCAGAAGCGTGTTTCATCAATTTCCCTTCATCCACCGTCCATGCATCACTTAAGGAAGAACCAAGTGCTCCCTGGCTGAATTGTGTATCTAGAACATAACCCTAAACAGAGAAGTACTTTATGTTACACAATAGAAACCATTAGGCTAATAACTCTGGGTGGGTTTGACAAGGTGGTCTGTCAGTCCCATGAAACTGGAATAATGGAAGTCCAGCCTCAAGAAAATTAAGCTAATGCCTCCCGACCTCTGACTGTACGCTTATCACTGCTGAGCTACTGTGTCTGCACAGAGAGGAGGTGTTTTCTGCATTATTTGGAAGCTGCCTCAGTTAGAGCTGGACATCAAACAAATTCATGTGTATGTTGTCTGATTTTTCTCCTGTGTAAACTGATTCTTTTTATTTATTTTTATTTTTAAAAATTTTTTTTTTTTTTTGGGTAAACTGATTCTTGTAGCAGGTTCCTCCTTGCTCAGAGTGAGAGCAGAGGGCAACTGTAAAATGCCCTCTCCATCTGCATGCATCTGGATTCTCTCGAAACTCTACATCTCTCTGTCTTGCTTTTCTGCAGTTCTATGCCTGGTACTTTGGCTTCATGTTTCAAACTTCCCCTTGAGTCCAGAGACTTCCTTTTTCAGAGAGACAGGCTGCAGTTCCCTATCACTTTATATCCACAACCTCATAAGAGCCTCCCCTCCGCCCATACACAAACCGGGCCTCCCTTTACTCCCCAGCCCCAGGTGGACACCACAACCAGTCCTGATTCGACCTCTCTCCCAGCAAGGTCGGATGTCCCCTCTTCATGCACGTCATGGTCAGACCTCTTAGGTGCACCCAAGATAAGAAACAAAATGTGCAGACTTCTGATTTCAGGGCCAACTCGTCAATTTCTGGGATGGTGATGCTCTGAAAATCAATGTTTTGATTATGTTTGATTATATTTCCCAGAATAAGACGATTTCTAGACAGAATAAAGAAGCAGCAACTGCTGACCCACTGAGAAACCTACATATTTATCATTAAAAAAAAAAAAAGAGTCAGCTGTGATACAGGTGAGAAAGCTAGTTTCAGTGTCTAATACAACTGAGCAGGGGTGGCTGAGAAAAAGAAGAGCGTGAGTGAGACAGAGCCAGGCATCCAAGAACCTGCTGACCCCACCAGAATTTCCTGAGCACGGTGCCAGCCCTTAGTGGGGGAGAGCAATTATTTTAAGAACATCTATTTAAGGGTAACATTGTCATTATCCTTTTAATGGTGCTGCTCCACAGTCCAGTTAAAGTAGTCCTTAAAAAATAAAAAAAATGCTCTTTTTGCCAATACAATCAAGGCATTTTGGAGAGGCAGATGTTGTTAGTTCAGCTTATAAAGGCTTTTTCTCACCGTTTTAGAAAACATTTTTTGCAAGTGTGGTATGGTGCGGCAACACATCCAATATAGGCGTGCACAACCACATGATTGTACTCTAGCAGGTCTAGGAGGAAATGCACACACATGCGTGCACACGCATGCGTGCACACACGTACGCGCGTACATACAGACACACACACACACACCCCAATGCAAAACAGCGCTTCCTCTAAGATCCAAACAAATCTGTTTCACATCAGTAGAGAGTAAGTGGAAAATTACTGTGCTTTCCAAATAATAAGGGAAGAGATAAATTTGGGGAAGCTAACAGGAAGTTTTTCTACATGCAATAAATCAGTTGCCTTCTAAGTGGCTTACCTCATCCTTCTCTTTGTCTGCACGGGGCAACTACATTCGCCCGACACCAGGTGATTTCGCCCGACACCAGGTGATCCCAAAGTTTAGCTAATTAAAGGAACTTGAGGAGGGAGCTGGAGAAGCAGGAGTAGAAGCTAGAACAGGTTACAATGTTTAGGACTTGTCCAGCCATCACTTGAAATCCAAAACGAACTCACAGAATAGGATTCCTGAAAACAGTGGGAGTCTGAAGGCCAGGGTCCCTTCAGAGACTTTGCTGCATGTCTGCCCTTGAGAAGCCCGGAAGCCCAGAAATGGTATCTCTCTGGCAATATGCAAAGGCTCCTATTTAACATTTAAGTAGGGCTGATATGAGCAAAATAGAGAAGTGGTAGGAAGATTGCAGAAGTATTTGCCCCGGAACTTAGGACCAGCAGATCAATCCCAATTTGGGGGCACACTTGAAGATGGGGTTTGTTCTACCCAGATCCCGATGACTCTGTTGCTGTGGACACAGCAAGGACACCCTTGTGATCAGGGTTATACCTTTGCTTCCTGGACTGGAATTTCAATTGTGTTGAAAAACAAAACCCTTCTCCTTACTGCAAACCACGATGTAAAGGAGCCATGTGGTTTGTTAGCAACTACTCTGTACATGACCTTGAGTGACTCACTCTAATTTGGGCTTAGATTCTTCAGCCTTAAGAGGAAGGGCTACGGTGAGTGATCTCCGATACCTATACCTTCAGGCTTTTATGCTCCGTAAGACTATGAGTGCAGTAAACAGTCCGCCTGTTTATGGAAGTTTAAGTCAAATCAGGGAGACAATGCAAGCACACAATGACAGTTGTCAGTGCACAGCCACGTGTGTTAGATGTCAGCTGAGTGACACGGGTGTTCATTTAATGGCCAAGATGTGCTGCCCACGAAGCAAACCCTGCTGTGACCTTCATCCTCCTCGAAATGTGTACGCCTTACCTCGCTCCTGCCTCTCATGGCAAAATTTCTAGAATGATTAGTCTTCATGTACTGTCTATGACCTCATATTTCATTTAGTTCTCAACACACTGAAATCTGGCTTCATTTCCCCAGCTCCTCGACAACTGTTTGCTACCAAGGTCACCGTCAATATCCAACTTGCCAAATCCCATAGATTCTGGTCTCCTCATCTTTCTTGACTTCTCTGTTTTATACCATAGATAAGTTCTTCTTAAACTTGTCTCCTCCCCTTATTCCCAAGTTTCCATTCTCCCTGGTTCTCCCCTTTCCTCGGCTTCTTCTATTTCTTTTATGGGCATCTCCCCACTGCCCGCTCTTGAAGACCATGTGGCTTCAAGCTCTGTTCTTGGCGCCTGCTGCATCCCGCCTTCTCTGGACAAAAATCGTGCAATTCCCCACAAATGCTGCTGGCTCCCGTCTGTCTCTCTGACACTCACAGTATCCCCCAAATTGCATCCCAAATCCAACTTACAGCTTTCCCCCCAACATATGTATCACCATCCAAAAGTCAGTTCCTAACTGTTGCTCAAGGTATCTCACCCTGCTCCTCGTGTATAATCTACTGTGGAGAGCTGTCATTTCTACCATCTGCTTGTCCCCTCGTCTACTTTCTGCCTATCCCTGCCCTGGTCCAGGCCCTGGTCATCTGTCTCTGGAACTTTGGCAATAGCCCCCTGACCGTCCCCCTGAGCCTTTGAGTCTCTCTCTCTTGCACATCATTCTCCCCACTGACACCGCTGACGCCAGTGGACTCTTTCTCACCCTCAAATGGGATCATGTTGAACATTCTTCACTGTAGTCAACTCTAGCTGATGTGTGTAGGAGTCTTGTCTGCAACTTACCATGAAATCCATAAAAGGAAAAAAAAGATGGATTGCTAGATGGATCAAGAGACTGATCGCGGTGCGGTAGAGTTTCGTTTTTGTTTTGCATTGTTAATAAATGCTAAGCAAATGCATATATTGTCTTAGGATGGCGTTCAAGTTTCCCAAGGACTGGACGTCATAATATACTTCTATGTCCCTCATCGCTCCTAATGCAGGAATGGGTCAGAGGAACTTCTTTGCCCATATTTTGGCAGAAACTAATGGAGGATATGGGAGACTGGGCTCAGTAGGTTAAGCGTCTGCCTTTGGCTCATGTCATGATCTCAGGGTCTTAGGATTGAGTTCCACGTCAGAGTCCCTGCTCAGCAGGGAACTTGCTTCTCCCTCTCCCTCTGCTGTTCCCCCTGCTTGTGCACTCTCTCTCTGTCTCTCTGTCAAATAAATACATAAATTCTTAAAAAAAAAAAAAAAGAAACTAAAGGAGGTTATCATTTCTACTTAGCCCTTTGTCTAAGCTCAAAGTAATGATAAGGAATACTACAGAAAAAATCAAGATGTATAAGAAGAACATATCTATACCTTCAATTATATATATTTCAAAAATCATTGGTTGAAAAATGCTTTTTGAGGCATTAAGAGTTCATCTACCTACCAGAAAGTTGGTCTCCCCTCTCTGTTTTTCTTTACACAAGAGATTAAAACAGAAGTAATCTTGAGGCAATTTTCATTTTGGAGAAAGTACAATGACAGATTATTTTGTCAATAGTAAGCTGTTAACATTGAATTGTGTAGGTGTTTAAAAGGAATTCACTGGAGCCCCACTATGAAGCACTATTAGAGTTCCGTGCTTTGGAATCGACTACGAGACTATTTCCTAATAAGGCCTCTTTAAAAAAATTTTTGATTTTGTTTTATTTAAATTCAATTAATAAGATATAGTGTATTCCTGCTTTCAGAGGTAGAGTTCAGAGATGCATCAGTAGAGGACCCAGCGCTCATTCCATCCCGTGCCTTCCTTACTGCCCGTCACCCAGTTATCCCATCCGCCCGCCCACCTCCCCTCCAGCAACCCTCTTTGTTTCCTGTAGTTAAGAGTCTCTTATGGTTGTCTCCCTCTCTGATTTCATCTTATTTTTTCTTCCCTCCCCCTGTGCTCCTCTGTTTTGTTTCTTAAATTCCACATACGAGTGAAATCATATGATAATTATCTTTTTCTGACTGACTTATTTCGCCTACCAAGCCCTTTCTGCCTCTTCAATAAATACACACCTTTGGATGGTGTTGAATACACCCTTCTATATAAAACCCTCTTCTTTAGAGAACGGTACTGTGGTGAAGACCCGGGAAAGTTACGCATTTCTTTTGCAAATAACACAATGCTAGGGATATTTATAATATCTAAAAATAAGAAAGGATTTATTTCGCATTGCACACGTTGGCTGTAATCTGGAACTCTTTTGTCACAAGAAATCGGAACCAAGCATATCCTAGTTCCAAGCATAATTTGGCATTATTTTATTTTATGTGGTTCCAATTTCTTGGAGTGAAATAAGTCCAATTTGTTTTTCATGAATCCAATTCAGGGTAATCTTTCCAACAGAGTTTGGCATCGGGAAGAACGCTGAGGAATGTATGTGGTTAGGGGTGTTGCAAAAGGGGAATTGGTCATTAGTGCTGAATTCCTACTAGTGAATTCTCTGTGGATTTGCAAATAATTTTTCCTCACAACCTGACTTCCAGCTACCTTGTTAACTTTACACAAACTCCTTCTTCAGGTATCTGAAAAACATAAGCCAAAAACCAGAATCCAAAACAAGATAAGCTTTCCCCCCATTTTTGGTGTCGGCATAAAATATATACTGTAGGAACTTGAGAGGAGAGCTATTAAGCAAGTCTTCTTCTGAGGATATAGACAAAGATGTACTTTTACCAAATGTCAAAATTATGTTGTCAGATTTGATGTGCAAGCCACAAAAATGAATTTATTGCATAGATTTCCATGGTAGCAGTTCTCTGGGGGAAGGAGTATATTTGGTTAGGGAAATAGTTTGCAATCAAAGTATTATTGCTTTGGGGGCAAGGAGGGTGCCATTCAGAATAAGACAGCAGCAAAACATGCTGATAACATTTTAGTTACTTATCACACTGTTAATAGAAAGATACGTGTGATTAAGTATCAACCATAGTTTACATTCTAACTATTAGAAACTGTGGCATTGGGGCGCCTGGGTGGCTCAGTGGGTTAAGCCACTGCCTTCGGCTCAGGTCATGATCTCAGGGTCCTGGGATCGAGGCCCGCATCGGGCTCTCTGCTCAGCAGGGAGTCTGCTTCCCTCTCTCTCTCTCTGCCTGCCTCTCCATCTATTTGTGATTTCTCTCTGTCAAATAAATAAATAAAATCTTTAAAAAAAAATAAAAATAAAAAAAGAAATAAAGAATTAAAAAAAAAAAAAAGAAACTGTGGCATTAGATGTGGGGACGTGGAAGAGTTTTGTAGGAACAAAGCAAAAGCAAAAGCGTTCATGGATCTTCTGGAAAATTCACTCTGTCACTTGTGTCTGAGGAACAGTGACCTGAGAACGTTGCTAACTACTCTTCCACTCTGATTAAAACTACTAGTTTTTAACTGGGGCATTTTTGACCAGACTACTTAAACTAGAACAACCCCAATCTGACTTCTGGCTAACATGTCTATTGCTTCCATAACATTGTGCAAAGAGCGTAGACTTTGCATTGAATAGAGCTGGGATTACCCAGCTCTTCCACTCACAATCTGGACGGTGCGGGATAAATGACTTGATGCTTGGAGGCCTCAGTCTTTTCATCTGTGTAAAGGGTGTACTAACTCTTAGCTTTTAAATGTTACTGAAGGGCGCCTGGGTGGCTCAGTGGGTTGAGCCGCTGCCTTCGGCTCAGGTCATGATCTCAGAGTCCTGGGATCGAGTCCCGCATCGGGCTCTCTGCTCAGCGGAGAGCCTGCTTCCCTCCCTCTCTCTGCCTGCCTCTCCATCTACTTGTGATTTCTCTCTGTCAAATAAAAAAATAAAATCTTTAAAAAAAAAAAAAAAAAGATTTTATTTATTTATAAATGTTACTGAAGATTTCGTAGCATATTGTTTAGTAGGTTCTCGATAAAGAAGAGCCCTTATTGCTGTGGTAATAGCAGCAGATTTGCTTTAGTTCTTAGGGCGATGGCGGCAGTTCCCCCAAAGGACGTAGAAGTGGGTACAGAATTTGAGGGGCATAATTTTGTCATGAAAACCAAACCCGTTTTGACGTTCCCTCCTAGTCTCCGCAGAGCAGATCCTCCTAGAAACTGCTCCTTCTTGGGTTATGCTGTTTCTGTCCCCACTGCAGGAGGACACCAGGGCCACTATTTAAAATATTAAAATATTCCTGGGCGACTGGGTAGCTCAGTTTAGCATCTGTCTTCGTGGTCCTGGGGTCCTGGGATCGAGTCCCGCATCGGACTCCCTGCTCAGCGGAGAGCCTGCTTCTCCCTCTGCCTCTGTCTGCTGCTCCCCCTGCTTATGCTCACTCTTCTGTCTCTCTCTCTCAAACAAATAAGTAAAATCTTTAAAATAAAATAAAATACAATAAAATACTAAAATACTCCTGAGTGGCGCAGTGGATAACATTTGTCTCAGGTCCCCTGAGTGGACTCATCCCGCTGCCATGGTTATCATTAGTAACCGATTATTCAAACGCTCTTCCGGGTGTCGCCATGAGGTGTTTTGTGGATGTGGCTAACACTCATTGTCAATTGGCTGTGAGGACAGGAGATTCCCCTGGATCATGTGGGTGGGCTTTGTCCAATCAGTTGAAAGCCTGAAGTGTGAAAACAGGTTTTTCCAGAGAAGAACTTCTGCTTGCGACATCAGCATCAACTCCTGCTTGCTGGCCTGTCCTACTGATTTTGACCTTGTCAGCCAGGGTAATTGCCGGAGCCAATTCCTTAAAATCTCAATCTCTGTGTCTGTCTGCAGCCAGCTCTCTCTCTTGCTGTCTTTCTCTCTCTCTCTGTGTATATGTATTCACATGTGCCGCAGTGCCCAGTACAAGGTATACATAGTACATACGTACATATATATGCCTGTGTATGTATATCCTACTACTTCTGTGATTCTGGAGAATCTTGAGTAATATACTCCCTTGCTGTCTTTTCCCCCGAGATCTTTCCAGGAACCAGAAGGGCAAGGGTTAAAGTCTGCTCCCCATGAATCCAGCTGGGGACCTTGCTCTGTCCGGATTGGTCAGTTTCCAGGCTGCACTGGTTGCTACATCTTTTGAAACCACTCTTGACTCCCTGAGTGTGTCTTGCCCGAGGAAGGCACATAGAAGGCAAAGCTTCTGGAAGCTGGATTTCCTCTTCCCCGAAGCTTTTCTTGGTGGTCTGTCCATCATCCCAGCCCCGGTGTTCTTTACCTTTCCATGTCAAGGAGGTTTCAATTTTTGCAGAAGAAATTGCGCTGCTGATAAACATTCGCTATGGAAAGGTTTTCTTTCAAACCCAAGGGAAGGAACAAGATAATTTCCCCTGGTTCGGGAAAGTCAGAGCAGAATAAAGCTACTTGAAATATGAGCTTGATAAAAATAATATTGTCAGGATGAAATAAAAATGAGGACTTGGAGACAGTTTCATTCAAACTCACTTGATCACATATAATAAAGGCAAGAGAAAGCGGGTCGCGGCACGGGGGGAGGATTTTAACACGCTGCCTTGAATCAAGCCCAGCTCTATGCTCGTAGTTCTGGCTTTCTCTGGCAGAAATTTGGAAGAATCACGCGGGCAAGGACTGTTAGTTGATCTCAGGGGTCTGGGTGGGCAAAGGAATCTGCTGGGTCCCCAGTTAGAAGCAATTCTCTGAATTCAGGTTAGCTTTGCTCTTTCCTGCCCTCACAAACAAAAACCCATGACTAATCTGTGCTAGTAGAGTCAGTCCCTAGAAGGTGGGACACTGATACAGATAAAATCTGCAGGAGCCCGAAGGCCAGTTTAGAGGGTATAGGAAGGACATATTTCTGGTAATGTTCACATCACCATCACTCTGAGAGCTCCTTTATATCAGAAGGGAGAAATTCAGTGTTTATTTTTTAAAAATATTTATTCATTTGAGAGAGAGAGAGAGAGAGAGAGAGAGAGCACGTGAGTGCATGGCAGTGAGGGGCAGAGAGAGAGGGAGGGAGAGAATCTCAAGCAGGCTCCAAGCTCAGCCAGACCCAGGCGTGGGGCTCGATCTCTGAACCCTCAGATCATCACCTGAGCTGAAATCGAAAGTCGGACGCTTCACCGAATGAGCCACCCAGGAGCTCCCGATGTTTTTTTAAGGGTGCGCCTTATAGTGTCTGGAAATCTGCAATGAATGCCATTTTGTTCCCCACATTCATCCCGGTGGGATCCAGCTGTTTAGATCTGATATGTGAACTGACCTCGTAGGTTTTGCAGCCATGCTCTGTGTCCCCTCTTTATCACAGAATATTCCCGGGCACACGGTCACTGTTTTCCTTTCACCCCGGCCATGGGTGCTCCCAGGCCTTGGAGGCTCCATGTCTGGTTCCCAGCAGATTCCCACATATCTCTCCCAGGCTGCCCCCTGGTACCCCTGGTATCTGGGAGCACCCCTTGGCCCCTTCTCTGGGCCCTCTGCCCTGTGCTGCAGAGACGGTCCTCCCGTTTGACAAGGACTCCCTCCTTGAGTAAACTTTAGTCAGGCTTCTTTGAACCCTCTTCTTGGCCAGACCTTGACCTTGGCCTGCTGAGCCCAGTTGAGTGAGACCCCCCCCGCCCCAAACTCTTGGTATCTAGTCAAGCTCCTCCTAGTGATGGTTCAAGCGCTGACCCCTCACTCACCCATGAGCCATGAATCTCCAGGGGCCTTTGCCACGTGGAGAGTCAGGCTCGACTCTGTACTGCAGGCTCCCTCCTCCAGCACAGCAGCTTGAAAACAATCTACCTTGCCTTTTTAAAACAATGGTGGGGCCAAGACAGTAATGGTGCTACACCTTTCAAAAGATGTAGCAACCAGTGTAGCCTGGAAACAGACAGTGCCCTCTGGTACTGTCCCCAAGTCCAAAGCCCACTCCTTTTCTATCTGTGGCCCAACGTGGTAGACAAGGGGGGCATTTCATTTCCTTAGGAAAAAAAGGCCACCTCTACCCGCAAGGCGAGTCTAACTTCCAAGAGGAGCCAACCTTCTCAGGGACGTGTTGGTATCCACACGGCAACTCCCGGTCTGGCCCCTCCCGGAGCCCCAAGGGACTGGCTTTGCCATCTGCCTTCATACTCCCTACGGTGCCTGGCACACTGGCCCTCCCTACACTCCCTCCTTCTGCCTACTGTAGGGCCCTGCTCCGGCTCTCACCAGCCCATACCTATCCTATTACAGTGGCCTCCAGACTTGTCATCCTCACATCTGCCCTCTGTGGAGTCATCCCTCTGTAATGAGGGCCTCATGATTCCTTCCCGGATTCTCCTTAATGGCTCCCTGTTGCTCATAGAGCTGAGCCCTGCACGTGGCCCTCAGCCATTCTCCATGTAATTCCTGCTGCCTTTCAGTAACAGCCCTGAGTGCCTTGTCCTCCCTGGGACTCCCAGTGCCCTGCCGTGTGGCGTGGAATAGCCAAGGGGATCCTAGACCTTATTAAGAGTCAGGGAAACTTACAGAAGAAATACGAGACATCCTTTTCTGACCTTAGAGGTGTAAAATGGGTATATTCTTATGTGGGTGAAATGACACTTGAGGAAAGAGGAAAAGGTCTTTTGGCCCCTGGGTCTGTGCTTGAAATTTCCAAGGCAGCCCTAATGGGGAAGGAAGCGCCAACCAGGAGGCAGCTGGGAATTGCGCCATTGCTTCGAACCCTGACATCTTGTTCAGCAATTCCCTTTCTGTTCTCCTGCCTTTGGTATTACCTGATCGTCCCTCAGGTTCTTCTACTGAGCGAGGAGAAGGGAGAGCTGGTTGACTTTGGGTCCACAATCACCATCCACTCGGTTTCCTCCCAAAGTGGACTTGATGAGAAATCAACGGGTCAACCGTTATTTACAATTTTGAACATTCTGGGTGTGAGGGCCGAGGCAGCTGGGGGCTGGCTGAGACGGCGACCACTTGCGTGATTTCTGGTCCCCGACAGGCTGCTCTGAGTCTCTAGACCCTGGTGTTGGGAAACTTCGACTCCACAAGAGATAAACACTTCTGTCTTTTTATTTCGATTTCTTCTCTTTCCTTATGGCCCTGTCCAGGGTTTGAAGTCTCATGCTCCTTGTTCAGCTGGAACGTTTCTGGATGTCTTACCCATTAACCGTGACCCTCTTTCCTTCTGAGCTTGCGGCTTGAGGACATGTGTATTTCTCTCTCTGTCTCTCTCTCTCTCTTTTTCCTTCTCCCCTGGGTCCTCCCTCTTTTTCTGGTGCATTGTCATCTCTGGTTAGCTGCCATAGTTAGAAAATCACTCTGTTTCCATTTCTTTATCTGCGGACAGTTTCACTAAGCTTTCATTGTGCTGTGTGCTGGGGATCAAGAAAAATGAGGCAAAATTCTTACTCCTGAGTCCAACAGTAGAAAGCAATAGAAATCAGGAGAATAAAACCATGGAAGTTGGAACATATGCACAAAGGAGGAAGCAATTCTCTCTGCCTGGGGCATTAAGGGAGCCTTCCTAGAGGGGGTAACTTTGACCCCATTCAATTCAGGTTCATCCTGATAGAGACACCAAGAGGCTAGTGTATGCACACCCCCAGCCCAAGCCAGTTGAGAAGGGTCCATGCCAAGCAATTATCAGCACACTAATTACTGGCATGCCCCCTCCCTGATCGTACTCTAACTCTGACAGTGGCGGGAGTAAGATGAAAAAGCTCGGACATGGTGGGTTTGGAGATTCTCCTTCTTGAGTGTGATCTCAGGCCAGAGCAAGGGGTTCAGCCTCAAGTTTCAAGCGTGGAGATCCTCAGGGCCTCACGGTCTCTCCTTCCCCCAGGGCTCCTGTGCCCTGTCCCGGCCCAGGCACATGGGATTGGGACCCTTCTTTTGGCACCCATGTGAATTTGTGCTCCTCTGGCCCAGCGCCCCCCGCTGTATTTGGCCTGAAGGGGTTGGTCAGGAAAAGTTCCTGAGGAGCGCTTGTCCTCTACCCCTTTGGCTTATGATCTCCCTACCTAGGAAGACCTATAAAATGCAACCAACGCCTCGTTAATTTTAAACCAATCTCCCCATGTAACCACTCGTCTCTGACGGCCACAATTAACCTCCACTCCATACTCCTCTCCTTTTGTGTTTGGCTGGCTGACTCCTTACCCGCCTGCCCTCTCTTAACAGGGACCCTGGGAGTGTTGCCGAAGGTTCAGTAAAACTCCAGGGGAAATGCTCAAGTTTACAGCCCCTTCTTTTTCTACATCTCTCTGGACACTCCCCACCCCCCCTTTCATTCTGTATCTACTACTTCCAGACTAGACAATAATGCTTTCAACGTGCCGAGTAATCAGACTTCCTCAGGCGGTGGCTTTGACCTGGCAATTTCCTCCCCTACCTTCCTCCTTCGACCCTCGAACTTGGGTCTTCCGCTCCGTGATGTGTGTGGGTCCCGGTGATGGCCTGGGTTTCATCAGCTATGCGTTTCCCACAGCAGGAAGGAGGAAATTCAAGAGCTGGGCTTTCTTCACAGCTTACCGAACCACTGTTTTGCTTGCGGCGGGGGCCCTGGATTTCTTTTGTCTTGCCCGGGTCCTGGGTCCAGCTTCCTTTATGTGTCACAAAGAGCAAAACATTCCCTGTGGCCTAAAGGACCTGAAAGCTCTGTTTTCTCCAACCTACTTTATCTATCTTGTATTCTCTTGCACTTGGCCCATGGAAGGTTTCAAGGCCTTCTTCTCTGTGTCCATGTAGCCCGTGACCATGGACGCCCAGGGGAAGGCGTTATGGAGCCAATGTCATTGTCTTTGCCTCCCCTGGGCTTAGCCCGCAGTACTGGCTTCTGACAACTTGCACGTGTGATTTATGTCTTGGGTGATGGGAGGACCAGGCTAAGACCCGACGAGGTGTGGGGGGACTTATTTCCCCGGGTGGGGAGAGACATAGTAATTATGGTAAATGCAATAAGGTGTCTGGAGAAAAGCAATCATGTGAGTACAGACAGCCCAGGCTCCCGTGGAACCTGAGCGGGTGTCCCGGTTCCCTGAGAGGCTTAGTGGTCCTGCAATGCTGATAAAACCTTGGTTCTTAACTCCCTGTGTGCTGGAAAGGACTAGAAGGAGTCAGACTTTCCCCCGGCACCTGGTGGCAGGCCATGAGTTCCGCCTGCATTAAATGAGAAGCAAGCCATCCATGACATACGCTGTGTGCCGGTGGTCTTTCCAAACTAGCTGAGGAATTCTCTGCGTCTGTGTTCTGCTTTCCTTCTGTCTGGCTGTTCTTCCTCCTGGCCTGCTCCAACCCCTCTCCCTGCCTTCCTCCCAAACCTGGCTCTGTTCTTCCTCTTACCTTTGCTGCATTTGACTCCCCCCATCCCTCTAGTCACATCCTGCCCCAGAACAAGGGCTGTGTTTGAATTTGAAATAAACAGCAGATGAAGTTTAAGACAAGTGTGCAGTATTTGGGACGTACTTACACTAAAAGAATTATTCCTTGTTTACTTGCAATTCAAAGGTAACCACACATCCTGCGCCTTATCTGGCAACCCCCCCAAAGATCTAAGGCTGGTGGTTGGTGTGCCGATGGCTGTTGGTTTTTGGCACCCCCTCCCCCCATAATTTTGGGTCTTTTGACAGACGACGATCTACTCTTTTCCTGCGGCATTTTTTTCCTTCTCACTCTCAGTCCGGAGCTAACGAATCCTTAGCCGTGTTTAACCCCAGGGTCCTGAGTGCAGGTATAAGGTGGTTACCTCAGGGGCCACGGCACAGCCCCACGTGTTGACCGTCGACTGGTCAGCCGGTCATCCATGTGCTGGCCCTTTCGATGAATCACCTCAAGCCATATCCACAGCAAGTCCTTGACACAGTTACTCCAACTCCGTTTAATAGATTAGACTCAGTGTCTGAGTTACGTGCTCGATGACACACTGGATTTGAACCCTGGCTCCCATTTTGTTCTGAATTCCAGATGTTTCCACTCGGTGGAAACTCTGTGAAGACGTTTTCTGTGAGGAAAAGTATATCCGCACTCATTTCTGTCTTGACGTAGAGCTGTGTCCCAGTAATCCTAAAAGGGACCCATTCCCTGGCTCCCTGGAGGGCATTTCCAAAGATTAATCCTGTTGGGGACCAGGTCTGTTAGGAGGGAAATGACCAAAGTGTGTCTCAGGGGTGGGGGAGTGGCAGTGGACAGCTTTGTTCGGGAAAAATGGAGGTAAACTTGTAAGACGCTCTCCAGATTTGGGCGGGGGGTGGGGGAGAAAGGTTCAGGAACTTTCTGATCCAGTGCCCCCTGAGATTATGGTACCTGGCGTGGGAAGCCAGGAAGGAAGGGTCCCACCACCGGGCAGGCCTTCTTTCTAGGCAGTTCCTCCACAGACCTGCTCCTGGGTGACTTTGTCCTTCCTCTAGACTCCTTTTCTTTCTCACACACTTGTTTCATTTCCCAAACCCCCTCAACTTCAACTAGCCTCTCTCCTGGTAGCACCAGGGAAGTGTTCTCTCTGACGCCCGCTTATCCGAGAGTGTTGTTTTAGCTTTAATGCTTGACAGCCCTCTTAGATACAAGAATTTAATACTATTTTAAATCGTCTATCTCTGGCGAGGTTAGGTCGTGTTGTTCTGTAACTTAAAATTGTATTAGCATTTTCCTCATTTGTGAAGAGCTATGTTCCTGTAAGCCATAAATACCGAGCGGCAGATTTCAATGGATATGAATCTACTTAAAAGAAAAAAAAAAGAGAGAGAGAGAGAGAGAGAGAGAAAGGGAAAAAGAGAGTGCTACGTCTTTGTCCCTATACTGGTGCAAGTTTGTTTTCCTAATGGGGCACTTTCCAAGGGATCTTAGTGCTGTGACTTTATGGAATAAATGTGGTGGAAAAGGGCACACTCCCCATGCAGAATATCCTTTTTTGCTCTCTTCTGCTCCTCTGAGCTTTGTTCTGAATACACAAAACCTGTATTTGTGACTGCCAAGAGGCCTTCTACTGTGAGGGAGAATGCATTGTAAATCAGTCTTTCACAGCTGGTTAACAGGCAGTGTCTTTCTCACCAATAATTATGGTTTGGCTTTGAGTTGAGAAGGTTGTTTTTGGGGCAATAAATTGTGATGTCAGTTATCCTTCACTCTCTTGGCGGGTGAGTCCTGGGTCGGAAATTGGTGTTCTTAACAGTTGAACCTCTGGGGGTCTCTGAGGCTTTAGCAGCTGAAAATCTTGGAGTCCTCTTCTTTGGAAAGAGAGGAGACAGAGAGAGAGAGAGAGAGAGAGAGAGAGGGAGACTGGGGTTCAGAGAAGGCCTTTTTGTTTTCAACTTTGACGATAGGAAATTTAAAAGGAGGGAAGGGACGTCTTCTTCTTAAACGTAATTTATGATACAGAATTTCACCAAGATTGTCAACGACTAAGAACAAAAGAAAACAAAATCAAAAGTGTGTGTAGGAAGGTCGTGACCATCTGATCCCTGACTGTTCTTTCTGTAAAGCCCTTTGTACACTCACGTGTCTTCTGGAAAGCATCCCCCTCCCCCGACATTTGGATCATCACCATGTCACACTGTCAAAGTTCATGAGTAAGAAAATTCCAAGGAGAGTAAGAGAATCTGAGCTCTTCAGTTCATGGAAATCATTAACGCAAGACCTCCTTCCCGGCATCGAACTTTGTTTTACCGAGTGGCGGATTGGGATGTGATTATTTTTACACGTAAAGCTACGCTGTTTTCTAAGTCGTCTCTAATGGCTGTCTTTTGACCCTGTGATTCTGATCTCTTTAGGTAATCATTATCAGGGATCGTTTGCAATTTCCTCAAGAGAGAAAAGCCATTCACCCAGATTATAGGCAATCCAAGGGAGTTGGTAGAGCCTGCAGAGGCCGAGGCCAAAACACGTCCACGTCCAAGGTTGTGGCTTCAGGTCTAATTCTACGTAAGGTGGGGGGAGGGATTATTCAATACATAAGGGCAAAGCTGCTGAGTTGGGGCTTGGCTTTTTTTTTTTTTTAAGTTTTTATTTAATTTCAGCTAACATACAGTGTAATATTAGTCTCAGGTGTACAAAATAGTGATTCATCTCTTCCCTCCATCCCCCAGTGCTCATCACAAGTGCTCTCCTTGATCCCCGTCTCCTATTTAGCCCATCCCCCTACCCACTCCCCTCTGCTGACCGTCAGTTTGTTCTCTATAGCTAAGAGTCTGTTTCATGGTTTGCCTCTCTCTCTCTCTCTCTTTTTGTCCCTTTGCTCATTTGTTTGGTTTCTTAAATTCCACATATGTGTGAAATCCTATGTATTTGTTTCTCTATGACTGACTTATTTTGCCTGGCATTATACCCTTTGGATCCATTCCCTGTCATTGCAAATGGCAAGATTTCGTTCTTTCTTATGGACGAATAATATTCCATTGTGTGTGTGCATGTGTATATCTAGACACTATTTCTTCTTTATCCATTCATCAGTCGATGGACACTTGGGCTGCTTCCACAATTTGGCTGGTAGATAATGTTGCTACAAACATCGGAGTGCATGCTCCCCTTAGAATTAGTATTTTTGTATCCTTTGGGTAAATGCCTAGCCGTGGAATTGCTGGATTGTTTCTATTTTTAATTTTTGGAGGAAACTCCATGTGGTTTTCCATAGTGGTTCTACCAGTTTGCATTCCCACCTCTTTCTGTTTTCTGTGTAGATGGGGCATGGTAGAGATGGGGCGGTTGGATGGGTTGGGGATTCCTGACTGATGAAGCAAAGAAGCTTCCCACGTGGGACAGCAGGACAGTGTGGAGAAGGGGATGAGCTCTCAAGTCCAGTCAGTCCGGATCTGTGTTCTGGCTCTGTTTCATTAACTGTCACCATCTGGGGCAAGTTACTCTGCCCTTCGTTTCCATTTGTAAAATGGACAGAATAATGCTAACAGTAATCAAGCTCTCTGCCTTCCAAATATTTCCGGAATCTTGTTGCTTCTCACCATTCCCTCTGCTGCCACCATCATATTCCATTGGATTATTACCTGCGTCTCCTAACCAGTCCCTCCTTCTCTGGCCTATTTATAGTAGACAGAGTGAGTCTTTGAAAAGATGAGCTCAAAACTCTCTCATGCTTTCCCAGCTCATTGAGAATAAAGCCAAAGCCCTTGTCATGATCTAGAAGACTCTCCTTGGTTTGGCTTCTCATGACTTCTCTCTTTTCACCTTTAAATACTCTCCTCTTGATCCTGGCATTACGATTGCTTTGTTATCCTTCCAGCACAAGAAGTAGGTTTCTGGCTCAAGGAATTGGACGTGCCTGAAATGTTCTTCCCACATATCCATCCCTAGGGCTAATACCCTCATTTCCTGCTCAGATGTCTCCTGATCAGTAAGGCCTTTGTTCTGCATTATTATTCCCCCACCCCCCCGCCCCAGAGTTTGCATTTTTCACTATCCTATGTACTATGCACTTATAGCCTTTCTTCAACTCTGGAGTGCAAGTTTCATGAAGGGAGGGTTTTTGTCTCTGTTGCTTATTTCTGTGTCCCCTGTACCTGATAACAGTGCCTGGTCGATTCCTATTTGATTAATAAATTAGTAGCATCTGCCTAATAGAGTTGTTAAAAATTAAAAGACATAATACTTGTGAAATGCTTGGTACAGTGCCTTACACATAGTAAGAATGCAATAAATGTAATAAATGTACTATTATTAGTACTGTAGAGTTTAGTAACAGGAAAATCATTTACAGAAATGGGGATTTAAGTATAGCAAATTAGCAGAGCCAACTGGTGGGCAGAATCTCACGCAAACGCCTTAGCTGGATTATCTTTGTACTTCTTCCCTTTGTGTCTTTCTTATTTTAATAGTAAGACACAAAAGTCAGAGAAGAGGAATAAAAGTGAACTCAAAGGGCATACTGAAACAGTTACCGCAAACAGCATGGGTTGGTGGGGACAAGTAAGTGCCTTCCAGATGGGGCAGCTGAAATGACAGGTAGGGATCTATGCTGCTTGACGTCATAAGCTTGGGGGGGTTATGGGCAGGAGGCACTGAGGTCGTGGCTCCCGTCTCCTAAGAGTCATGGGGTTAATGCTCACCTTTTATTTTTTATAGATTTTATTTATTTATTTAACAGACAGGTCACAAGTAGGCAGAGGAGCAGGCAGAGAGAGAGAGGAGGAAGCAGGCTCCCTGTTGAGCAGAGAGCCCTATGTGGGGCTCGATCCCAGGACTGCCAGGATGATGACCTGAGCCGAAGGCAGAGGCTTTAACCCACTGAGCCACCCAGACGCCCCAACGCTCACCTTTTGTACCAGTGACTTATTGCTGTGTAACAAATGATCCCAAAACTTAGTGACTCAAAACAACAATAATTTATTTTTTAAAAAAATTTTCACAGTTCTGTGGGTCAGCTAGCCAGTTCTGCTTCTCCTTACATTAGCTGGGGCCAGGTGGTGTACCTGTCTGGGAGCAGGCTGGGGCCAGGACAGTCGGGAGGATGGTTATCTGAGTTTGTAGTGCTGGATGCTAGTTAGGAAGCCTGGGTTCTCCTCCACAGAAGCTAGCTTAAGCCTCTTACCTTGGTGGTTGGCTTCCAAGGGAGCAAAAAGACGCAGCAAGGTCTCTTAAGGCCCAGGCCTGGAATTCACAAAATACCACTCTGCTTGCATTCTACTGGTCAAAGCAAGTTGCAAGAGTCCTTCTCCTGCCAGGAGGAGTGGTGCACACATGGGCATATGGAACTGAGAGGATGGTTGGCCGCCATCTTTGTGGATGATCAACTGTACCCTTTCACATGGACCAATCAATGGATCTTATTTTGAACTTCCTGTACTCTTTCCTTGGTTCTGGAGAAGCTGGATTTCAGAGCCGTAAAGTTACAAGGCCAGTAGTCTCAGTACACAGCTTCGTACAGAGGACCCTAACACCTGCGGTGAGGGGTACAGTTTTTCTCTCTGCTTAAAAAAGGAAATTGTCAATAATTATTGATTGGAAGGCAACTGTGTGGGAGCTTTAGGCTCTTTTTTTCAGATTGCACAAGTATTTATCAAGTTCCTCCTACAAGTGAGAGGCCAGCCACGCTCTCCAATATATCACTTAATGCTCACAGCAAAACCAGTGGGGATTTTGGTGATTCAAATGGAAATTATTCACCCCGTTTTTTGAATACAGGATGTCATTTACTCAGGGTTACATGGCTAATAAAAGGCAGAGATGAGAGTCAATGTAAACTTCTCATGCCACACATTTTGTGCATGTTCTGTGACACCCCTCAGCCTGTCTCTTAGTGGATAAAGAAAGTCACAAAGGAATAAAGATGGGAAAAGAGAACAGTACTTATTACTTATTCAGCCTATTTAGCTGAAATGAGTCACGGTTCCATTTAATACACAAAGGAAAAAATCGGCATCATACATGGACTTTGGAGGCAAAGCTGTGTAGTATACGTTGGGCAGGATCATGTTTTGGAGTTTCTGGAAGTTATGAATTGAGTTGTAAGTTTTTATTTCCAGATGGGTTAGGTCTAGCTGCCCATTACAGAAAACCACAAATAACAGTGACTTAAATAGGATGGAGAGTTATTTCTCTCTCACAAAATGAACTCTGGAGGCAGGTATTACACAGCTGGCATGTCTCCTCTGTAAAGCTAAGGGTCAGGTTTCTTCTATTTCTTCTTCTACATGGACCCATGGTTGGAGGGTCTAAGTCATTTGTATTTATCAGGAAAGACAAAGGAAGAAGGAAGGGAACATTCTTTTGCCTCAGATACTTTCCAAAAGGGGCACACGGGTGGCTCAGTGGATTAAGCGTCTGCCTTCTGCTCAGGTCATGATCTCAGGGTCCTGGGATCGAGCCCCACATTGGGCTCTCTGCTCAGCAGGAAGCCTGCTTCTCCTTCTCCCACTCTCCCTGCTTGTATTCCCTTTTGCTGTGTCCTTCTCTGCCGAAGAAACACATAAATCTTTAAAAATAAACAGATAAATCAATGAATAAAATCTTAAAAAGAAAGAGTTAAAAAAAAAAAAGATACTTTTCCAGAAACTGCACATGACATTTCTGCTTGTATCGTATTGGCCAAACACAGTCACAGCCCGATCTAGCTAACAGGCTGGCCAGTAGCCAGTTAAAAATTGGGGTTTCTATTATAAAAGAAAGGAAATGCACCCTGGGAGACAAGGAGTTATGTTTGATACGGTAGATGTGGTTTGTAGAGGGAGAGTTTAATCAATGCACAAAGTTAACACAAATTTATGGAGTCACTGACAATTAAAGGGGAACGAGAAAGACACTAATTTTTTTCCTTACGTGGGTCTTTTCTCCACTAGAAAGCCACTCCCGTGTTGACCTTTAAACCTAGCATTGGGTAATGGTATGGGGTGTTTAAATTTAGATGCTTCCACAATGGGCTCCATTTTGTGAAAAAGGAAAAGTCTGCTTCTCACCATTTCAGATAAAGCATGTCAATGGCGTAAACCATCCTGTTTAGGCCACATAGCCAAATGTGGCCCTTACTGTCACCCTGCCATGGGGAAGGAGGAAACAAAGACATCTATCTAGCACAGACTTATTAAACCTACACCAGGGAAATGAAAATTGTAAATACACAACTATAGACTTTAGGATCACTTACGTTGGCAAAGCGAGTGATACTTGAACAAAAAGTATGCCTCTTGGCGTGTTGCTGTCAAGACAAAAGAATGCCTAGGTTAGGTCTATGAAATGAATTTATCCCATATCTGTTCCATGTTTGGCTTCTCAATGTCTGCCCTACGTGCTGAGGGCATATTCAAGAGTGGGAGATGCATTCCTGATCTCCTGGACATTAACAATCCAAGTGAGACAAGATGAATGTTTTGCTAGATTTTGAAGTAGGAGTGGGATTTGGCCAGAGAGGGGGGTGGTAGGAGGGACGTGGTCGAGGTGGAGGTTTGGAGTTTGTCTGCACATTCGTACCTGTGGTGTCCGGGGGAGGAGGCCAGCAGCCGGGCTGTAGCAGAAGGAAGCGTGGGGGTAAGGTTAGTGGGGTAGGGTCACGTGGAAGACCTCCAAGGATATCCCCAGTTCGTACTTCGCTCTCTCAGCAATGAGGATTGATGGGTGACCTTAGAGCACGTAAATAATGAGAAAAGTATAAGGATGAGGATTATGATGGGGATGGATTACCCTCCCGCTCTCACCTTGGAAAGAGATCCCACAAGGAGACACAAGGGCAACACCCAGGGCAGTAGACCAGGAAGGCAGAGCACCGCACCGATCCCAATGGGGACTGGCTGGGCCGTGGAGAGAGACGTGGTTGTTAACAAACTGTGGAACATTTCAGAGAGTTAGAGGCAGTGAGAAACGAGAAAAGGTGTTACTGAACATGGTCAAGGGTGACCGCTGACATTTGAGGGCTCCGAGGTTCGGGGTGCCAGGTGGTGTGGACCAGCCTGCGGGAGGGTGAGGAAGGCATGAGTGCTCAGGAAACGCAATGGGCATGGGGTGAGATTCCTGGAGCCAAAGGAGGGAGGAGACAAGGGTCCCAGGAGCCCCCACCACACCCACAGGCTGAGATGGGGGGGGGTAGGTTTCTAAGCAGAAAGGGCAGGATCGGGATCCGAAGAAGGGGGAGGAGAGGACTCTCAGGTGTTAGGGCTGCTGCCCCTGGGGAGGAGGAAATCCTTGGTGCTCCCGGGGCTGGTAGGATACCAGGCCAGATGGGAAGCTGAGGAAGAAGGCTGGAGCTGGAGGCAAGGGTGAGGTGTGCAGGGAGTTTACAAGTTCCGTAAAGGTGCACGGGGGGATGGGCAGACACCCATAGGTCCTAAAGCAGCAGGGAAGTGGGACATGTGTCCGGGACTGGGGGCAATGTTGTGTGTGTGACTGCAGAGCATACGGGCCACGGTGATGGCCTTGGCTGCGGCTATGTGGCCTCGTGGGGGCGTGGAGCTTCCCAGCTCTGTCTCTCCTTCGGCGGGAATCCCATAATGCGTATGTCGTCATCTTTTCGTGGGTGTCGGTAGGTGATCCTTTTATCTCACAAAAGCAGGTTGGGGAAGCAGGGTCCCCTTTGGCCCCTGGACTCTGGGATTCTCGGGCACCTGGTAAGTCCTAAGGAAATACTAAGGCACTCGGCGTGGAGCTGGGCTGGGTGATGACAGCTTGTCCTCGCTCTAATAGTTTGCTTCCCAATCTGCGTGTTTGGGGAAGAGCTGGAGCACTTTCATTCTTCCTCTTAATTCCATTTGAGGCCTTGACCTGACCGTACTTCCCTGGCAGTTTCCTGCGGTCTCAGGGTTACTGGCTTCAGGTGAGAGGGAAGCTCATGGATGCGAGAGGTGCCTTTGAAAGCTGTGTGGTTGTTAGCGCTTCTGAGGGGTCTGCAGGTGACCCCGAAAAGCAGGGGGTGCAGAATCTGGGCACCAGGGCTTCCGGCCAGCTGTCAGAAATGCACAGGAAACAGACAGAGGGGGAACACAATGGAAGGTGGAGCCTGGAGGTAAGTGCAGACACCTGCCCTCACCTCCTGCCCTCGCCTCTCTCCTTCAGCTGTGCGCGTACCCAGAGAGAGTCAAACAGAACCTGTTTGTTTCTCTGGCCCTCATTAAACACTTACTCCCTGGGCCACGCAGAGAGAGCAGCTGCAGGCAGGTGAATCAGAGTTCACAGCTGGCTCAGTGGGGCCCCTCTGTTCTGGAAACCAGCATCTGTGCCACGCCTGACCCAAGTCCTCCCGAAATTGCGGGAGGATGGCAGACTGGCCCCATCACCCCGTGTCCAGGCACACAGACCTGCCCTTTGGAGCGGGAGGTCTTCGTTGTGTGTGTTTCTGTACACAACACCAACGACCAAATGGGCAGAGAGTGCTGGAAGGGAGGCCATGAATCTCAGAATGGAGTAGCCAGGATCCCCAGGGATCGTTGAAGGATGCCTGCACTTTGCTGAACCCCTGATCCTTGAGATGCAGAGTCACCCTAAAGCTGGGGGTTTGATGGTGTCTCAGATTCCCGAGAAGCAGGTAACTCTCCCGTGTGCACAGCACATTCAGTAAATTCACACTGTCTCCAGGAATCCAGAATTTGTTTATTCTGTGCAGCTTGTGAGAGGGGCTGTTAGAAGCCTGAGCGATTAGGTTTGGGAAATGGATCTATTTTTCTTAACCCCTCTATGAGATCCTCTGAGAACTCCAGGTTGGTCCTGCAAAGAATGACCTTGAACACTGCTGGAAAAGAGCTGTTTTTTTGTTTTTTGTTTTTTGTTTTTTTCTTTTTTCCTATTTCACTGGAAGCCACAGGTGGAGCTAAATAGTGCAGTGAAAGATAAAGACTCAAGGTTAGGGGTTCGTGTTACCCAAGGCTTGGCCTCCATCTGCTGGGTGACCTTGAATAAATCCCCTTTCCCTCTCCCTGGGAAATTGGAATGTGGGCTGATAATGCAGTCTGGCCGCCAGCTGGCAGAGCTCAGGGAGGAGTGGGGAGGCTCACGCAGGTAACTTCTGGAAAGGGCATCTGTGATCCCTACGGGGTTGTGCCCAGCAGTGCCTGAGTCGGGGGCACAGGCCCAGGACACTTGCTGCAGAATCGCGTAGGCTCTGGCTGGAGTGTCGGTGGACGTTCAGTCTGATTGATCTGGGTCTGGCTTGGGCTGGATGCAGTCAGCTCGCGGACAGACCCGCTGAAGAAAAGCGGCTCAAAGGCAGTTCTCCTGCCACTTAATTGCCCTGGGTTGCAGGAAGAGCGAAGCTTGGATTTGAATGGGGGTATTTTGCATATCTGCATGGCTTTCCTTCTGTTCACTGTCTCCCCAAACTCAAGGGATGATCCCACAGCCCAGTCCTCGGATCTCAGGAGGCTTTTTTTTTTTTTGGACTTCGGTTAGAAGAAATTGGTGATGAAGAAATGCGAACGTTCTCTACTTTTATTTGAGCTGCGGTCAGTGTTTTGTCACCGTTGGGTCTGCCTGTTCTGATTTTGTGTCTGGCTCCCATAGACACATTCTTTTCTTAATATCTGATACCTCACGTCTCTCCAACGGCTATGAGTGGTGTTCAGTGTTGACCCAGAAAAATGTGCTGTGAAATACTCTTACTGCCCCGAGACCACCTCTCACCTGCCCCGGGAGGGCTGTACGGAAGCAGGGGGCTGGGAGGGACTCCATCTTCCCTGTAGACCAGAAGGCTGCTTTTCCATAGTCCTTTCTAGGATCGGCAGGACCTGGAGGGTGGGAGTTGCAGACTGACCCCAGAGGCAACCGGTTGTCCTCCTCTTCCAAACAACGATGGCCAGTCATTTTTCCGAAAATCCTGGGGCATTGTCCCTTCTTTCCCGCAGCTCTGACACTGAAGCTGGGTGGGTCTCTTGATGTCCCCAGACTACCCAAAATAGTGTGAATAACTCCCTGTCCCAATCCACTGTCCTTTGTTCATGACTCAGGGACCACTTCCAGCAGTGAGTAAGCCACTTAATGTGACTTTTTGGGTCGCAAGGAGATAGCATGTTCTATTTCTCTTTCCCCTTGACATTTCTCTGCCTGTGAGCTCCTCCAAGCCTTTTTTTCATTCTTTTGGCCACAGCAACATCTGGAAAGAAGAGCCTATAAGCATGGCTGTGTTTCTCCCCTCTCAGTTCATTCATCATTTAATTCCACCACCCCCCCCTCGCTTTTGCCCCATCACTTGCCTCACAGGGCTCTGGCAAAGGTCAGTGACGACCTCATTGCCAGTTTCGGTGCTTGCTTGGGGGGTTTATGAATATTGATGGGGCAAACACGCATCTGTAACTGAAGTTCAGCATTTCCTTCAATTATGAAGGTAGGCAATCAACCACAGTATCAGTGTTTGTTGTAATTAGATATCCCCATAGATATGTTAATACCCCATTATGCTTATAGCAGACATCTCAAAGTATTGTTGTCTTTCATCCCTACTGGGAAATTGCAGTGGTTTACAGACTACTTTCTAGATCTCACTGCTTAATGCCCTAATAGAGAAGTGCAGATATGACTGTAGGGTGATGTTTTAATATTTTGATAGCTACTTCGGTATAAGTAGTTTTATTTGAAATCATGTATATTGCATTTTCGATATGTGACAGTATTATTTTGAGAGGGGGCCGCTGGGTTTCAGCAGACTGCCAAAGAGGTCCATGGCGCAGAAAGGAGCAAAGAAACCAGTTTGAATCATTAGCCAAACTGATTTCCCTAGAGCATTTCTCTCAAGATGAGAAGAGCCTCCTACCTTTGCTTGCAAGATAGTATTCTTTCTGGCTCTTACTTTTTCTTTAGTTGATGTCTTACACTTGAGACTTCTATAGGATTTTATCTTCCTTCCCCTGCCCCTCTCTTCCTCCTATCTTTCCTTCCCCTCTTTCCTTTTTTTCTTCCACAAATATTTTTAATCAATTTTTTAAATTTCCTTAAGTAATCTCTACGTCCAACGTGGGGCTCGAACTCATGACCCCGAGCCCAAGAGTTGCACGTTCTACTGACAGAGCCAGCCAAGTGGACCTCACAAATATTATTAGGTGCCTGCTCTGACGTGGCTGACAGGCTGTGAGGGCTACAGACAAGCAAGGAGGTCATTGCCATGCAGTCTAGTATGTGCCACAGGATACCTAGGTGGCACCTAGAAGAAAAGCCTAAACCAGCCTTGGGAGTTTCTCAGGAAAGACTTTTCTCTGGAGGCATCCTTAAGCCAAGTTCTGGAAGATGAGCTGGCATTAGCTTTCCTCGGTAGTGGGGACAGAGTGGGGTCCCATAAGGACTGGTTAGATTGTTGAGTCTGGAGAAATAAGAAGGGGTCAGACTGGGGGCACCTGCATGGCTCAGTGGGTTAAAGACTCTGTCTTCAGCTCAGGTCATGATCCCAAGGTCCTGGGATGGAGCCCCGCATCAGGCTCTCTGCTCAGTGGGGAGCCTGCTTCCTCCTCTCTGTTTCTGCCTGCCTCTTTGTCTGTCAAATAAATAAATAAAATCTTTAAAAAAAAAAAAAAAAAAAGAAGGGGTCAGACTGTGGAATGCATTTCGAACCATACTAAGGGGTTTTAAGAGAATTGCATTTTAGAAAGATTGCTCTGTTTTGGAGTGAAAAATGGATTTGAGGGGGCAGCCAGAGGTGGGAGGCAAGAGGCTGAGACATTCTAATCTTTGCTCTTTCTTTTAAAAATTTATTTATTTATTTATTCTTTTAACATCATCTCTACTCCCAGTGTGGGGCTCGAACTCACAACCCTGAGATCAGTCACATGTTCTACTGACGGAGTCAGCCAGGTTCCCTGTGCTCTTTCTTGAATGTATCACATGTGTCCACTCCAGCCTCAAGCTTTTCTTCTGCCTGAGAACCTCCCAGGCAACATCCTTTCTTGAAAGTTCCTTGATTTCCTCACCATGGTCTTGGAGGATAATTAGAATTACTTTTTATGCATTTTTTTTTTTTAATTTCTTCTTTGAGTTACTTGAAGACAAGGACTGGGCCTTGTTCATCTTTATGTCTCTAGCATTTGGTGTATTGCTGGGCCCAATGTAGCTTTCTAAAATGAGTCAAATTAAGGGAGAGGAAGTACAAAGGAGTATAGAATCTGTCCACAGCCATATAGTCAGGGGAACCTGCAGATTCCCTCAGAGCTGGCCACAGAATCATGAACTCTCAGGGTGAGAAAGTCATCTGGCTCTCCTTTGGCCTTTTAAATATAAGCCCTTTATTTTTGTGCAGAAGAATTCTCCTGGGCTTACATGTCCCCTGTCACCTCCAGCCCATCGATGGGTGTTGCTAGAATTCAGAGATGCTTTAACAGGACTTCAAAATTTTTTACTTTTAGTAATATGGATCTAATGATTTTTTTTTTTTTTTTTTTTTAGTGGGAAAGAGATTCCCCGCCCCCACCGCCCCACCTCAGGATGACATAGTGGAGAGTACCTGAAGTTAAAAAAAAAAAAAAAAAAAGCTTCCGTAAAGTTAGTTACAAAAGGTAAAGTGAAAAAAGTAAAACAAGTTAAAGTGGACTGAATCACAGTCAAGGGAAATTGTAGGTGGTAAGCCAGAAAATCCGAAAACCCCGTGGTGAAATGTATTTGTGTGTGACATGCCATCTTGGCGGCAATGGTGGGGTCCAATGGTAGCCCCAGTTGTGGAGTTTTCACCATGAACCTGGACAAAGCCCTTAAGCGGCCTTGATAATTACCAGGGAGCAACCCCTTATATACCACCCACCTTGGATTTCAGGTTCTAGAGGAAAAACAAGGCACCGACTATATACATATAAGAATCCAAACATGTATGTATGGTGTGATTTCCCAGCTTTCCCCCATGATCCAGATGGAAAAAATGTTAATGGTTCAGGCTCATTGCCTTTTATGCAGCCAAACAGCCAGACACTAGAGAACCCTGGGAGTTGGAAAGAACACTCTTAAGACCGCAGGTGACTCCTTAAACTTTCCCTGTCGTAGGTCTAGCCGGGAAAGGACTGCTTGCTGTCTCCTAGGGATGAACAAGTAATGGGTTCTTGTTCCCCGGCAGGGAGAATGTTGGTCAGTAGGAGAATCAGGCTTCTTCTCATGCTTTCCAAAATCAGGAATCCATGGTGACGGGGGTTGGGGGTGGGGGTTCACTGCCAAGGAGACAAACAAAACAGGAACTTCCTCTGAGGGCTCTAAAAATAAGACAGTTACTTGCCATGTGGGTGAGGGAACCCCAGTCTACATGCGACAAATGCCTTAATACATTTTCTCAGAAACCTAAGGCAAAATCTCTCCTTAGTCAGATTTTGGCAGGGAACGTTCCCTTTGCTCCTGTCAGGACTGATCCCTGGTATTGAAAATTTCATGATATAAGTTGTTGAGGTCTGCAGATTAAAAAGATTTGGAGGCCCAATTTTTAAGGTGGGGAGAAAGGAAAGGATAAAAGTTGTACTTTAAGAAAATCTTGGGATCAGAGTGGGCCCCTGCAATGGAGTAATGTTTGTGTTCTCCCCAAAAGTCATGTCAAAACGCTCCTTCCATTATGATGGTATTTGGATAGTATTTGGGGACTTTGGGACATAATCAGGTCATGAGAGTGATGTCCTCCTAAGTGGGATTAGTGCACTTCGAAGGAGAGACTCTAGAAAGCTCTCTCTCATCTCTTCCACGGCATGAGGACACAAAGAAAAGTCATTAGTTTACAACCTCAAAGAGATCTCTTACCAGGACCCGACCATGCCAGCATCTGGATCATAGACTTCCAGCTTCTAGAACTGTGAGAAGTCAATTTCTGTTGTTTATAAGTCACCCAGGCTGTGACACTTTGTTCTAGAAGCCCAAACAGACCAAGACAGCACGATGGTTCTTGCTTATGATCACGGCAACTGTTGAAAGCCCAGCTTGGCAGAGATAAGACTCTATTGGAAGGAATGTAGCACTAACTCATGATTAAGCTATGAACCAGCTATGCTGTGTGAATGACTGGATAGGTGTTGAGCTAGTTTTCCAGCTAATATAGATAGATGAATGTTTAATATGGTGTGGGTTTTTTCCAATATATAATATTCCCTCTCTCTCTCTCTCTCTCTTTTTTTTTTAAGATTGTATTTATTTGAGAGAGTGAGCAAGAGAGAGAGAGAGCCCAACTGGGGTGGTAAGTGAAGAACAGTGGGAGAGGGAGAAGCAGACTTCCTACTGAGCAGGGAGCCCAACGTAGGGCTCGATCCCAGGACTCTGAGATCATGACCCGAGCTGAAGGTAGACGCTTAACCGACTGAGCCTCCCAGGTGCCCCCAAATTTAAAATATTTTGTAGCACCTCTTTGAGTTTCTTGTGTCACACTGGGGTGCCTGCACAGCTTGGAATTCGGTATTAGGATAACTAGAGACACAGTTGAAAACTAGAAAAGAGGAAACAAATGCCAGTGAGAACAAAATCCAACTTCCACCTCCAAAGCCTGTCCACATCGGCCAACTTCATAAAACAGAGGTTCTTGAATGCAGTGAACTCTAGAACCATAAAGTCTTAGGGTCTGAGGAAGTGGCTTAGCACACTAGCCACAGGTAACCATTTTGATTTAAATTCATTGGGGTGGCTCAGACAATTAAACATCTGATTTTTGATCTCATCTCAGGTCTTGATCTCAGGGTTGTCAGTTCAAGCCCCATACTGGGCTCCAAAGAATTAAAAGAGAAATTAATTCATGGAGATGAAATAAAACTAAAAATTAAATTCCTCCATCACACTTAGACACAACTCAAGTTTGCATACGCATAACACAGCTAGACATTTCCATCATTATAGGAAGTTCTGTTGACCACAATGATCTGACCAGAGGCAGGGTCCAGCAGACTGCATCCCACGGGTCATATCTGGTCTGCGGACTGTTTTGGCACCGCTCATGAACTAAGAATGCTTTTCACATTTTAAAAGGGTTGAAAAAAAATTGTGGAAATTAATTTTCTCTCTTGTTCTCCAAGTACCTCTCAATATCCTCAGTTTTGCCTCTTGGCCCATAGAACCCAAAACATGTACTATCTAGATCTTTCTAGAACATGTCTGCCATCCTCTGGTCTCAAGCATCTTCTAGCAACATTTGAAGAAACTGAGGCCTGGAGGCCTAAAGGGCCATGTGGGAGCGGACACAGCCCAAAACACAGTCTCAGCTCTGGCTTTGTATAACCATTCTCCCCCTGGGTCCCGGCCCCTTTCTGAGGGCCACTGTTGCCATTCTTCTAGCAGATAAAACAATACGTTTCTTTCACTGCATCATGAACGAAGAAGGTCCCTTCAAAGCCTTGGTCATCACTGATGTATGAGCCTGCCACAGGGAGGATCAGGAAAAAAATCATCTGCCCAGGCCACATGTTCACAGAGGGCTTCAAATATAGAAATTGGGATTCTTCTCAAATGCAGTTACAGACACAGAAATACCAAACGGAATAAATGGTGATGGTCATCATATGACTTAAATCCCGTGTTCCTCTGCCAGACCAAACTGCCCGGAATGACCTATGAATGAATATTTAAAAAAAAAATCCTTTCATTATCTTATGATAGGGCCAGTTGTATTACATGATATTGGTGCTGAACATTAAAGGCATTAATTTGTCAAAGATAAAGCATTCAATGTGCACTGCATTTTTAAAATCACCCTGTTGGTCATTTCTTCATTTATATTTTTGTTTTAAGAATATAGTAAAATCGGGGCACCTGGGTGACTCAGTGGGTTGAAGCTCTGACTGTTAATCTTGGCTCAGGTCATGATCTTGGGGATTGTAGGATCCAGCCCTGAGTTGGGTTCTGCACTCAATGGGGAGTCTGCTGGAGATTCTCTGCCCCTCCTCCACATGCTTTCTCTCTCTCAAATAATAAATAAATAAATAAAGCTTAAAAAAATATGTATGTACATATTTATACACACACTAAAATCCAAAAGAAATAGAAATGACTTGAATGACCCTGAAGATGAACTGCTTTAAATGATGATGTACTTAAACGTCTAGTTTATATCCCCTACAGAACAGCTAAGTTCCAGGAAAGAGCCCCATACAACCCATGTCGATCCTCATTACTCACAAATCCGTATTTGTGAATTTGCCTACTGGCTACAATTTATTTATAACCCCCAGATCAATAATTAGAGTGCTCTCATAGTCCTTTGGGTATATGGGCCATGGTGAAAAATTGGTCACCTAACCAGTGTGTTTCTAGCTGAGGGTGAACAGGCAATGCTCTGCCTTCTGGTTTCAGCTCTCAGACTGTGAACAGGTGTCTTTTTCATAGGGCCACATTTCTTACATTTTGGGGTGCTTTTTCTTGGAGATTTCACTGTTTACAATGGTCCCAAGCACAGTTCTGGAGAATTGTCTAATGCTCCTAGGGCAAGAAGGCTGCAATGTGTCTTTTCTCTTTCTTTCCTGCCTATTCCTTCCATCTCTCTCTCCCTCTCTCTCTCTCCTTTCCTTCCTTCCTTCCTTCTCCCTCCGTCCTATCCCCCCTCCCTCCCTCCCTCTTTCTTTCTCTCTCTCTTTCTTTCTTCCTAGGATTTATTTATTTCAGAGAGAAAGAGAGAGAGCACGAGTGGGAGGGGCAGAGGGAGAGGGAGAGAAAATCTCCAGCAGACTCCACACGGAGCCCCACGTGGGTTCAATCTCACAACCCTGAGAACCCCACTTGAGCTGAAACCAAGAGTGGGATGGTCAACACTGTGCCACCCAGGCACCCCTGTGATGGGTCTTAAATATATATGTTAGAGAGGCTTCATTCAGGCATGAATTATAGTGCTATTGACCATGAGTTCAATGTGTGCAAACCAACAATATATATAAATATATCATATATAAAATACTAAGTAATGTATAATAGTGTATATAATTATATAGAAATTATATATATATGCATACACACACACACACATATATAATATTAAATAAGGTATCTTTAAATAGAAACACACATAAAACAAGATTATGCATTTTTGACCAGAGGCTCTCAGGAATCTAACCCTGTATTTCTCCCTAGGAGCTGTGGTTCTATATTAATGTCTTAGTGCTCCTGACAGTTGTATAGCACATAACTATCATAAATAATAAGTATGAACCTTTTGGTAACACACAGGATCATGTGAACTTCTCGTGGTGTTTCTTCCTGGGCTGTGCACCTGGCTAGCCTCAGGGTCTGTACTGGAATTGAACTCGACGTGCTTGAATAGTTAGTCTAGTAATACATGTTCAGACTACCTTATTCACAGGGAAGGCTGGAACTCCCTTCTCTAAAATGACAGGGATTCGTGACCATCTTATAACTGGGGACACCTACCGGAAGGCTGAGCTCTCACGGTTTGTGGGATGACCTCCCCTGAAGTTGCTTGTTCTCTCTGTGCCCCAGCCCGGTAGTAATGAGACTCCTAGGGCTGACTTGGTTCACAGGCAGGTCTGCGGGAAGAGCAAGCTGACCATGATGATCCCTTCTGCCATGTTGCAGCCAAATAGGTTTGGAATTCTCCCTGGCTCTATGTTGCACCTGGAAATTACAGGGTGTAGCAAACAGGAGTAGATTCATGGAATCTGGGGCAGATGAATTGATGTGAATGCTTAGTGAGAATTTCTTGGTTCTCGGGGAAGCCAGGATTATAAGAAAAATATCCGAAGGGAAGGAGAGAATAAGGCTGTCTGTCTATTGATGGCTCAGGATCTCTTGTTTGGAATTCCACAGGGAGATGTCTGTTGGGACCATCACTGCATGTGGGAAGCCTGCTGGTAGTTCAGATGAAACGACTGAGCCTGAGCTAAGACTCTGATGTGTGCCAAGGAGGAGGTTTTTAAAAATTTATTATTATTATTATTATAGTTCTTTTCTGCTTTAAGTGGGGAAAGGTTCCTTGAGGTTACTGAGAGTGCTGGGGTTTCTTGCTGAGCTCTGGAACATGGGTGAGAAATAAGGTTGAGCTTTTCTCCCTATTTGGAAGTGTTCCTGGAGTCTGCTTTGTCATCACGTTAACTCAGTGGTGTCATCGCCGCCTTCTCATTGTGCTCTGCTTTCCGTGGTGTCTTCTGAATTAGCATCAGGTTTTCCTCAACAATGGAAATGTTCTTATCAGGGGGGTGACACATCCGGAAATTCTGGAGGCTGTGTGTGTGTGTGCGTGTGCGTATGTGTGTGTGCCTGTGAGTGTGCATTCGCCTGAGACTGTGGCAAAAAACCCCCAAAACTCCATGCAAATCCCAGTCCAGCAGAGGTCCACTCTCCAGGACCATCTGCCCGGGCTCTAGAACTCTAGGACACATGCTGGATTGCTCCATCTGTCATGGCAAAGGCAACAGCCACCACGTGAAACACGCGTCTGCTCCAGCCTTCCTAGGTTCCTTTGTGTCCTATCACGTTGGCAGACTCCCCCACACCCCCCTACCCCCAAGTTGCCCAAGCCAGAAGCTATTTGGAGCTCTTCTTTCCTCCTTCATGTCTAGGGAGTTCCTGTATTTCATCCAAGGATAGCCTCCCTCCCAATTATATCCATATTCAGAGGTCCCCTCAACCCTGCTGCCAGTGCCTGTTCTCAACACTCCACTTGCCCATTTCTTAACCTTCAGACCTATTTTTTCTTCTCCCCCCAGAGCTCTTTTCTCATCAAAGTAGTTTCATCAAGCCTCTTTCTGGGTAAGCCTTCTGATGACCCCTTATCACCTTCAGGGTAAGGGCTGTCTTTCTGCGTGTAGTAGACTATCCTTTATAAGTTTTAGTTCCAATGTGTCAGCCCAGCCTCCCTCTTGAGAATACCCCGGCTTATTGGTAAATTTCCATTCTCTTTTTCTGTGTCTGGATTACCCCTTTTGTCCAGAATGCCCTGGCCAGCTTTTCTATTTGGGAAACTCCCATTTGGTTTTTAAGACCCATCTCCAGAGTTACACCTCTCTCCTTGTGGATGATGGCCTAGATATTTAACAACTGGTCTTTCTGGGGGCTCTGAGCCATCAGAACAGAGGCCATGGAGAACTCTTGGTATGGCCTCACCCTGATGCATAGGTAACCAGCATCTGGGTTTATCTACCCCATCAGAGTTGATCATCCCTCCTTTGTGCCCTCACTGTGTGCATGGGGGCCCCCACTATTCACCCTGCAGTCATTCAACAAACATTTAACAGTTGCCTCCTCTGTGTAGACCTTGCCTGGATCATGAGAATACAGAGGAGGATAAGATCTCATTTCTGTGCTGGGGGATCTTGGAGTCTGGTCGTGTAGCATTTTTATTTCTCATGGGATTATTTTGTAGAAAACTTAGTTGCTTGGATGGTGGGGAGCAGTCCTCTCATCTCAGCATCCTGGGTACCTGCCTGGTGCTTGACAAAGCATATGTCAGTTGTTGTTGAATGAGGAGATCTGGCTGGGATCCCTGGGGTCTGGATTCAAGTGACAGGGTCAAGATGCTAAAATAGTTCATGGGGTTGATTGGTTATGGGGAGAAGGGCTTCCAGCAAGAGGGGTTAGATAACAACGCTTATTTATAAAGGTATAACCCAGAGAAATGATTCATTTGTCTTCTCTGTTCCTCCTAATCTGGCTTTTTTTTTTTTTTTTTCCTTTATAGCTCTTTTTTGAATGGAATAATGTCACCCACTCACTGGTTTTATATAGCTCCTACTGAAGTAGAACTCAACAAAAATTGTGCCTATTAATTAAAAACCCAGAATGTGGGCAGTTTTTGAACTGCTAATTAAAACTCTTACCATTCGGTTTGCCTTAGCATTTTTAAACCTTTTTTTTTCTTCTTTTTTTGAAGCCAGAGCTTTGCTTACCAGAGAAAATGACTTTAAAAAAGACAACTGCCAAGAATGAGAGCATCTTGTCTTAAGAACTGTTTCATGTACCTCCAGTGAAATTGCAGGGCTGGAGAGCTTCCTAGTGCTTTGAAGGTGGATAGTGGCTGGAGAGGACACAAGTGGCCTCCCAAGGCCATTTCCCACTGCCCTCCAATGATTACTCCCGTTCTGGAGCTGGGGACGACACGGCTGGTAACGAAGGGCCTGAAAATGTTTTCCTCTTCAGGCTGATCAAGAAGGACAGTATCTTCCCAATGTCTAGGAGCTGCGGGGGCCACTGTGACCTCTGAGGTTCCAGCCCATCCACTGCCGATCTCCGGGGCGGCCCGTAGCCCACCGAGTGAGTTCCCAGAAGGTAGACGGCAGAAGAGTCTGGGGACTCTGGATCTGCTTTCTGGTCTACCTTCTTTAGTGGACGGGAGTCCTCTGCTGTGCCCACCGACGCGGGCACTCACATATGTGGCTTTCTGGGCACATTGCCAAAGGGCTCACACAGGACTCCCTATTCAGCCCTAAATGGCATCCTTTGCTGGCTTGAGGGGTGGGGCAGCCCAGCGGGGCTCCCCTCGTGACTGGAGTCGGATCTCATGTGGGCTCCTCCGAGGCAGGCACGAGTGAGGGTCCGGAGGCTGCTCCAACAAGCGGCCCCATTGTATCCGCCCCTGGGAGGGGGGCTGCTGGGCTGCGGAGGGGTGGCTCCGTGGTGACCGATGGGTAATAGAGCCCTGGCGCATCTGTAGGGTTTGATTGCCTTGAACCGGGGGTGGGGGAAGAAGCCATGTGGTGAGCATGTGCTCGGGGCCGCGTTCGGGTCCACGGGCTGGCAATGTGCTTTGAGTTTGGGTTTCCTTTCTTTTTCAGAAGGTGGTTGATTCATGCAAAATGCTTAATGATGCCTGCAACGCACGGAGCGGGGCTCGGATCCCCTTTGATGTGCAGGGTCTTTTTGGAGGTTCCAAAAAAACAGTTCAAAGGTTTACTTTGGACACCACACCTCCAGCACATGTCAGAGTCAAGGCCTGGCTCCCCAGGCAGCACGCTGGAGAAAACATTCTGTGCCGGCTTCTTCCTCTCTCTGTTTTGTCTTGTGCTGAGCAGATTTCCCGACTTCACGCGGTCTTGAAGGCAGAAAGGAGAGATGGAGCGAAGGAAAATAAACGGCTCTGAGCGGTCAGAGGGGCCAGGGAAGCCAGGGTGCACTGTGGTCTCTCACTCCTGCTGAAACTGGACCAGGGGAGCAGGGCTGATGTTTGCCTGCGGCGACAATTGCCTCCTCTTGCCTTGGAGCTCGGGGCTCTCTGAGGGAAGCATATTCCCAGGCAGAATAAGAGCCATCTGGATGCCCCATGTGGGTCAAATTGCAGTTCTGCCTGGGTCTGTGTCAGGCTGCGGGCAGCAGGGCCGCCTTCCCTTGTAGGATGTGGGACTCAGGGACAGGCTCAGGATGGGGGTGCGGGGTGCTGTGTGGGGGTGGCTTTGGAGGTGGCTCTGTTTGGTTGGAGACTGGAAGGGGAATCATTTATCATGCTTCCGTGTTCTGAGAGGTGATTTGCCCTTCCGCATGCCTGGGAGGCGTGCGTGCCCGGGGCAGGTCCCCCCAGCTCTGCTGACAAGCTGGAGGCCCGCAGGGTGGATGGTGTAGGATTCCTGTCTGCCTTTTGAGAAAAAGCAAAGAAGAGCTGTGCCTGCCAGTGGATGTGGCTGTGACCTTGAAGTCAGAGGTTCAAGGAGAGGTTGTCTTCCCTCCCTCCATCTCTAATGATCTAGAGCTCTTGAGTCTCTTGGAGGAGCCACTGGTCTGGTCTGTGGGTTGTTTACCTACCGGCCAGAGGTGGATGTTTCCCCTGTGAGTTAACTGTTTTTTCACAGAGTCTGAAACCCAGATGCCCAAATCTTCTGTTCTCTTAGAGGAAAGGAACAAATCAAATGACTTGTCCAGCTCAGGGTGGGCCAAGACAGTAGAATCTGGAGTGTCGCTGGACCATGTGGGAGGAGACGGGGAAGCTCCCAGGGCCCCACGGTTGGACCTTAGAATTACCACAGACAGCGTGGGTTCCCGCCCCCGGCAGCCCCCGACCCTTCCAGAGCTGGCGTCTCTGAGACACCACACGTGCTGCCAGCTTCCACAACGACCTTACCGCGACATTTGCAAATCTCAAGGGGTCAACTCTGCAACAGTTCAGCAAGTTGTAGGAATATAGACCCTTAGATTATTTTTTATGTCATTTACCTGAATCTTTTGCACGTCTCTTCAGGTCCCCCTCATTGGTTTGCCTTTTGCCCTGTTTCTGTCTTCATGGCCGGGGAACTCCACAGGCCTCTGCCTCGTGTGTGGTTGAAAATCATCCCTATGCAGCCTTCGAGTCCATAAGGCTATGGCTGTGCCCATGTCCTGCCCATAGGAGAACTCACTGACTTATTCTCTTTCTTTCCAGGGCTCGTGTCCTAGGAGATCCTCTCTGGTTTTGAGCCTTCCCACACATTTCTCTGACGCCTCTTGCCAGTTTTCTTAGGTCGCCTGAAGTCTTTCCTCTTCAGAGGATAGAGGTTCATTCCCTGGATCCTTTTCCCAGTCTCTCATATTCTCTTCTGGCAGCCCTTCCTTCCGCGTCCATCTAGGATCTTATTTTCATTTTCAAACAAATATTAGCGTTTTGTAATGTCCACTTCTGGTGGTGCTAACAACGAAAGAAGAATGACTCTGGGTCAGGCAGCGGGCGAGGCGCTTTCATTTATCAGTGACTTTCTGAGAATTCCTGCACTGCTCTCCCATTTTCCACACCTGAGAATACGGTCACTTGACAAGTTAGACTTGTATTAAGTAGTAGTTGGGCAGATCTTTTCCCACAACATGGTTTCTCTCTGTATCCCAAATGGTTCCCTCATACTAGATGGAGAAGATCGCTCTCCTGTTCACCTACTGTTGAGATAGACATGGCTCCCATTCCGCCATTTTACTAGCTCGGAGACATCGCTAATCCAAAGTATTGGATTGATCTCCATTTTGTGTGTGTGTGTGTGTGTTTTACTTACCGTTGGTCAATACTGGAGCTCGATCTTACTCTTGCCTCTGGTGAACAATGAAGCAATTTGATTGGTTTAGAAAATAGCTCTAGATTCACTTGCCAATGCCATAGAAAGAGAATCAATCTCTGGTCCTCCTCATTTCATCAATTCATGTCCCGATTTTGTTCAGGCCAGCTAATCTTCTTTTCTGGCCTTGGCGCCTGGGCAGCCAGGCCAAATTCACACAGCCCCTTTTCTCAGCTCCTGTAAAGCAATCATCCAGCATGAGGCGCAGCAGGGACCAATATAAGAATGCAAGGTTTGCTTTTTGGGTGGCAAGAAGAGAGGCACTGAGCAATTATCTCCAACATTAATAATGCGTGACTTAGAAGGAAACTATGCCACGGCCCGGACCCACTTCCGTATGCCCTAGGACCAGAGAGAGGAAGGCATATTGGAGAGAGAGGAAGGCATATTGGAGAGAGTGGGAATTCCAAGCCATAAAGTCAAAGGGATAAGGACATAGCTAGTACACTTGGCCATTTCATAATTGCAAAATTGGAGGTAGAGGAAAACTAAGTGATCAGGGGAAGGAAAAACTTACTCAAACACCACAAAATCTTATTTCAAATTGGGAGGCCTATGGACCAGGAAGAGTGTTATTGATGAAGATGGAAGACATGTGGCTGTGTGCTCGCCACTGATGCCCCCTGTATGGAGACTGACAATGCACAGGGCTGTGTTGTGGTATTTTTGTGTCTATCTGGTCTTCATGGTGAGATGATACCCTTCCTAATGGCTGGATAATGTCATATATGTCTATAGGGCCTCACAGAGTGCTTTGAGTGGAGCCCATTCTCAGAAACATGTAATCAGTATACTGACTGACATACAATTAAAACACACTTGAATAAGAGACTTGAGGAAATCACAATTTAGGTAATGCCCAGCTAAGTACTGTGACATCAAAGTCCTGATCCTCTGTATTTGTTAGGGCACGGACTAACATATTAAAACAGAATGATCCTAAAACACAGTGATATAAATAGGATCAAAGTTTCTTCTTCTCTTATGTAACAGTCCGGAGGTCAGGAGGCTGGGGCCGGAGGCAAGGCAGTGGCTACAGCTGCACTCAGCAGGAAGAAGGAAAAGAGCCAGGGTAGTGACCCGTAGCAGGGCTCGTAGTCTGTCACATCCCGTTGGCTACAACTTGATCACGTGGCCACCAAAGCTGCAAGGGAGGCTGGGAAATGTAGTCTCCAGCTGATGGGCTCAGCCCAGGTACAATTTAGGGGTTGCATTATTAAAAGGGGGGGAAACGAATATCGGTGGACAAATAGCCTCTGATAGTCCCTAAGCTAAATTTTTCTATAAGCGCTTTCCCTTCCCTCCACTCCCCTGCATGGCCCTCCTCTACCATTCTCTTTCTTTCCTTTCTTCCTTTGAAAGGGGGTTAATGTTATCCACATAAGCAAATGGAAGGAACCTGCCAAAATATGCCTTGTGGTTGGCCCATTAATACTCCCAGTCTGGGAGGAATCCTCCACGTGTGACCAAAGGAAAGCAGAATCTCAGCTCTGATCTAAATACAGAGCAGGGACAGAGCTGGCCAGAGGAGCTGGGAACAAGGCAGGTGGCTGGGAGCTGAAGAATGTGATTGCCTGAGCCCTTGAGGAGGGGTGTGTGTCTGTGTAAGGGGGGTTGCTAAGAATGTCAGGGAAGGAGCCTCTTGTCAACTGGAAAGAGACCCCCCCAACTACCACTTGATGAGGGTCGGCTGTGAGACAGGAAACATGTGGCCTCTGGAGGAAGCAGGCTTGGTTTTCTGAGCTGGCCCATCCAGACCTAGGGAACACAAGCAAAGTCAAGGAGGGGAAGACAGGCCAAGATCCAGGGTCTAGGCTGGCAGGCAGAGCAGAAGGAATGGACTCTCAGGGCGGATGAAAGGCCTCCCTCAGAGGCCAAGACATGGAGCCTAGGGAACCTGGACACAGTGACAGGCAGATGTCGAAGGAGATCGTTGCTTATAGGTTGGACATGCCAGCCACACAGGGGGAGGGAGGCGGGAGGAGGGAAAGTCCCCAGGAAGTGGCACATTGTGATAAAAGTGGTTTTAAAAGCTTACACGCTTGAACTTGTTTCTCTCTGATCGGTTTTCCTGGAGATGGTCTCTTCCGACCTCCCTTCCTTCTCCTCTCTCCCTCCTTGTCTCTCTCCTTCCCCCCCCTTATAATAGACATTAATTTAACCCTTATTCCTTACCAACTACTATCCCAGGAGTTGGGGGAAATGACCACGAACCACCATTTAAAAATTCTAGTTGAGAGAGAAATGATTCGTGGCCAGTTCCTGGTCAAATATCCTTGTTCTTCGGGCCAAGTCTATTCCTGGCCTTTCCTTGCTGGGCCCATCACAGGGCAGCTCAGGTGGCATTGGCGAGATGATCAGTGGGGTGATTCATTCTCTCCCAAGGAGGTTTCAAGGAACATGAGCAGTGGTTGCTGAATATTATTTGCAAACCACCCATAACCCTGTAGATGTTGACCGTGGGGAACTATACCCAGGATCTGAACTCTGCTCCTCTAGAGGCGTATTAGAGACAGAGATGGAGTGAGATGATGAAATCCCCTGAGGGATACGAGGCCAACCATCAAAGAGGCCAAAGATGTTTGCCCCAGACAGCTGAAGTCTTCTTCGTTGGTTCTTGGGGGAAACATCATAAATGGACAGAGCATTGCGCAAAGTATTAAAGCTGGAGGAGAGCTGCCAAATACATTGTGTTCAGTACCTAATCCTCTTGCTTTTGAAGATGATGTTTTACCTATTTTAAAATTAGTTCTTGCACAATTTCAGAAATGTAAGATTACTCTGTATTTGACTGATGATTCCCCAATACATATTGTAAATTGGTCTGGCACTGCCGAGATCACTTCGTGGTAAAATGAAAGGAGTTTCAGATTCTTATCTAGATTTTCAGATGACTTGAGTGTGAATCCTGTATTTGAGTTTTTATCAGCCACAGGGTTAATCTATACAAGGAGGATAACAGTAGCCCATTTAGACAGGTCGTGGGGATCAAATGTGATATGGGAAAATACCCCATCAACTGTCAACTATTGTACTGTTGTTAGATTTTATTATACCTATTCTATTACCAAGTGTCAGTTTATTTGGAATAACTTCGAATGGTCTGATATCAACTTGGTCATTTTGAAGCTTAACCACTAATCGCATAAAACTACAAAAATAATTGTAGTGCTTGGATTGGGGCTCTACAGATCTTTGCCCAGATAGGACACAAGCTCTCTGAAGTATTTGGAATTGTCTTTAAATATCTTCGTGGTTCATTTTCTTTCTCAAGGTATATGACATAGGAGATTATTCTGGTGATAAAATGCATTTTATAAATGGAAAAAAAAATCTCTGCCCAGTGATCTTGAAAATGCCAGGAAAGATTCCTGGCTCACAGTTCCTCTGTGTGATTTCCTCCTTTTCCCTCAATGAGAGGCCAACTTGTAGAAATCTTGTGCTTGGGTTGGCAGTATTTTAAAAAAGGATTGGGGTGCCTGGGTGGCTCAGTGGGTTGAGGCCTCTGCCTTTGGCTTGGGTCATGGTCTCAGGGTCCTGGGATCAAGTCCCACGTTGGGCTCTCTGCTCGGTGGGGAGCCTGCTTCCTCCTTCTCTCTCTCTGCCTGCCTCTCTTCCCACTTGTGATCTCTGTCAAAAAAAAAAAAAAAAAACCAACAAAACTTTAAAAAAGGATTATGTTGCTAAGATTGACTGATTTGGAAGAGTTGCCCACAGCATTGTTTTTATTTTTATTTTTATTTTTTATTAGGTCCAGTTAGCCAACATAGAGTACATCCTAAGTTTTTTTGGTGCTCGACAATTCGTTAGTTGCGTATAACACTGTTATTACATTATCTACAGAATAATTCCAAGATGAGAAGAAACCTGTGATCAATACAAAAACTAACACAAAAGGCCCTTCCTTTGAACTTTTCTTATGCCTGTCACCCAGAGCTGGGGAGACAGAGCAACGACAGTCTGAAAGCCATGAGTATACATCCCTGGACAAATGGGGCCGAGACAGATGGCTCATCTCTTCTCCGTGTGAGGTTCTCTGTTAGTGGGAAGCCCGCTGCTGGATTCTTACCCCGCAAGGCTGCACTTTGGGGGTTCTGCGGAGGCATCCAAGGGTGGAGGTTGTTTAATACCACCTGGTCTTGGCTTAGACACTGCAGAGGCGTATACTCCTCCATGGGCTGAAAGAGACATATTTCAAATACTGGGATATATATAAAGAAGAGCTCCTTGCAGCCCACACCTTCTAGAAAGTACTATGGACTGAAAACCGGTGATCCCTATTGTGTCAGGTAGAAAGCTATGCCCCAGGAGCCAGATGAGAACTCTTCCTGCCACTGAAGTACTACTTATTTCCTTACAGGATACCCAGTTTGTTTCCAAAGAGCTGACCCATTAAGTAAAATAAAACAAAGTGTGCTCTATTATCTTGCAAATTGGTCTGTTCCAATGACAGCAGACAATGATGGAGAGAAATTGCTAGGAGCTATAGACGTTCTAGTTATTATAAAATAGGGCTATGGTTTTCATGGGATCGCTAAATGAAGGAATCATTCTCACAGTAGAGTTTGGACATCAGCTCTGTCCTACTTCCATCAAACGCCACAGATTACCTTTTAAACAGTCAGACCTTTAATACTCAACTTTTAACCAGCTAGTAAAGACCTGCCATGTTCTGAACTGCAAAATGGGGGAGGAAGGGGAAGATACTGGGGGATGTGAGATTCATTCTTGCTTGGGGCACTAGCCCTGGTGGTCAAAGGTAGAGGTCATAGGAGTCCAGAGAGAGACACCACAATGGACTTAGTTGCTCAGACAAAGATCAGGCTGGTCACAGGGCAGGTATTTGGTTTCTGACCTGCTTGTGAAGCAAAACCACTTGCTCTTAGTTCCAAGAAAACCAGCCACTAAACCGAGAACCACCTCAGGTTTCGGGTGAAACCACCCGACAGCTGCCCAGGGGATGGTGAGCCTGACCTTATTTCTTGCCTTTCTGCTCCCTGACTCACCTGTCCTGGATCCTGCTCTTTCACTCTGGTGCAAGCAAATATCCTCTGGCTTTGAGGTCACCCCGCCCATGCTGTGACATATTTATACCTATTTCTTGAAAATGCAAAGCACTTGTGATAAAAACATAGCTCAGGAGTGGGAGTACCTTCAACCCAAGACTCACAAAACGCGTTTCCTCGTGCCTTTTGTCAATAAACAACAGTTCAACTACCTCTACCGTGACCTACGTGGAAGGCTGGGTATGGAAGGGACCTTTGGGTTCATTTACTAGTTTATTCTTCTCACCATTAAAGAAAGGGAGGTCCAAGCATTTAAAGGGACTTGCCAAGGCCACAGCTGGTCAGCAGTGGAGCCGATAGAACTCCATTTCCCGTGTCTTCGGTGTGAACCAAATCCCCCGGGAACACAATCCCAGGTCCAGCGTAGACGATACCCTTGGGAAGAAGTCAGGGCTCCCTTTCAAGGCCATGACCCTGGCTTGTGGCCTTTTTCTCCTTTCTCCGTTTTGGAATGGCTACCCAATGTCACTGAGCCTATTTCCTGAAACCTTCGAAAGAAGAACCCCTCACAAATTTCTGAGGTTGGCCCAGTATTCATTATGAACCAATAGATGGAAAATGTCCCTTGTAATTCTGAAGCAAGTCTGCTGGTCCAAGATGTGAGTCTATAAATATCTACCACATAATATCATCAATCCACTTTTTTCTTTCTGTTGGCCTGGAGCACCTTAATCCTTAGGTTGGCTTTAATTAATTCCAGGTGTATGATTAATACGTTAATGGCGCCCTCTCTCAGCACTCGGCATCTCGTTGTGCGACAATTTCTTGGACTTTCGCGGCACTCTGTGCTCTTAGGCTCAGCGGGGCTTTTGTGGAGAGAGGGTGTCTTTACGACAGTTGGAAAAATCCCCATTCCAGCAACAGATAAACCCGAGGGTTGATCATTTTTGCTGCGAATTGATTCCAGAGACGTGTGAACACGGAGCTCTGCCAGTATGTAGAGAACGACTCATGTTACAAAAATTCAGATGAACGTGCAGCGTCCCAGGCAATCAGCTATTGTTGAAAATCGGGAGAAACGTGGTGTGTTAGCCTAGGACCATGGGGGAGTTTTAGGAATGAATGCGGCTGTGGTCCTTGGCAGGAGCAGGGAAAGAGTTTATAATGGCCTTGGCCACCAAGGACAAAGTGCGATCTTGGACAGAGAGAAAAATTTCAAATCAATTTGTGTAATTGGTGTGTGTGGCCCAAGTTCAACCTCAGCTTCTCCTTCCTTCAAATCCCTTTCTCTGGGCCATGCCATGAGTGAGTGGGTGGAGGAGATCGCTGTCTCTGGAGCTGTCTGCTGGGGCATCTATAGGCAAAGGCAAACAAGGAAATGAAGAAAAGTTCCTGTTTCAAGAGATTCTTTCAGAATGCAGCCCCACTTGTCTGCTTTTGTCTTTGTTATTTTGCTCTGTGCGGATTTTCTCAGTCTCTGTGTGTCTGGCTTGATGGATCATCTTTCCAACGTGGAGGAATATTTTAGACCGGAACGACGCTGTCTTAGGCCTTAGAAGAGCTTGAAGAATTCATTTCTCATACCTGCTGCAATGTGCTAATGACGGAAGGTTGTAGAAAACATGAAATATTTGAATCTCCTGGATACGGAAAGTTAGCGAAAATGCTTCGTGCCATTTTCCATTGCTGTTCCAAGATCACATCTGTTTGGAACTGAACCGTGGCATGTGTGCTGGGGAACCTGTATGAAATTAACTTTTATAGCTGCCTTTACAAGCAGGATCTTTTATTGTCTACAACTTGGCTGGGGTTCAGGAAGTTCCCAAAATGATTTATTGTCATATGTGCCTATTCTATGGCGGCTGATGAAACTGATATATGATGGAACATATGCAGTCATTCTGGCTAGAGACAACAGATCATCTAAGCCTTTTATCCAAAAGGATTGGAGAATTCACATTGTAGAAAGCAAAAAAAAAAAAAAAAAAAAAAAAAAAAAGTATTTTGTTTTAAGCGAAGTAATTACTTGCAGGAGCAAAACATTTGTTACTAATCCTATGGTTCTTTTCTGTTTGCCAACATAATAAAAACTTATTAGAGTCTAGAATACATTCTTTAACTAAATGCTGAAGGTACGATTTCCCCGTAAACGTTGAATCGCGTTCTTGTAATATCTGGGATGGTTTCTTTTGGTTTCTGAGACCGTGATATTAAGAATCAAAAGATCACGGACTTAAATTTCTTTCATGTTCCTTAAGGCAAAAAGCCCCACATCTCTTCTAGTTTCACAGAGGGGCCCCTTAGTCCAACCATTCATCCTTCCTATGGTTGCAAGAGGAATCTGGCGGAGTGAGGGCTGATAACAATGGAGTCTCTCTTTCCTGGTTAAAACCCTCAGAAGCACGTGTTTCTGCTGATGAATCAGAACTTCCATACGTGAAGGACAGCATCGTGAGCCCATCAATGAGAACAAGAACAATACCGCATTTCCCTCAAGTAGGATGCGGGAAAGAGAAAGATTCAGTCTAATTCTAGGATCTGCACTTACAGCACATGCAGTATTTAATCCGGTGGCAAAATCTGGAGTTTCTGGAGTCAGTGTGTTCTCCCGCAGCCAGAGAGCTAATTGACACATTCATATTTCAATTGGAAGTGGGGAGTCAGAGATCTGGGAGTTTCAGACGGATTTGGAAATGTTAACCAGCAAGAAGATTTAGATCCAGTTTTCTAGCGACAGCGGCAGTTGGAAATGTTTGATGTACAGTGTCCGTGGAAAACAAAACAAAACAAAATCCTTAGATACGATATAAATATTGTCCACAGGGTCGTTCATAAGACAAAGGTGGTGATGGTTATTCCAGTGGAAGTGGAGACAGTAGATGCCCACTTCTGGGGAACAGAATTTGGAGCCTGATTCTGGGATTCCTGCCTGGTCTCACACTAATCCTCTTTATTTCAGAAGCATTTTATTTTTCCTTAAAAATGGCAGTGATCTATGTGTTTACCTCGCATTCGTCTTCCTAAGGAATTTAGATATCAACAGATATCATTATCTTTCTACAAATAGAAAAATAGAAACTGAATTTAAGGGATGTAGCAGCATCGATTGCAAACCTCCGGAAGAGTCTGGCATTCTGTTTCTATCTACGAGCCGACCGTGGAACCAGAAAGAGTCCCGGTTGGGTAAGAGCCTCGGTGGCCTTTGGAGCTCGCTCTAGCTCCCCTGCATCTGCCAGGCCTGATGGTTTGACACAGCCACATGTTAATAAACTTATTGCCCAGACAGGTGCGTCACCTTCAAACAGCAAAGTCATCGTTCCTAATTGTGGACGATTGCTAACAGTATCAGAGCCGAACGTTGCTGCACCACGATGGATCACGCTCGGCACACTCTTCCCTCGAGGCCGCGAGCAAGCAATTCAAAGTCCACGTCTCCCTGTCAGGCTTGTGTCTTTGCTTACGAGGAAGGATCGCACATTTTCAAGGGGCTTGGAAACAGTCGAATGCGGGTAATGTTAATTTGGTGTAAAACTTCAAGTGGCATATTACTAATGCCAAAGAACAAAGCAATCGAGGATCTGGTAACTAATTACTAACAGCACTGTCACTATTTTATGTAAGTGTGAACAAGAATCATATGTTTCTTATAGTTCATCCTTGTTGATGTACTTAGCATTACTGGTAAGAGCTAATGAGCAGCTAGTTGATTAGGGAGAACTGCTGTGGCTACTTCTTGGTAGCAGCATTTTGTACCGGTGCCCAGAGGCCCCGGGGGTAGTGGACATTCTTTAAATAAATGAAGCAGTTTAGTAGCGGTTGTGATTTAAAGGCACCATCGCGGACTTGAATTAGGAGACCCTGTCATCCTAATCTCGGGCTAATGACACTGTGATTTGGTGTTGCAGGAAACTGCCGAGACTCCCCGATGGAGAAGTCTAGACTTCAGCCTGTGACACTGGCTTCCCGGGGAGCCCGAGGTCTTGCTGCGACATCGAATGAATAGATATCGGTGAGTATGAGGCGACTACATTAATTCGGGGGTTCCGGGAAGAGATGGGAACGTTAATATTCATTCGAGATCAAGGGAGCAGCTGCGGTCAACCTGGCTTGTTGTGTGTATTTTATTGTATCGTGTTTATTTGTTTTTTCAATGAGACTTTTATTTGAGAATACCGAGAACATGTATGTAATGACCTTGTGAGGACAAAGAGGATCCATGCGCAATCCTGGGTGATTATGGATTGGAAGAACGTCTCGCCAAGGGCTACGGGTTTGTGTGTTGACATGTAAAAGGCAGAGTCATTTAAAGGACAGAACTTAGAAGCACAGAATCCTAAAGCATAGAGCTGGAAGGGATGGGAAGGTAACTGTCTCATCTGCCAGGTAGTCTGTGATGTAAGAGGTGATGTCATCGGGCTGCCATCACCATCTTCTAGTGAGAAAATCAAACTCGGGATCCCCTTCCTAAATACCCGTCCCATATGCTCTCCAGAGCATTAATTCCTTAAGAAAACTCAATTGCTTTTCCACTCCCCAGGGCCCGTCCTCATCAGGAAAGCATCCAACTGTCATTTCATTGTTGGGCAGGTCTGTCTCTACATAACTGGTCTGGTCAGACACGTCTCACTGCTCCTTGCAAATCAGCAAATTTACTCTCTGGTCTGTATCAATCTTGTGTGCCTCTGGTTAGTTTGAGTTCCTTCCTGGGGCCACCAGACCCAGAATCAGGAAGTGTGGGCTCTGGTCTCATTTCTGTCAAGTCAGGTAACACCTCAGGTCTGTTCTCTTCTTTGTAACGTTAGAAAATGATTGGGTGATATCTAGAGCTCTCTTGGCTCCAAATTGCTAAGACGGGAAACACATCTGAAGGAGAGACAATGGGGCCTGTCTCTGGGGCAGGGCGGTGACCATCTTTTTTTTTTTTTTTTTAAAGACTTTATTTATTTATTTGAGAGAGCAAGACCGTGCATAAGCACAAGCAGGGGAAGGAGCAGAGGGAGAAGGAGAAGCAGATTCCCCAGTGAGCAGGGAGCCCAACTTGGGTGGGGCTCGATCCCAGGATCTTGAGATTATGACCTGAGCTGAAGGTAGATGCTTAATGGACTGAGCCACCCAGGAGCCCTGGTGACCATCTTTTCATACATAAATGTGCATTATGAGTTCCAAAAGGAAAGGTGGGTATGGAGGAGGATGGACCTGGGTGGCTTGACAGCACCACCGAGCAAAACCACTAAAGACCTAAGAGGTCTATGGATAAATGATGTTTAGATGAAAGGGATGAGTAATGAACCCAGGTCAGCAGAATCTCAGTGAAGCTCACTGAGGGTCCATTGGCTGAGGATGGGGCAGAAACCAGATCTTTGGTTTTCTCCAAATGTGCTCAATAGTAATACCATAGGAACAAAATGATTCTAACATCACATAAGTTTTTATTTTTATTTTTAAAAGATTTTATTTTGAGAGAGAGATTGGGAGAGCATATGCAAGTGCATGAGCGAGGGCAGGGGGTGTGGGACAGAGGCAGAAGCAGACTCCCTGCTGAAACACAGAGCCAGAGTGGGGCTTGATCCCAGGACCCCGAGATCATGACCTGAGCTGAAGTCAGATGTTTAACCGACTGAGCAGCCCAGGTGCCCCAAATCACATAAGTTTTTCAAACTTTGGGAAAACAAAATTAAATGGATTTGTTTATGAAAGACTTCACAGTGCCTTTAATAGGACAAAATGCTTTGGGAGTATCCAAGGTGCAGAATTTCCCAGATTCTTTTGTCCATGGACACGTTGCTTTCTGGCACATTTCTGGGGAAATGTCTGAGAACAGACTTGGGGAGACGGTAGTTCAGGCTGATAGCTTTAGCACTTAGAGAGGCTCCAGATCAAAAGCCGAAGGGCGAGAAGCAAACACCCAAGCGGGATCTTCTCCTGGCACCCATGCAGGCTCAGAACACTTCTGAGCCCGGGACTGGAAACTCGAAGGTGGTGGGAAATCTATGGGAGAAATCGTAACCTTGAAATAAAGTGCATGCTTTCTAAAAGGGGGGAGTAGGCAAACAAGAACTCCTAGACTATCTAACGCTTTCAATTAGACCACACTGGTTGTATTACTTAAATGGTTTCTAGTTAATTCCTGGCTTGTAAAGGGTGTACACAGCAGAATATTCTCATGCTGAAGCAGAGATGAATTTTTATATGATTTTTGGGGACTTTGTTTTGCAAAGATTAATTCGTAGTACACAGTTTGAGCAAAAGGGAACAGGTTAGAGCCTAGGACAAAGTCCTAGATAAAGACATATGCCATCTCATTGTTGTAGGGATGCGGAGTTCTCATTTTCTTTGCATATATAGCCAGAAGTGGGATTGCTGGCTCACGGGCTAGTGGTGTTAACTGGAGGTCCACAGATATAGATCAGAGGGTTAGAGGCTGCATGTGTACAATTGTGCAGGGGCCGGAGATATGCACACCTACTATTGTTGTCCTTGTTGTTGTTGTTTTGGAACAGTTTATAATACCAAAAGCAGTCCACAGTGCCTTACCGGAGCTCATTTTGCAGGGGGAAGAAACTGAAACTCAGAGATAGAAAATATTTAATGGGACGTCAGCGTGTTGTTTTGTCTTTGGTTGCTGGCAGTCAGGTTCACCTGTGAACAGATTAAGCAAGAGGTAGAATGAAGAGCCCAGTGAGTGAGACTCAACCATAGGTTTTGAGGTCACCTTGATGCCTACACCGACGTAGGCTTTGAAATACGCATTATACTTTCCATTCTGCAGGCAAAACATGGACTGCACAGGTTATTCTGAGTGACCTATGACTTGAACATTTTGCTAGAAACCCTGAGTCTTGACTTCCCGTAAGAAATTACCCATAATTAATTTGTTGCCTGTTCCGTAAATCTAAAAACAAAACAAAACGAATTTCGGTTTTAAACATGCCATAATCATGAAAGATTTTCTCTGGACTCAGTATCACACTGTGCTTTTGCCTTGAATATCACAAAGATTTTGAACTCAAAAGGGGTTTCATTTTACCTTTTAGAAACATGGTCTAATTTATCTGCATGATTGCATTTTAATTAGCACTCCCATTGCCTATTTAAACATGCAAAGATATAAAACGAGCCAACCAAATAGGAAGACATATAGCCAAGGTGTTTGCTACTGTGCTGTCATTGAGCACTGCCTGGGGATAAACCCTGTACCAGACTCAAATTTAATAGTGTGAACGGGTTCAAAATAAACCCATTTGTATGCACAATATTTTACATAAGGGTTAAGCTGCCTTAGCAATTGTTGATAATTATGGATCCTGGCACAGCTCGGAAGATCTCCAAACATTCTTTGGAAGTAAATCAGCCATTCCCACAATTTAAAAACAAACGTGTAAAGGGTTTTATAAGTGGCATTTTGACTCAAGTCAAAATGTTAGATGATGACCCTTGGGAAGCTAAAACCACATCAGGGTCCTGCCTGCGTGCCTGCTGTTGTGGGTGGGGGAGGGCAGGGAAGGGAGACAAACCACAAGAATGGACTTCATCTGGGGGAGAGGTTTCAACTCTCTTTATAGCCTCTGAGAGGCCCTGCTTTGCAAAATTCAGAATCAGGCTATTCAGCTCAGGAATAAAGGCAAAGTAGAGAGAATTTGTCCTGCGGCACCCAGCCTTGGAAGCCCGAGCTTCCAACATCTTTTTAAGTAAGACCTTTGGAGGTCTGATTCCTTTGGCCTTTTAAGCAGTGGGGTCAGATGACCTCTAGCTCGGGCTCCAGGCCAGAGGGCCATGATTATCCACTAGCAACCAGGTTTCAAAAAAATCGGTTGATAATTGGTTCAAATAGTAGTTTATGAATATTTCCCCAAATATCTGGTATACGATAAAACGAAATATTTATTGTTACGTGTCTTGCTCCACTACCAGTGACTCCGCGAAAGCTCGGGTTTATTGAAATGAGTATTTTACCCTCGTCATAAGTCACATTGTGACCATGAGTCACCAGAGACAAATGACCTCTCCATGTTGCTGTGAATGCGAAACAGAAGCAAGCTTAGAATGTGTAGCTCTACAGCCACACCGGGTTGTTGAGCAGCTATGGGGTAATTTTCTTGCAACATTCCTTGGTTCCTTTGGTTCCAACCGAAGGGCAGAACTATTATTTTTTTGGTGGAATTCAAACTCATGCTTCTTGCAAAGCAGGACATTTCCATCTTTGTAATCATAGATTGTTAGGAAGGCCACTGGAAAGAATTCTGTAATGAACTCTCAGTAACTGCAGATGTCTTGAGTGTTCTGGGCCCTAGGTGTAATAAACAGTCAGAGAGACTTGACCTCTGAACTCTTAATGCCTAAACAATGCATCTCCGGCTCAATAACTGACATCACTGACAACCAGGGCCCCAGCTGATGGCTTACTTCTCCTCTCCCATCACATTCCTCCTGAAAGAAGGTGGGAGTGTGGACAACAAACCAGCCACCATCTTTCTTCACCCAGACTCTTCCCCATGGTGCTGACAAGAGCCAAAGCACAGACTTCCTGCTCTTTGTCATTAAACCCATTAAGCTCTCTTTGGTAAACAGGCCAGATTTTGTTTCCCTCCTTACCCCGAGAGGGAAGGTCCCAAGATGGCAGCAGCCGCCATCATTCTCCTAGAGTGCAACCTGCACAATGGCGGGGTTCCGATGGGAGAGGGCGGTGGGCTGTGGTTCGAAGCTGCTATCTCCTCAGAGGTACCGAGGGCTGACAGGTGGAGCAGGCTGTCTGGAGTTCATCTGCAGGCCTTATTTTTTGCCGGTGTTGTGGGGCATGGGTTAAGGAGGCTCTGGCAGAGGGCTCACTCACTCACATAGTTCGAACCTCTGGCTTGAGCACAGTGCAGGATGAGTGGAAACACAGCACAGAGTGGTACCTGCCTCTGCCTTGCAGGGACCTCTAGGACTTTGTTCAACCCTCAGCGCCTGCCTCTACCTCCTTTGTTGCTGGTGCAACCCCCGAGCCCCCATCCTTGGTGGTGGTTCTCAGGCTTGGATGAGAGGGAGAGGGGGAAGTTTGTAAGAACTAGAGAAGATGTCTCCTGTTTATTTAGGAAGCCACTCACTGTGAGGACCTTGGTTCAAGAACCTCCGTAACTCTTATTTCTTTCCTGTTCACTATATGCCCCTAAAACCTGGGTTGGATTACCAGGAATTTGTATCATTTTCCATAAGTCACTTGCTGTGAGGTAATAGATAAAATATATATTGAGTTCTGCCCGGGGTTCCTGGCACAGAGCTCCAAAAGCCCTGTAATTTCCTAAGTGATAAGAGCACTAGGAGCATCTTTTGTTCTAATATCTGCTCTTTGACCCCTGTTCCTAACACAGAGTTCCTAAATCTCTTGGAATTTCCTTGGTGATAGCATTGTCTTTTGTTCTTCTGAGGTGACTCTGGGTGGGCTCCCCAAGGACTCCCCAGTTGGGTTGGGGGCTGGTCTCCAGAAAGAGCAAGCCATGATTAAAAGCTTGGAATGTTCAGCTGCACCCCCATTCTGCAGAAAGGGGAGGGGAGCTGGTGGTGGAATTCATGATTGATCAAACCTATGCGATGAAGAGTACATAAAAATCCCCAAAACGTGGGGTTCAGAGAGCTGCTGGGTGGGTGAACCATGGGCATGCTGGGAGGGCCATATCCAGAAAGAGCGTGAAAACCCTGGACCCTGCCCCACAATCCTCCTCCTGCATATCTCTTACATCCAAGTATTTTTTGTTTTTTTTAATCATATCGTCTTATAATCAGTTGATAAACAGGAAGTAAACTCTTTTCCTGGGTTCTGTGAGCAGCTCTAGCCAATTAATCAAACCCAAAGAGGGTGTCGTGGGAACCTCCAGCGTATGGCGCAGGGGGCAACCGGGACTTGAGACCCATGTCCAAAGTGGGCAGGAGAGGAGTACTCTGGAGGGTCTAAGGTCCAGGAAGATGGTGTCAGAATTGAGTTACATTGTGCAACACTAGGTGGTATCCCAGAGAATTGCTTGGTGGGGAGCCTTCCACACCCTGTCCTGCCACCTATGGTATGGTAAACATCATCAAGGTCATAGTTAAGTGAGCATGAAGGGGACCCACTGGAGACTTGTAGGTTTTCTTGACACGTTCTCTGACTTTCAGTTTCTCCATCAGCAGAATTAGAGGAGTTCAGTGGGTCTCAAAGTGTGGTCTCCAGACCAGGAGCATCAGCACCATCTGGGAACTTATTAGAGTTGCAAATTCTGCAACCCCAGCGGAGGCTGGGGTTGAGTCAGACCCCTGGGAGCGGCCCTGCCAGCCCTGTGGTTTCCACAAACCCTCCAGGGGTGCTGCTGCAGGCTCAAGGTTTGAGACCCCCTGGAGGAAGTTTCTAGCACCGGCATTTTGTAGGACTCCGTGCTTCAGCTCATCAGGCCAGTGCAAACCCAGAGCCCTACCTACTCCAGGAGGACATCTGCAGAGTGAGACGTGTGACGTGTGTCAGCTGTGAGGAGCATCCTTGCCCATATACAAATGAAGAATCCTAATTACGGGATGGAAGGAAAGCATCGGAAAGGTGAAGTCGCTTGGCAGGTGTAAAGCCTTAACGTTCGAAATTCTTTATCCCTCTTAAGTCGAAGGGAAATGATTGCACAGGACAGTGATAAGTGCTTGGCTCCTGTTGGCCTGCTGCAGGCAAGATCAACTTGCATGTGCACATGTGCTGCCTCTGAAAAGAGAACTGAAGGCTTTTCTTTTCTTTTCCCCTCTTACACAGGGATCAGTTCTTTGTTTGATAAAGATGCCTCCAGAACGCTTATACATGCCAAGCGGCTCCATCTATGAAAGTAACTGGTCTGTTATATCTTCAGGCTAGGAAGACAGCTCTTCTGAAGTAGGGATCAGAGTTAATATGGTGAAGTTCTGACCCTGGAGCGCCACTACATATGCGATTTCTCCTGCTTCTTATGCGCCCTCCCCCACCAACCCCCCCATTCCCGCTGATGTAACTATTACTTACATTTTGGGACTCAGTACAAGCATCCGTCTCTCCTGGGATGCTCTTCCTGAACTTCCACAGGGGACACCTGTGGGGTGTCCCCGGGGCCCCCCGTGCTCTGACCTGCGTCATAGCCATCGACACAGACTGTTGTAATTGCCACTTGACTCATTGAGTTCTCTTTCAGCAGAACTCCGTGGGGACAGGGACTGTCTCCTTCTTCACTCATTTCATTTTCAGGGTCTAGCATGGTGTCTGGCATATAAAAGAGCATCAGTAATTATTTATTTATAGGGCAGCTCCATGGCTCCTGGCCATCCTCCATGGGATGGTGTTTTTCCTCTTATGGAACCATTTGTGGATAGAGCCACCAGTCACGTATCTGTTGTACAAATACAGGACATGGTGGTCCAAAGACAGGACATGGCACTCAGTGCTTTTGGGGATTCAGAAAGGACCCCTTTGCCTACTCTCTTCAAGGACCGGAGGACCGGATGGCTTCTCCTGGCCCATTTTTGCTTGTTTTTAAGCCTGAAGTTTAGAAGACTGGTTTGCGGCGTGCTACAGTGACAGATCCCTTCAAGTGTCCTCTCCGGATGCATGGAACGTTTTCCCTTTGTCCCCTTCCCCATCCTCATCTTTGTCCTCTCTGAAGGCAACCAGTTTAACGTGTTTGTGCGTATTGGTTTATTTGCTTGTGTTCTTGCAAGACATGTATTTCAGTTTGGGGAACATGTGTTTTAAGTTACGTAAATAGCATATTAGAGACCTCATTCTGCTTCTTACTTTTTCTGCACTGCATCCAGAAATTGGATGGATGTTGGAACATCCATCTGTTCCAACAGTGAGGAACACCTAGACCATCTCCAACTCCCTATTGCCGCAAATGCTGAGGTAAAGATCCCCAGCCATGTCCCCTTGTTGACTGATAGGCTAATCCTTAAGAATTCCTGGCATATATCTCCTAGGACTCAGGGGCAGGAATTCTGGGTCATAGCCCTTCCGTTGGCTGAGTACTACCAGATTCTCTCCAGAATGGCCTCCTGGACCTTGTAGCTTGGCAGAAGTTCCTTATGTATATGCTAGATTGTAGTTCCTTATCAGTTTAACATTGCAAAAATCTTCCAATATATTATCCCTTAACTTTGTCCATAGTGTCCCTTAAAAATTTTTTTCCTAAAAAAATGTATTTTTTCATTCTTTCTCTAAAATGTATTACAGAGATTGGTTTTGAATGGCCTTACATGATCCTTTGATTATGAGCAAAAGTATGTACATTTTCACCTGAGGGCAGATTTTGCTTTATTTTGGGATATAGCCACAGACTGTATCCACATATGGGGACCTCAGCATGCCTGAATGGGTTAATCAGTTGAGCCTTGATGAAGAGAAGCCTCTGGGTAGTAACTATAAAACTACCCAAATATCAGTCCATTTTGAAAATAGGGCTATGAGTATGGTAAACAAGAAGTCATGCATATCTGTGATAACCTGTAAATATCCAAAACAAGAGAAAAGACAAACAAAAGCTCTTGAAAAAGTACTTGCATGGGACCTCCAAGCATGGGGCCCAGGCCTTGGAAAAGCTGAAAGAGCCACATTGGTTTTCCCATGATCTGGCCCCTGTCTATACTCGTTTTGAGAATTTAGAAGTAACCCTCTCAGTGGTGACCCTTGGCTGGGCAGATTTTTCCTTGGCTGGTGGGTGGCCTGTTAGAGTTAGTAAACATTCCAGGGGCGTATGTAGTACAAAAATATCCAAATTCCTTGGTATATATTAAGAGGTGTTATCATACAGAAATTCTTGAGAAAGGAGCAGGGTCATGTTTCATTATATTGTCACTGGCAGAGTCTTAGACATATAGTGGAGACTCTAATTTTCTCCAACATAAAGAAAATCTGCTTTTTCACCCATTAAAGATTACCATAGGATAGCCTAGATCCTCAAGCTTTTACAAACTATCAACTAATGAATCTGATAACTAAATTCATGCTGTTGTGTAGTTTACTGTATAGTATCTTCCCTGTGATAGTCACATCTCAAGAAGAAAGTTCTCCAAATGGAGCGTTCATAGGAATATAGAGGAATGATTGTAATAGTGGAATTTACAGGTAGCCACAAGCAGCCAGAAAGGACGGGGGGATATTTGGGACCAGGCAGCTCTTTCAGCATCACTCAGATTCCCTCACTGGTGTAAATATCAGTGTGTAGGCATGTCTTGGGTATGTGAATACACAGATTTAGCCTTTCTTCCCAGGCTTTACATTTGTGGGTTTTTCAGTAATGTGAGCAGATAAGTATAGAACACATAGAATTTCTAGGTAGCTCTTTTGATATGGGTCAAATTTCATCATGACAATGGTACGCTGATACTTCGACCTTGAATAAGATGTGTTTGATGATAAGCTTTGTTGTCAGAAGTTCCCTGCTAGAGGAGGGGGACCTAACGTGGGAGGCATTGAATGCTTCCCCTTGTTAGGATCCTCAGTAGGGTTTTCTAGGCTGACCTTTCTTCCCTGGCCATGCATGCCCGGGGAAGGGCTCTCACTCCACAGATGCAGAAGTTGGCTAGACAAGTGGGCCCCAGGGGACCAGGACACTTTTCTGTGGACCGCGGGGCACCTAGGTGTGATCTCCCCCGCATCTCACTTTTCCCTTTCTTGTTGCACATTTGTAGTATTTTCTTTCTTTTTTTCAGTAAGATGACATCATCATTGTCTTAGTTCACAAAGCAGAAAACATAGCCATCCCCTGATGTCCATTCCTTAATTCATATTCTAAAGTCCTGGGGTCTGGAATGTGAGATTCTCACTGGTCTGGAATGGGTCTGGTGCCTAGTCTGGTTCCGGTCCACTTGGCTGGGGTTGAAAGACCATGTTGAGTAGACATGGCCCCTGAGAGTTCCCTGTGACCAAGGCAGGAGGGTGAAGGGCAGTTCTGGAAAGGAGGACTTGCCCATAAAACCTAACAGGCATCTGCTCTCATGGCAATCCTTGTGGAAGAAAAGACTTTTTTGGGGCACTAACCTAAGGCCTGATTTCAAGAAATAGCCAATATTTTTTATACCAACAGAAAGAAAGAAAAAAAGAAAAAAAAAAAAGAAGGAAAGAGAAAGAAAGAAAGAGAAAGGAAGGAAGGAAGAAAGGAAATTACAAAAGAAAAAAGAAAAAAAAAAAGAAGGTAGGAAGGAAGGAAGGAAATTAAGAAAGAAAGAAAAGGACAGAGGTTGGAAAGTATGGTTGTAACCTACGATCTGCATACATACATGTGCCTGTGCTTAGAAATGCACTTGTCAGAGACTCTACAGTGTGAACATATGATCCCTCAAGGATCCAGTGTATGTGAGCTTTTCAAGACACACAACCCACCCCCAAATCCCCCAATGAAACAAGTGATTTGTCTCTGTTATGATAGTGTTCAATAAGTATAACATTGTGGGCTCGAAGCAAATGCCTTGTGGTGGGGGAAAAGGGGCTAAAATGTCTTGATTGGGGTTTTAATGAGAGATTTTTCTCTTTTACTCCACCCGATGCTGCCCCCTCCCCTACACCCACCTCTTATCTCCAGCTGTCCAGTCAAGAGCCCTGTGCTGGGGAACACTGAGGGAATGTTAACAACTCAAGTCTACCCATTAATGGTGGGTACTCTCTCCAGCCTGCCCATCAGGTCCTCTGCTTCTCACAGGCTGCTGAAACCCAACCATTGCGCCTCTCTGTTGTGAATGCCCAGTGGTCTGTTCATGGGGGGCTTAAAAATCCTCAGGGCTACGATATCCAGTCCTCAGGCACATGTTAGGGAGGTGAGAGAATGTTGCCCGCCTTGCACTTGGATGGGAGTAAATTCTTAGGTGACAGTAAATGTGAAACAGGAATCCACTCTTCAAAGGGAAAAGGCAAGACCCAGGGGACGCAGGGAACGTACAGACCCATGGACTTCAAATTCACATGTCGACATGCCTCTGGCTTCTCCCTGCGGATTAAGGACCCAGACGGGATTGCCATCATGACCAAGAACTGCATGGAGGTTTGAACAGAGATGGTCTGTTAGTGCAGTGGGTATGAAGATCTCCCGAGGCTGGAGCCGTGTGTTGGGAGAGACCAGAAGTCTACCACCGACAGGTCCTCCACATGGATTTCGATGTCCGGCTTTGGAGCCCAAGTGCAGAGGTAAAGTGTGAACAGACTTAAGGGACGATGTGAGGCTGAGGATAATTAAGAAGCAAATAAGCATCACGGATAGTGAGAGCTGTGTTCAGCCCCAGTTTGGGACAAGAGGGGGAGGAAGGAGAAGAAAGTTGCCTTTCCTTGTGGTTCTCATTTTTGCCTCAGTGAGTGCGGTGGGTGTGTTGGGCCTGGAGCAGTACCCAGGGACTTAGGAAAGGAAGTGGTGAATTCTTTTGTGAAAACAGGGGCATGTGATGGGGCCCTGAAGGAGGGGGTTTTAAAAACTCTTCTGAATTTCACTGTAAACTTTACAGTTTTGAAGTGGTATCTCCAATTCAGTGGTTCTCAAAGCAGGGGTGGTTTGTGTATGGAAGGCTGGTGACAAAAGGGGGAACAGGGAGAAACATTTGACCGAAGGCATGGGAGCATGAGACAGCTATGCCAATGAGTGGAGCTCATGTATCCTGCAAGCGAAATGTCCTCCTGGTTCAGAGTGGTCCCTGGTTACACATAAATACTAGGAACTTGGTAGAACTGTGAACAATCAAATTCCCTTGCAACAAAACCTTATTTTGACATCTTGGGCCCTGGAGTGTTTTATAGTCTCACCATTCATACCCGTCAGCCTGTAGAAGTTCGTCTATAAGACAGGTAGTATTTTTCAGGTTCAGCAGAGAGAAAGGAAGTTTGGGATCCCATGTTTTCCATAACGTTACTACTGGGGTTGGGAGAGGGATTCTGGTAGGTTAAACTTTCCCTGTCCCTTAGTGCTCATTCCATTGATTAAAGAACTCTTTGACATCAAAACAAAACAAACCAGAAAATTTCATCAGAGTTGGTGCCACCCATTGAGGGTGATGGGAAGGAGGCATTTATAGCTGCTGTGATGTCTGTTGGAACATATGCCAGCCCAGGAAAGAAGAAAAGACTTCACCATACCACCATGCCAAAGTTCATTATTTAGAAAGGAACAAGGTTAAAGTCACCATAGCAATGTCCTTTCTTCGTGTGAAATAATATTGTAATGTCTTCAAGGAAAATTAATGCTTGGCTTGGCAAGGTGTTCTCTGCAATTCCTGAGGAAACCAGCTGGGAGTTAGCCGGAGTGCTTCTTGGTAGAAGATTAAGGTATTACACTGAAATTGGGCACCTACTTTTGTTCTCATTCACAGAACTAGAGCTCATTCCCTGCCCCACTCATGTCCTCAGTTTCTACTCGTATCAAGCAACATTGGGAGTTTGCAAGAAACAAGAAAGAAAAATGGTAGAATCCCTCTTGGGGTTAAAAGTAAGTGCTCCATGTTGGGAGGTTTGAACAAGAAGACTCTGGAAATGAAGTGAGGTATTGGAGAGACAGAATAAAATAGGAGAGAAGAAGCTTCCAGATGGGGCATTTTCCTTAAGAGGCTCAGCTCGGGGGGGCACCTGGTTGGCTCAGTGACCTTCGGCTCAGGTCATGATCCCAGGGTCCTGGGATCGAGCCCCATGTTGGGCTCTCTGCCCAGCAGGGAGCCTGCTTCCTTTCCTCTCTCTCTGCCTGCCTCTCGGCCTGCTTGTGATCTCTGTCTGTCCAATAAATAAATAAAATATTTAAAAAAAAAAAAAGAGGCTCAGCTCAGGAAGACATCCTTCCCTTCTTAGTGGGGAGGAATAATTAAGTCGGACAGTTATAACTTCAGTTCCTACTATGCGATACTGTCCAGAAAGTATAATAAAAAATATGATGCCGTTCCAATAAGAACAAAAAAATTACTTTTTAGGAATTGATTTAACCAAGATTGCCTCAGACCTCCACGGGGAAAAGCTTGAAAACTCTAATAAAAGACAAAGAAAATAATATCAATAAATATCATGTTCTTGGATGAAGAATTTAATATTATGAAGATTGCAATTCTTCCCAAATTAATTTATAATCTCCATACACTCTCAGTCCAAATTCCAGTTGGACTTTTTTCCCAGGAACTCAATACATTTATATAAAAAAAAGGTTTACAAATAGCTAAGTGAATATTACAAAAGAAACACAGAAGTTAAAGAGGGCATGTATCTATTCAGATATTAAAACATACAACCAAATCATAGTCACACAAATAGTATTCAGAAACAGACCTAGAGAACAAATGGAACACAATAGAAACCTCAAAGATAGATACGATCTCAAGTGGGAGATGATGTTTGCATCTGGAACTGACAAAGGAGTAATATGTAGAATTTGCTAAGGAGGCCTACAAATCAACTCCAGTGGAAAAACAAAAAAAGATAAAAAACAGACATTGTAGGAAGAAGAAAACCTAGAAGACAATGTATGTGTAAAGACATGTTCATCTGTACTAACAACGAGAGAAACGCAGATCTGAACACAGATTTCGGTCTACCCCACCTTAGGCAGGAAAACATTAGAAAACTCAGGGATGTCAACTGGTGGTGGCAAATGGATTTTCTAGAACTCCCTCATGCCTTGCTGACTGAGCCTAACCACCGAGTAGGTGTTTTCATGAGTAACCTGGCATTGCTGGGGTACTTAAAGGATTTGTGTGAACCATAACACAGATATTCCATAGTGAGGTATGTATCCCAGAGAAAGTTTTACCCTGACCCAGACAGGAAAATCTATGAGGATATTTGTATATGTATGTTGCCTTACTATTGTGTTGGTAGAGACTTAGAGACTCCTGACCATCAGCAGAATTACCGGTAGGACAGGTAGATGGAGATCATCTATGTACATGTTGTGCAATAATTCAAAGCAATGCACTAAATGTAAAAGCCGGATGGATTCTCTTTAAAAAAGGAGTGTTGGTGGGAAAAAGTAAGAAACAGCATAAAATGTGAAACACCAACCACCTGTGCAAGTTAAAAATATATACACACCAATGAGTTGTAAATACTGTGCAAGAGAATGTGCAGAAGAAGACGGCTATAGACCGCATCAGAATAATGGCCCACGGGGTAGAGTCAATGGAGTAACGCAGACAGAGGGCATTGATAAAACCAAAGCCAGAAAGACAAGAGAAGGCCCCATCTATAGACCAAAGATGATGATGTGCTCAGAGCTGTCAAGTGTGATTATATCCATCAGGGTCCCACATCTAAGGTTGAAGGCAGGTGTAGACTGACCCACCAGTAAGGGATTCCTCAGACCTCTGTAAGAGTTGTGTGATTAAGGCCAACAAGTCAAGAAACATCTGGAGGCTGGTGACCACCACCCAAGTCACCTCTGGAACCAAAAGAGCAGGGTCTGGAAGGGGTCGTGTAGACCCTAGGCTCTCTGTGTGTCAGTGGGTGGAGTCACTGGGGCTGGAGGACAGCAGAGACAAAGCCCCTCTGGGCAGGAGTGGTGGTGAGAGCTCATTCCCCAAGAGTCCTCCAGGGTTACCCAGGAGGCAGAAACAAGAGTACTTCTGCATTCTGAGCTTGGAGGACAGAGCGGGAAGTTTGAGCCCCTCATAGGGGTCTTCAGTAGAGGCAGCACATAGAGGGAACTAGGCAGGGGGCTTGTCACAGGAGGGCACAGGGAGGCAGGGCCTGGTGTGGAGAACACCCATGATGGGGGTCGCGGGCTGAGCCATAGAGAAGGGGGCGCGGGAGTGCCAAGAGCTGGAGGCTTATGAAGGGCTGGCGTGATCCTGTGGGTACAAGACAAACAGGACTTCATCCATGTCCTGGAGTTCCTTGTCCTACTTTGAGCTCTCCCCACCCAGCTGATCAGCCCTGATAAACATCTGGGTCAGACACTCTTCAGGCCTGTTTGGGCAGCAGGACCTTGCCTGAGGGCCCTCCTACGCAGGGGTATGGCCATCGGGAAAAACACAAGAGACATTCACCTGTTTGTGGAACTCCATCTTCTCCCTTGCCCTTCCTGGGCACATTTCTGAAATATGGGATGGCCCAAGTCTATTTGGGGTTATTTTTAATCTCCCCACCCCCACCTCCAGGCTCCTCATCTGCCCAGAAAGCCTTCTCCTCTCTTCTGGTGGAGAGGAGGGTCCTAACACCCACCTCACATTCCTCAGGCCTTAACTTGTCTCCAGAATTTTCTTTGAACCTCCTCTCTGCCACCCCTCTTCCTTTTTCTTGTACATTCTACTGCAGCAGTGGGAGATGACTGCTGTTGGTTTAATCATAATAGCATCCTTCATGATGCTTTTGACCTTTGGAAAGGCTTTGGGAAAGCGAGGCTTATCACTTGGTGTTTTCTTTTCTTTTCTTTTCTTTTTTTTTTTAAAGATTTTATTTATTTATTTGACAGAGAGAAATCACAAGTAGATGGAGAGGCAGACAGAGAGAGAGAGAGAGAGAGGGATGCAGGCTGCCTGCTGAGCAGAGAGCCCGATGTGGGACTCGATCCCAGGACCCTGAGATCATGACCTGAGCCGAAGGCAGTGGCTTAACCCACTGAGCCACCCAGGCGTCCCTCACTTGGTGTTTTCTAGAGCTAAACTCTCTAGGCTGTGTGCAGATGGGCCATAATTCAGGGCAGGTAGAGGGAGACGGAATGTGAAAATACCATCTCAGGTTCTGCTGTGCCCTTCTGCTGTTAGCCTTGCCAACTTGCCACACTAACATCCACGAAAGTAACTATGATGTCAAGTACAAGAGCCTTGTGTGTCTGGCTCTGCTCAGACTTGGTGTACTTTTTGTGTCTCTGTGTTCCGGAAACATTTCACTCCAATACCAACGGCTTGTGGTTGCTAGGAAGTTTTGAAAATATATCACTGACGGAGACAAGCTCAACCAAATGCCTCCTTGTTTTTACCGATGTGAATCAGGATGACCTTCTCACCCTCTTCAAGGCGTGTTTGTAAGAACAAGACACAGTGCACATGATAGAGAGAGCACGGGGGGAGGCCAGGCACAGTTGGAAAGAAGCACAGAGCACACCTCTCTCTGGAATGATGTTCTTGAAAACCTGCCGGTGGCTGTTGTGTTTTTCTAGTTGGTCTTTGAAAGAGAGGGTGTTCTTCGCACAATGTACACACACATACACACACACACACACACACACGCGCGCGCACGCGCACACACACACACTTTTTGCTCGAGTATTTCCCTCCCAGAAGTCAGAAGCTTACTGCCATGGTGTTTAGAAGGAAGGAAGAGAATATCGGTCCTCCAGGTTGAGGCAGGATTATTTTTAGCAGCAGAGGAAGGTGACCTCCTGGACAGGCTAGCTGGCTCTTGGGGGAGGGACAGAGCGGGATGTGACTTCGGCTGCTCAGGCCGCCACAACAAAGGACCGCACACTGATGCGCTTAAACAAGAGAGATTGCTTTTCACGCATCTGGAGGCTGGAAGTCCAAGATCAGTGGGCCAGCGGATCTGGGTCCTGGTGAGGGCTTTCTTCTTGGTTTGTAGATGGATGTCATTAGCCATGTCCTCACATGGTCTTTTCTTGGTGGTGGAGGGGATTGAGAGGGAGAGAGAGAGAGAGACCCTGGTCTTCCTATGAAACCACTAATCCCATCATGGGGCTCTTACTCTCATTAACTAATCTCAGGCTAATCACCTCCCACAGCCCCCGCCCCTACACCAGGGTTTAGGGCTTCAACAGCTGAATTTTGGGGGACAAGGACATTCGGCCCATTTTGCACGGGTAGCCTGCAAGGTTCTGCTGATGGCTGCCTCTGCTCAGCCAGGTCCAGCTTTGGGAAACCCTGGACCTTCTGGAACCCCCTTCTGGTGGGGGTCAGCACCCCCTGGGGAAGGTGAGGCACCCATGAACTGAATGGAGAGGGAGGTAGAAGGGCTTTCTAAGAAACCCAGCTCCAAAGCTCTATTGTTCTACACAAATGTCCTGACCTTTAGTTGGCCACCCCTTTCCCCATTCCCCTCCAAAGCATACTTAAGCTTACACATTTTCTAAATGAAGCTTTTAAATTATATTAACTCAATAACTGATGTTATAATCTAATTAGGATCAAATGTCATCTGGATTTAAAATTTTCATATCATTTTGACTGTCAACAGTGAACTTTTTAATTTGTCAAGGTATTTGCCTTGGCACCATCTGGAAAGCTTACTTATCCATTTAAGCAAATCCCTCCTTCTCTTTTACATCCATTTCCCTACCCTTTACCTGATGGCACCAAGCATGGCATAGAATTAGTTAGTCCCTCCCGAGGGCCATTTGTTGTAAATGATTTCATTTTCCACTTCTCCTTGGCACTATATTTGGAAACAAAAAAATTGGACTGGGCTTATGGCTGGAGTTGCTTCTGGTACCCAGGAGTTTTGCAGGGGAGGAGCGTGGAGGGGAGATGGGCGTCTGGGGATCAGACAGGGAGCACGAGATGGTGGTGATAGGATTTGCATGGCTCCTTTGGTGGCTTGAGCTCCATGCCAGCCTGCACACCACCTGCTTGATTACCTCTCCATTTAGGGAGCTCACTCCCTCTGAGGCTGGCTAATGTGAGCTGTGGAGGAAGGCCAGGAGCAGGGGCAGTTTTTATTTTTTTAGTAGCTAGAAAAAAAAAATCTCTTTATTTTTGTGTTTTGCTTCTTCCTCCTTCTTTCTGGGACTCTTATAAAAGTTTCAAGTTGTTTGTGACTATGAGGCCATGGTAACCTCATACCATGTCCCAGTAGCTTGAATTTGAGGGGCCAAACCTCACCATTTCAAAAGACACAGTAGCCGTGTGCTCCAGTTAGGGAGTTCTGTGCAATGGACACAATGGCCTTTGAGGCATTAATGCCTCATTTGCTTTGAGCAGATATAAGGGTTTGCACTTTTGAAAACAAATTTAATTAACACCCTTTTCTTTGGCGGCGGGGGGGGGGGGGGGGATGTCCTTTCTTTTCCCTTCAAAAGTCTTTCACCCCTGTCTATTTATAACGGGTTCTTACATAGAGGCAGGTGGTGCGTGGTGGTGTTCCCTTCAGTCCTGTCCTTCGGGGTGAACCAGGTAGTAACAACGAGGCCTTTTCTGTCTCTACGTTCAAGCTTATAGAAGGAAAGTGCTAAATTACCCTGCAGAATGTTGCAAGACCTGATTTGATCCCATACTGTACTGTGAGAAGAAACAGATGGGAAAATAAAAGATGTCCTTTTTAAAAGAAATCCTCTCTTCCATCAAGAATCTTCTACCGAAAACTGTCCCCTCATTCCCAAGAATGTGGCTTGGTGTGTGCAGGGAAGCCACGCCCAGCTTGCCGGTGTCCACGGTCTGGTCCCCCAACAGATAAACTGCCTGATCGCTGCATGGTAATTGGTTTTGAAAGCACATTTGCACAGTGGGCGGTGAGCCAAACACTCCCTTCCCTGTCTTGCCTTCCATTTCACAGGGCTGATCCCTTATTTTAAAGTATTTTCCCACTCTGTGTTCCCCAAACTTCTAGAGAGACAAAATATCTCAAATCTTTAGGACCGGGTCCTGCCTATATTCAACTTGTTCCTGCTGAAAAGAAGACTCAGCTCAGGTTGGCTGATCTTTACAGCAGGCACCGACCCACAATTTACTGGGGTTGTCCGGAGCCAGCTCAAATGCAGAGCGGACTGGAAACATCATCAGACTTTTAGTCTTGGGGCGCTGGATTTAAGGTCTGATAAAAACAGAGAACTGTGTCTTTTGAAGGCATAGGAGACAGAGGGAGGCATGAGTGTGTGTGTGTGTCTCCTCTGACAGGTGCCTTGCCATGAATCTGGTCCCTTCGGAGTTTTGTTTCAATCTGGAAGCTTTCATTTTCTCCCCTGAGCATTTCCAACCCTGAAGCCCAGCTTAACATCTTTTCGGGTGACAAGGGAGAATCCAATGCAGGAGTGAGGCTTACTTTCAGTCTTGGGGGCTGGGATCATTGTGTGGGCAGAGGTATGACACGATGTCATTGTGTAGGCACAGGAGAGTTTCATGGCCGTGGCTTGTGTGTCTGTGTGTGTGTGTGTGTGTGTGTGTGTGTGCGTGCACGCGCTTGCGCGTGTGTGTGTGTAGAAAGAAGGGATAGTGACAGAATTCAGATTCTCCAGGGTAGAGTTTTTGGCCTTTGTTTTAGATTTTGAGTTACAAAGAGTTGCATACGGCTATAAATATGAACATGATTGGCAAAATCTACAGATTAAATAAAATCTGTGAATGGTGTAGAATGCTTTGCATACACCAAACATTGGCAGTGTCTATTCATAGAAGGCACATTCTAGAATTTGCTCTCTCTCCTTTTTCTGAGCTCACTCATTCTACTTTTGTGTGTACTTTTGTTCTCCTCGCTCTACCTTCAGAAATCTGATTTTGAACAGCCTAACTGGAGATGTGTAAGCAGGGTAACTCTCGAGATCCTATCTGTTTAGATCAAAGGGCAAGGCTATTCCCCGATGTTGGCAGAGGGATTATTTAACAAGAAATCCTTGTCGGTGTCAACGGGACACATGGGATGACATCACGCTTGGGAGAAATAAGGATATAAGTCAATATTCCCTCACCAGCTTCAAAGTTGGAAACGCTTTTACAGAAGGAGCTTCTAATTCCTTGCCCGTCACTCCGCAGTTGCAACTGACACCTGAAAATTTCTCCCACTAATTTTTTTATCGTGATCTTGCCATGGGGGTGCGCATTAGAAATCTTGTCAAGTTTGCCTTGCCTTCCTTTCCTTCCCATTCTTTTCCTCTTTAAATACTTTACTTACTTATTTGGGAGAGAAAATGAGAATGAGTGGGGAGAGCGGAAGAGGAAGAGGGAGAAGCAGAGTCCTTGCTGAGCAGGGAGCCCGATGTTGGACTCGATCCCAGGACCTTGGGATCATGACCTCGGCCAAAGGCAGGTCCTTAAGCAACTGAGCCATCCAGGCGCCCCAAAGCTGCCTTTTCTGTGGAATCATCCACAACTTCCAGCTTTGTCCTATTCTGATATCCCCTTTCCACCAAGGCATGGGAAGAGAACTGCTTTACTATGGAATTTGACAAGTTCAAAATACTTAAATCCTTCCTGCTGTTTATACTTTTCTGATTTAGGAGAGGCTGGAAGTATTAGAAATCTACATCCCTCTGGACTTTGCAAAAAGCCAACCTGTTATAGGCATTCTTGTGACTTTGTCACAGATGCCAACCAACCTGAGAAGACCAAGCCTCAACTGCTTTGAAACGAACTATTTAGAATGAACGTATGTGTTCCCCAGGCTTTTCCCAGGATGGGTTTTTAGCCTTTAAAATACTGCGCAAGTCTTACTCAGTCTTTAAACTCTCTGAGGTGTCTTCCTCCAGGACCTGAAAGAAAGTTTGTGACTGAGGGAGACACACTTGGGAAGAAGAATTTCCAATGTTTTTGACATTGTTGCTTCTCATACTTTAATGTGCACGTGAATGGATCAGTGGTCAGGACATCTTGTTAAAATGCAGACTTGGATCCCTCAGGTGTAGGGGTGGGTCCAAGATTTTGCATTAAAAAAAAAAAAAAGATTTATTTGAGAGTGAGAGAGCATGAGCAAGGGGAGGGACAGAGAGAGAGAGAATTTCAAGCACACTCCCCGCTGAGCGTGGAGCCTGATGTGGGGCTTCATCTCACAACTCCTGAGCCAAAATCAAGAGTCGGACACTTAATTGACTGAGCCACCCAGGCGCCCCCAAGGTTCTGCATTTTAACAGTGTAAGGTGATGTCCAGGAGCCAGAGTTCGAGGTGTGTGTGATGGGATCTCAGTCCCTCATTGGAAGTGGGGGCAGAGGATGGGCCCACCCCAAGCCCAAGTACAGAAGTTCTGGAAAATTCATTCTGACTGCTCCCAGGCCACCAGCATTTCACTCACTTGCAAGCCTTCCTCAAAAGTACTTAGGATAAATTAAATAATGCTGTGCTCTTTCAGGAGCCAGCATGTGGGAGACAGGCTAGAGATAGGTTACAGAAGAGAATGAGATCAGACAGATACAGAGAAAGATAAAGACAGATAGGGGCAGACAGAGTCCCTCCTGTAATGTCTGTCACTCTCTATCTCTTCCATTCTTTCCTCTCTGTTTCAATTTCTTTTTTCTTTTCTTTTCTTTTTTTTTTTTTTTCCATCTTGTTTCCCTCACTGCCTTCTGTCTGTTGTAAGATAACAGAATCATTCCACTCAAGTTCAGAGGCATATGGGGGCTTGTAAGAAAAGCGGACTGGACTAGGAGCCAAGAAAGCAACACTTGAGCCCTAGCTCTGCCCCCCCCCCCCCCCCCCCCCCGCTCTCTTGGGTGCAGCTGCGCCGGTCACATGGGATGTCCCGGCCTCAGTTTCCTTTTCTGTACCAGGAACCAGTCGGGTGAGATGATCTCTGGACCCCCGCCAGCTCTGCACCACTGCGATTTACAATCTGTGTCATTATGTTTATCTGTTACTTGGGGCAGATCTGTTCAACTTTCAATGTAAACGAGTTAACTGTCACGTCCCCAGGGTTTCCAGAGTGCATAATTCCCATTTCTCCCCCGCCTGTCAGCGTCAGCGGGTGCTCCGGAAGTTCTCGAGCGACACCCACGTCCCCTGCATCGCGGAGCACGCCTGTGGGAGGCTGCCTGAACACGGCACCTTCCGCATTTCTGAAAATCTGGTCTTCTGTCGGGTTTTCACATCCTTTGTTGTTTCTGCGGTTTGAAAAGATTACCATTACTATTATTCATCTCATTTGAGGGGCAGATTCTTATCTGAAAGTCCCCAGAGTCAGAAAACTCACTTCTAAACCTTTAAAGTCCTGGCAGCCTTTTGTCAATGATGTTATTGTTATTTCTTGGAGAGGGGGAAGAATGGGAGAAAGGGCCTGTTGATTAAGGGGAGGGAGCATGATGGAGGACAACTTCCTTTAAGTTGTTTGATTTATAAGTGTAATCACCAAGAAAGAATCAGATCCCCCAAAACCAAGCAGAAGGGAAAACAAAAAGGAGCCACCCGGCATTGCAGAGGAGAGGGCCTGTCCTCGACTCGGCAGGTGACTGTGGGGGAACACACTGGAAGGTGAACACAGGAGCCCCTCACTCGCAGAAAGTTTCCACTGGCTTCTGTTTCTGTTCTGGGTTCTGAGTCTGTAGAGAAAATGAAACCAGCTGGGATAGGACCCGAAGTTGTTTTGGGGCATTTGATAACAGTGCAGAAAACAGGGTACATGTGCGGGAGGTAGGTGCATTTTGAGGTGACTTCTTAGGGATGCGTGACCAACGCTTACAGAGGGTCTTCCTGGGCCTGGTATTGTCAGATTCATGGGTTGGTGCCCGGGTCCCTTAGCCAGTCAGGGGCCCTTCCTTCAGTGGGCTGGTCACAGTGAGGAACATATGAGAGACAGAGCTGTCTTGAGTTGTCCCAACAGCAGTTTAACAAAGATGGCAACCCCTTTAATTACGTGAAACACTCCCTTGAGTCTAGGACACAAACTTGTCACTTGCCTTGGCTGGACTTTAACCTTGATCCTTGGACGCCAAGCTATTTACACACACTGAGCAGCTAGCCAAACTAAATATGCCAGCTGGGAGGCTAGTTTCCAGAATGGGTACTTTGGAGAACTTCAAGTACGCTTGTGGGGGTCAGAGGTTGGTACAGTATGCGTGAGGGGAGAGAACTTCTGAGGAAGGGTGGGCGACCCTGTTCGAGGGTAGCTTTATTGTGTTTCTCTTATTTATTTTTCCAGGAGATAAGAGGGTTTTCTATGAGGTCTCCTAAGTTAGCTGGTCTTGCCGGTAGTGTTTCTAAAGATCTCAAATCCTCATTCAGATGTAGGCTATCTTCATTCATGTAATCACTCATTTTTCCAATGGGTAGACATGGACATCTGTTGGTAAAAGGCGCTGTCCTGATTTAGGTTCTTGTCCTTCTGCCTTAGAAAAGTTTAGAAGGGGGACGCCTGGGTGGCTCAGTGGGTTAAGCCGCTGCCTTCGGCTCAGGTCATGATCTCAGGGTCCTGGGATCGAGTCCCACATTGGGCTCTCTGCTCAGCGGGGAGCCTGCTTCCTCCTCTCTCTCTGCCTGCCTCTCTGCCTACTTGTGATCTCTCTGTCTGTCAAATAAATAAATAAATAAAATCTTTAAAAAAAAAAATAGAAAAAAAAAAGAAAAGGTTAGAAGGTTAGGTAGAAACCTAACCTATTTAAGGAAGTGTTGAGTTGCTGTTTGTTGAATACTGATGCCTTAAGTGTAAAAACAGATAGCAAGTCACTTTGACCAAAGGGATGCCGCTGTCTGTCTCTGCTGCTGTGTCCCTGATCTGAGCACAGCCCTGCTGCTTTGCCTACTCTCGCCCCTGGCCGGTCTGCCTGCTTCCACTCTTGCCCTGTTCCAAGTCAGTCTCCTCACAGCAGCCAGAGAGATCATCTTGAGTTGCAAATCAGACTGCGTCACCTCCTGTTATAAAATGCTTCAACGGCTTCTTGTTACAATAAAAAAATTTTTTTTTTAATATTATAAAAACCTATAAATCCATTGCCCGCAAGAACTGGAGCATTAACAAGAACTAGGCGTGGAGCCCCATCCCGCACCGCGTCCAACACACTCTCCCGGGCCTCGTATTTAATTGTTCCTTGCCTTATTTAAATATGGTTTTATTTTATAAGTGTATTTCTAAAAAGCGTCCTGTTAAATTTTAGTTAGCTTAAACGTTGTTAAAAGTTTATCATTCCCTGTGTAATCTTCTGAGGTTGCTTTTTCCCTCCAATAACAGGTGGCTGAGATGCCGCGATCCCATGGCAGGTCGCCCCAGTAGACTTGCTGGAACGACTGTCATAGTCCACTTTCCAAATATGCCTCTGTTTCTCTCTTTTCCAGTGGGTGGGGCTTTGGTTGCCTCCAGAGTTTTGCTAAGGGGACACTGCTGCTGAGAACGTCCTTGTACAACTTCCCACTGCTCGCTCTTTCCTTTTTTTTTTTTTTTTTTAAATTTTAAAGATTATTTATTTATGTATTTGAGAGAGACAGAGCACAAGCAGAGGGGCAGAAGGAGAGAGAGGAGCAGACTCCCAACTGAGCAGGGAGCCCGATGCGGGAATCTATCCCAGGACCCTGGGATCATGACTTGAGCCCAGGGCAGAGGCTTAACCGATAGAGTCCCCCAGGCACCCTTCCCGCTGCTCTTAGAGACAAAAATCCTTCACGTGGCCTCCGGGTCTCTGCCTGGTCCAGCCCCACCCAGACTGTTCGCTCTTACCTCATATTCTGTGCCTCTGCTGCTCCGTGCCAGGCAGAAGTTCAGGGAAGGGTAGAAGATAGAAGGGTGTGTGCAAGAAAGTGAAATAGGTAACCTTTCTCTTCCCCTTCTTGTCAACTTCACCATTTCCTATAAACCCCCAATCAATCATTAACCTAACCTGGGCATATCTTACTTGATACCATGGAGCAGGAGGTCAGTTCACCTCTTTTGTGTGTTCATAGCTCCCCGTACCGACTGCAGAGAGCACTTGGCCCGGTTATCAGGGAGAGCACGCTGCCCTAGCATGACTCTGCATTTGACACCTGCTCTGCTCCTGGACTCTGAGCTCTGAGAGCAGGACTGTCTGTTACTGTGCCCGGTCGTACCTCCAGCACCGGGACCAGGAGCTCTATATATATTCTCAAATGAATACCACAGTAATTCACAGAGGTTTAGGACAGGCATCTGAGACCACAGAACAAGATCCAGTATGCTTGTTCCTTAATCCTCTCGAGCAGCAGTTGGCAAACTTTTTTTGTGAAGGGGCAGAGAGTCAACATTTTAGACTAGGAGGACCCTACAATCTTGGACATCACTTAAATGTCACTGCCACACCATCCAGGCAGCCATACTTAATATGTAGATGAATGAATGTGACTGTGTTTCAATGAAACTTTATTTACGGACACAGAGACTTGAATTTCACATAATTTTAATTTTCGTGGGTCATGAAATGTGTTCACATGTTACAAGATAAAATTCTTTTGCTTTTTTTCCAACCGCTAAAAGCTATGTGAACCGTTCTTAACTTGTGGGATGTATAAAAGCAGGTAGTGGGCCAGAACTGATCTGAAAAGGGGCGCCTGGGTGGCTCAGTGGGTTAAAGCCTCTGCCTTCGGCTCAGGTCATGATCTCAGGGTCCTGGGATCGAGTCCCGCATTGGGCTCTCTGCTCAGTGGGGGGCCTGTCTCTTCTTCTCTCTCTGCCTGCCTCTCTGCCTACTTGTGATCTCTCTTTGTCAGATAAATAAATAAAATCTTAAAAAAAAAAAATAACTGATCTGAAAGCCATGGCTGGCTGTCCCCTGCTCTAGAGTAGTTCTGAACCCTGGCCAGTCTAGTGACCTTGGGTCAAGGTCTACCCTTAAGCACTATTTGTAAGCCACTAAGGATGGAGGACAACAAAGAGTCCAGAGTTAGTACCTACATTAAAGAATTAAAAGATACCTTTTCCCTTTCTTCTTCTTCTTCTTTATTTTTTTAAACCTTTCTTGAAAAGTTGTCACATGGATCTCCCACCCCTTAGCTCATCCCTCACCTATCTTCTTCCTCCTTTGATATCAAAATCAGAATTCAGGCACTTAACAGTGCCTGTAGGCACCCAGATTGCATGGTCAAGACACTACCCACCCACTCACCTTTGCTGTCGCTCTCCCCGCTGATGGATCTGGCGGGAGGAAGAGACTGACCGCTGCAATTCACGGACACTTGGACCTTTCAAGGTCCTGGCCTGGCTGGAGAACCATGGTCCACCTACCTTCACGTGGGCGCAGGCGTGGATCCGCCGACATTACCATGAAACCAGGAAAACAAAGCAAAGCAAAACAAACAGAGGCTTCTGCTTTGCAATATTTGTTAATCTAAAGCCATGTTGACACACTTTTTAATCTGTCAGCAGACAAACCCTGGAAGGTAGCCCACGCTATTGGTGCGTTAACTTGTTTTTGTTCACTGAAATGGAAATACTCATTTATTGGAGGGGATGTGTATCCGTACAGCTCTGAAAAGACAGTGGCCGTGTTCTGTCCTGGCGAGCACCGTCAGGGACAGGAGGGAGGGAGGAACGGAGTGATGGGGAGAGAAGGTACCCTTGACCTCTCATGGCCTGACCCATGGAAGGTGGCAGTATCTTGTGTTGACATAACCATGTGGAAATTACCAGCACTGTCCACCCCTGCAGGGGCAAGGGCACTTGAGAGATGATCCAATTTGCCCTCTGCACTCAGAAACCTAGCCAAGTCACTTTCTGGTCTCGACCTGAAAGCTGATGGTTCTCAGGCTCCAATTTACCTCTTCTGGTGGGCGATCCCCAGATAGTTTTTGCTCCCTGAGCAGTTCTCCTGGGGAGGGTTAGTCCATTTCCTGGTGTAGTTCTTTGGGAGGGTACCGGGCCAAATGCTGTCTATACCTGACTCCAGGTATCAGGATACCTCCCAAGCCAGCCTTTTCTTGTCCCAAGTAATTCTCTATCTATCCATCTATCGAACTTTTGAAAGCAGGAATCAGATCCTATCATGCAGTTGCTTAAAAGCCTCTGAAGCATTTCATAAAACAAAATAAAATCCGAATTTCTTAACCTGCATTATGGGTTGAACAGTCTCCTCCCTACGTGGGTTTGGCATCCCGAGCCTAGCTGTGAAGGATGCTGTGGAAACAGCATCTTTGCAAGTGATCAAGATGAGGTCAGTAGGGTGGGCCATAGCCCAGAGAACTAGTGTCCTTATAAAAAGGGAAATACGGATCAGAGACAGATACGCATGGTGGAAAGACAACATGAAAACTGGAATATGTCATAGACAAGACAAAGAACACCTGAGGCCACCAGAAGCAGGAGAAAGGCCTGGAACAGTTTCTTCCTCACCATCCCCAGAGGGAACTGACCGTGCCAACACCTTGATTTGGGATTTGCAGCCTCTAGAACTGTGAAGGCATCAATTTCTGTACTTTAAAGAGGAAACTAATATCCTTGATTGTAAAGCCCCTTGAATATTCTCACTGCTGACCTGCTGGTCTTTAATACTTCTCAGCTGGAGCAACTCTGGGGAGGGTGCAGGAGAGGGGGATGATTTTGGTGGTTAGAACTAGGTGCTTTATTGGTGTTTATTGAGAGGACAGGCCAGGGATAGTAGAAATCCCTAAATGCATGGAAGGATCCCCTACAATCTTGCCACTCGTGGCCCCACTGAGAATTACTGCACCAGAACGGCCTTCATTCAATTGTGTAAACCTTCCCCTTTTCCCAGGAGCCTGGAGCCTTTGCATGAGATGTTCTCTCTGCCTGGAACGCTCCCTACTGCTCTTCATCCCGTTTAGATCTTAACTTAGATGTGATCTTCTCAGACAGGCTTTCCAAGTTGCAAAATATCCACTTGCTCACTCAATTTCACATAGGCCTTTAAACAATACTCTTCCGTAGATAGCGTTATCACCATTTGATTAAAAAAAAAAAAATCCTATGAGGGGCAGCTGGGTGATTCAGTTGGTTAAGTGTCTGCTTTCAGTTCAGGTCATGATCTCAGGGTCCTGGGTCGGTGCCCCGCATTGGTCTGCCTGCTCAGTGGGGAGTCTGCTTCTCCTTCTCCCTCTGTGCCTCCCCCTGCTCATGGTCGTTCTCTTTCAAATAAATAAAATACAATAACAATCTGTAACAAACCTATGAGATTATTTTTTGTCTCCTCCCACTAGAATATAAGCTCTGTGAGACCAAGGACTGTTTGCATGCCAGGATCCAGAGAAAAGCCTGGCAGGTAAATGGGGTTCACATTTCAATGTTGACTGAATGAACCAGTCATGAGCCCTGAAGCTGGAAATCCATGAAAGCCTGGGGGTCTGGGAGAGAAGAAGGAAGAAATGGGAAGGGACAGGGCAGGAAGTGGGTGGGGCCGGTGAAGTGTGGTGGGAGAGGTAAGAAGGCATTGGTAAGGCAGGGCATTTAACAGCAGTGGGACTTCTTTCCAGACTGTTCTCGGACCATGAAACAAGAGCGCACAGGTTCCTCGAAGAGCCATGGCTGGAGCAGCCCTTCTTCTTCTTCTTTATACAGGAAGAAATAAGCCTGTGGAGTTCATTACTCCTGGAATGGTGGAGCTTGGAAGACAGAACTAGTTCCTCTAGGGTTTCAGAGGAGCTTATGGATGGTGCTTGACATATTGCCTTTTCATGGGTTATAAGGATAATTGGGACCAACGCGGGGAAAACCCAACTTGAACGTTGACATTGAGAAGGACAAGCCCACCATGCATGGAATGCCCTTTCATGCCTCCGTGAGAGCCAGAACTGGACTAAATGGGACATAGACTTCCCCAGTGTGGCTATCCTTGCTTGCTCTGTAGAGGCTACCTTGTCCTTGGAAAGATACACAGTATTCCACAGGCTTCCACAAGGACCTTGGAATGGAGTCATTTCAAAGGACATCCAATCACGAAAACACTGCTATGTTTTTAAGCCATGTGCAGCCTTTATTTTCCTCTTAGAAGTCCTCTGTTTTACTTAGTTTGTTTTATATAAAGTTTCTTTTTCCATCTTGCGGCACTCTCGGAACTTTGGAGGCGAGAGACAATGTTCTCCACGGGGCGAGAGGTGGCTTGCCTTGTAACTCTACCTCTGCTGCTAATTTGCTGAGTGACCTCTAATGTTTTACTTGACCTTGAAAGGGCCTCGATTATTCTACAGAAAATTTGACGGAATACATTACACCACAGGGGACTGGTGATCGGTGAAAGAATGCAATAAAATATGGGAAACACATGGAAGGAACTTTCTGTCTTGCTTTCCTGTTCCTTCGTTTTGTTATTTCAACTCTTGCCTGGAACCCTTCCCACCCAGGTTACCTCTCACCTTTGTCTTCACCTTTCCCTCACACAGACTTCCCGGACTTCAGGCAATCACATCCCACATTCGCAATCTGTGGAATATTTGAGTGCCGATTGCCCTCTTACTTGCTTAATATTGTCTTTACACTGGCTGGCTCACGTCTCAATTTACATTGGTTCCCTCGAAAAGGAAACATGGGCAGCTGTTTATATAGAACGACACCCAGATCGGAAGTTTGTCAAGAGTGTTTTCTCCAACAGACGTCATATCAGGACACGTTCATTGAAGTTAAAAGGATAAAAACTTTGGAAGAGTCCTGGCTTACACACTGCTTCCTCAATAACACCTTCTCCAGCCCCCACACCAACCCCCAGACTGAGTCTGCCCCCAGTCGTGTACACTTGTTTCCTCCTTTGGGACCGTCTCTCCACCCACCGGGAATCCCCACGGCCTCTGTGCCCCCTCTCTTTGACTGTAAGCACCATGTGGGCAAGACAGAGTTTGTACTTCTAGGTATTCAACAGTATTTTGTGCAATTAGGAAAAAAGTTCATCTGTGTACTGACCTATTACTTCGAGACCAGTAGTGGAAAATTGCAATGCATGGCATTTTCTGTTTCTTCCGTCCCCGGGCTTTAAAACTTGGGGACACTTGGGGTACCCGTGAGCAGGCAGGAAACGCTAAACTTGTAGGAAGCCCTGGGAGATGTACTTAGGAGTCTAGGCACTTCCTCTAAGGGTCCAAGTTTTAAAGAGTTGATACATGCAGAGTTAAGAGCTTAGGGCAAGGGAATTCTCAAAGCTTTGAGTTCTTGGAATGTGTAAGTAACGGATAATTGGCAACTTACTTTTCCATCCTAAGGGACTTCTTCCCATACAAAGTGGATTCCCACAGGGAGTGTTTTGTTGTTGTTGATCATGCCTGGGCAGTACTTAAACCTCCACAGAATCCCCAGAGGAGGCCCCAAACCTTATTTGTACCTGTCGTTCCCTTGACCTCCCACATCTGGTTCTGTTCTAAGTTTCCACAAGTTTCTGAATGTCTGAGCAAGCGACCATGCAGACATCGTAGATGTCTTGGCAGGTGTCTGGTTCTGCATGGGTACTGAGTCCTTGACAGTGGTTTTCTAGAAAAATGATATGCTCCTTATCTAGTTGCTAATTCCTTCCACATATCACAAGCCTTTTCTGTAAATTCCCATCAGTCTTGACAAAGTTATCTTGTAGACCTATGTAGTGATTTTGATGGCTGCACAGAGCTGTTTGTCTTGTTCAGAACTAAATTAATAACACCACGATGGCACCTACTTTAGCACCAAACTTCTTAAACTCTCCTAATATACTAATCAGCATGTCAGCGAAATATTTTTTTTTTTCTGGATAAAGACAAGCTTGGTGAAATGGATTAGACATTCACACGGCATTGCATAATTCAGCATGCCAGTGTGGTGCATACGATTTGCATTAATAGCCTGCACTGGGAGGCGGCTGCTCATAGGTTTCTCTCATTAGGTCGAATATCGAAGATTCCAGACTGTCAATCAATTACGGCAATTTCCTTTTCCATATTTATTCCATCACGATCATTGACAGCTACCATTAAGTGACATTAATACAATACAGTATCATCTTGCATTTCTACAGAGCATCTCGGGGCGCCTCGTGGTTCCACTCCAGCCAAGAAATCACATTATAAAGGAGAAAGTGCCCTTATTCCCCAGGTAGAAAACAGGCTGCCAACTCTCTTGGATACTGTGGCGGTTGCCCAGAATCTCTGGAGATGCTCCTGACTTCTGGGCATGGGTGTTTATCTTTTTGCTTTCTGAAAATACCCAAGGCTGTGACTCTGGGGAGTGGGGTGGCTTAGTGGGCAGGGGTGACTAATCAGGGAGACCACTCAACTACACGCCCTGCCTCCATGCGCCCTTGATTTAGGACATGCTTACGAGACAGGGCCAGAGGGGACCCTTGTGGAGGAATTCAGCTTCTTAGAAGGGCAGTGGTTGCTGTATGCCACTATTGGGTGATATTTTCCACTCCCATGCCTCCCTGCCTTTCCACCTTGCACGATCACTTAAAATACCATTGGCCACTTGGACTCAGAATGCAACAAAGCCCTCCTTTGCCAGACAGATCATTCCTGTGGGCTAAGTTGCCGGCTTTGGGATATCCTCCTTGTTCCTTCTGCCGTTTCTGTAGTGAGGGATTATCAGAGTCGTGCTGCGCGGAAGCCATCTCTGTTGTCCAAGCGTCACCGACTGAAAATACGGAAAATTCCCTTGCTCAGCTTTAGGTGACACACCAGTAGGGTTTCCAGATAAATCACAGGATGCCCAAGGTACATTTGAATTTCAGATAAGTGATAATTATTTTAGTATAAATATGCTCCAAATATTGCCTAGAACGTATACAAGTTTTCATCATTTATCTGAAATTCAAATTGAACTGAGCATCCTGTTTTGTTTCGTTTTCCAGATCTGGCAACCCTACCCATCAGGTGAATCAATGGTTTAAGAACCAAACCAATCACGCTACTGAGATTCTAAGGAGAAATCAAATCAAGACAGTATGTCTACACTGAGCTGAAGTATTTGTGAAGGGCTGTGTTCACAGCTGTGGGAGATGCAGAACAGTGTCAGAGTTGGTGAGAAAAAAGAACAGGAGAAGAATGGCCACAGGCCAGAGAGAGACTTTGGTGCTAGGGCAATAGTTTGGCTCAAGAACTATAGAAAAGCAAAAGAGTGTTTAAAAAAACGTTTCTAGCAGTTTTCTTCATCTCTAACCTTTTGTGATGGCTTCTTGCAAGCAGGGCTTCTGCTTCACTGCTCAGGGGAAGGCTAGAGAGACTAGAGAAGAACATTCTCTGACATGTAAGGAGTCTTGTGGGCACAGCACCTGCCTTAAGTCTTTTATTGCTGAGGTAAAGCAAACATCATCTTGATTGATGATTGCGGAGAACCTGGGGGAGACAATCAGCAGGTGTTTGCGGATTGGACGAGTGACAAGTTTTAAGTAGGGAGAGCATCATGAAAGATATTTTACTAAGACTGTTTTGGAGGTATTGGGTGAGAGAACGAGAATAAGGCCCCTCTGATAAGTGAGAAAAACCCATCTGGTCTGCTGGGCTGCCCATGGTCAAGTGTCCACATTGCATAACACCTGACTGCCATCCCTTTTTGTCCCATCACCTAGCATCGGGTGGCCTAGGGTGACTTGAGCACTCATGATTCCTGGAGCAAATTATGATTGCTCTGTTTCTTCTGAGAACAGGATGAATAATTATATACCAGAGGAGGGAAGGTTGGAAAAAACAAGAGGCAGAATTGGGACAGAGAGAGGACAAAATTAAAAAAAGAAAAAGAAAAAAGTGACTGAGAGAAAAAGTAGATGAGCTAGAGAGATGTGTTTCATTCATTTCTTTTCTTCTTCAATTATTATTTGTGCGCTTGGGGATGAGGAACCATATGCCTCGTATTTTTGTCTCTGTTTCCACAAGGCAAACTTCATTTTTATTTTTAATGACTTTGCAAGCCGTGAAAAAACTTTATTGAGTATCCAGCAGCAAGGGCAGTGCCAGGACTGGAGAACAGGTCTTTCTTGCTCTAAGACCTGTCCTGATTCACTGCCGAGGCTGCTGTTTCTGGCTGCAAAACTGCTCTGCAGACCGCCTCTTCAGTTTCACAGATGTGTTTGTTGATGAAACCACACAGATAATCACTTGCTTTCACGTGTGTGCCTTGTTCTTTATTTTGCTGTTCGGTATGAAAAGAAACTCACAGTCTGGATTCAGCATAATTGCGTCTCCCTCTGGGGTAGGATTTATTTGCAAAGGGATAAAGACAGAGACTCCCTTCCTATTTTTTAACTTTCTAGGATGGCCAACCCTTTTCGGGGGAAAAAAAAAGGGGTGCAGTGGTAAAGAGATTATCTGGTTATTTGGTGAAATAGTTAAACTCTAATCCAATGATGACCCATAGAAAGCAGCAATAACAGAACACCGTGAGTATGTGTCCTCTTTTCAAAGACATCTAGATTTGTTTCTGAGGAGGATGGGAAGGCTTTTGAGATCCTGGGAGAGGAAAAGGATATCAGAGCTGAAAAGAATCTTTGTGATCCTTAAAGCTTCTTGAAGTTTTGGAGGGAATGAATGAGACCAGACCCTCTTTATAAACCCTAGGTGATCATACTTCTCCCACAGAGCCTGCTTGGAAACTGAGAAAGAGTAAGTGACTCAAGAATTTAAAAATTTAGTAAAAGAAAAAGGGATCCAACCTCTCTTTCCTTCCCTTGGGCTTCATGTCCTCAGGTTCTTTTTAATGTAAATTAAATAATGAGTAGTTAATAAAAAGGTAACCCAGACCTATGCTTTTGCCCTTGTGCTGACCTTGATGCAGGGCTCTGCACGTCTGTGTGTCTCCCTCAATGAAAGTTCACTCCACAAAGCAGATTGTACTCGAGATTTTAATCTATTCTATTTTTAAAAATTATTTTTAATTTTTTATTTTTTAAATGATTTTATTTTTAAGTAACCGCTATACTCAACCCGGAGCTCGAACTCCCAACCCCGAGATCAAAAGTCACCTGCTCCTCTGACTGAGCCAGCCAGGCATCCCTTTATTTTTTAATTTAAAAATTTTAATTCTAGTGTAGTTAATGTACAGCGTTACATTTGCTTTGAGTGTAAAATGGAGCGATTTGACAATTCTGTACCTTTTGCAGTGCTTGTCGAGATAAGCTGTACTGAAGATTTTATAAGGAAAACTGAAGAGGGGATTTACATCTCACAATGCTCAAACTTCACTTCCCAATTTGCTGTTGAGATGTCTCTTCTCAATTTTATTCTCAACTGTTGGCCTTTCCATGGAGTGGTTTCTCAAAGTCCACATGTTAGTGAATTCTCCCTCTGCCCTATCACTCATGATTCTTTTGGAGAAAGCTTTTCACTGTTTCTCACCTCTCAGTCCTTTGCACTAGCCACCCACAGGCCCTGGGCACTCAGGTTGTATCAGAGCATCCTTCTTGAATTGCACATCTGCTTCTTGCAAGGGATTCACATAAAACTGCAAAGGAAAATGAAGATTTTTTGTAGGGCCACAGGAACGTAATTTATTAGGGAATGATATCTGGCAATGTTTACCATATGCTTTGGGTTTCTTAATTTTAGGTTACTTGCTGACTTCTTCTCCAAAGCTAGAGGTTGGGTTTGGTGGCCATGGAGATAAACGGATTCCTGTCCCATCACTTTCAGGGGATGCCATTGATTCTTTCCTCACTGTTGAGTGCATGTCGGCTAAGAATTCCGAGCTGATATTTTCCCCAGTAGCTGAGAGAGAAACTGATTGTGTGTTTTGTAATTTCTCCAACCATGGGGAGTGGCCAACCATCTTTCTTCCCTCTCTTTTGTTAGGGGTTACCCTCCTTAGAATTTCCCTGGTGTCTCCTGGGAGATTCATGAACTGCGGCTTTCTTTGTGTGATAAGAATTCCTTTATGACCACCTTAAATCTCAGATTCTAAGATCTGAGGATTAGATCCTTAGATCTGTTTTAATTTTCAGATTTGAATATTACTGGCTGCTTATACTCTCGGAAACACTGAAGAGTCTCCTGCATCAGGCCCTAGGGGACTCTAAGATGTTTGCTCACAGGTTGTCTTGTGAACTCTTTCTTCCCTTATGCTAATTCACCCTCCTGCAGTTTTGTGTTACTTGTACATGAACAGTACTCGGTAAGGTCATATTTTTTGATGTGAAAATCATGCTTGACTTGATATGTACCAGGCTATCAAAGATGTTTGTTAAATAAATCTAGAAAGTTCAGGATATGTTGTTGGGTTTTAGACCCACGTAAGGAACACCTTCTCAGAGGCCATTGCATTTTGCTGCTCAGCATTTGTCTCCCTCAAAGACCTGGTTTCTGTCATTCTTCTCCTTCTCCTTCTGACTCACCTGCCTGTGATATTCTTTGACCACCTCATCATTATTTGATTGGTGATTCTGCTCAAGCCCCAGAAAATTGCCCCTTCTTTTTCAACTTGCAGGTTTCTATGGCTCATCTTCCTTTCCAATATTTCTTTCTAAGTCAGACATTTCCCCTTGTCATTCTTTCTCTCATTTGATATTTGTCACGTCCTCAGGAATATGAGATGCTAGCCCTACCCTGTGCATCCCACTCCCTCTCCACCAGACCTTCCTGTAGCTTCTGCCACCACGATGACTCTGCTCTTGCTCCCTCACTTCTATCCTTGTCATTCAAGGGTAACACTTCAGTGATCTTTCCCCTTCTCTGTCCATTGAGTTCATTTACAGCTTACAATCCAGCCAACTTCTGGTTGTCAGCCTGCCTGACCATAACCCCTGCTGTTTACTCTTGCCATCTATCCCTTCCTCTAGATCTTCCCTGTCATCTTTCATCTCTGGAGTTGTCCGTATTTTACTCTAAGTTTTTTCTTTTTCCTTCTTTCTTTTATTTCCTTTCACTCTTTTATTTTCTCTTTATTTTTTGAAAATTTTAAATAAGTATACATGTGTCAAAAGTCACAATGAGAACAAGGATAGCCCCGATGGGTCCCCTGCACCTTTCGCCAAGTCTCCCCCATGATCCCATCTGACATAATTAGAGTACTGCATCAGAACCGGGGAACTGACACTGGTACAATGCATGTGAGGAGTTCCATACCTTCTACCACATGTACGGATTCAGTAAGCATCAACGTGCAGATATCTCCATCATGCTACCCACTAATGCTCATACTCACCCACCATCCCCAGACCCATATCAACCACCAACTAGTCTGTTCCCCAGTTCTGTGATTTGGCCATTTAGAATGTTATCGAAGTGAACTTGAAAAGTATGTGACCTGCCAAGACTGGCTGATTCTTTTTTATTCCTGGGCAATATTCTGTGACATAAATGTACATTTACCTACTGAAGAACATTTTGGTCACTTCTAGTTTTTGGTCCTCTCACAGTATTTTCTTTCCTTTTATATTTATATTTTTTTTCTAGGTTGCTACTTTTAGCAGATGTTTGCAAGAAAGAAAACCTTTTGAAAGAGGAAGACTTACCCAGGGATTCTTTTGACTAATAGAGGCATAGGTTCAACTCCAAGTGATTGACAAGGTACAGACTCTGTTTTCTTTTCAGAAACAGGATTGGTTTCTTGGCATCTGGACTTAAACTTTCTCTTTCCATTCTTGGTTGTCAGCAAATCCCCTGTCTCGGGTGGAGACATTGGATTTAACCCCCACAGAGGTGTTCCAGTATAAATTTCGATCATAAGTAAAAATCGGGTTTAGTTATTTTAAATTAGGATGTTAATTTAAAACGACTACATTGTTACAAGGGCTTTGGTGCCTGTTCAGGAAAGCCTTCAAGTTATTTCTGGCAAAATATATTGAAACCAGTGGCCTTTAGAACTCAGTACTCAAGGGAAACAGGGCAAGCTGAGTTTCAGCTGTTTGACTTGAAGGTGGGGTCACCCAGTGGCATTTGCTAAAGGAAGAAATTCGTAGGCTTATTTTCTAAATGAGTTTAAGGTTCAGTGTTTTGTTAGCCCTGCATATGTTTGAGAGGGACTCCTGAGCACTGGTGGGTAGTTTTATCTTGGTTCTAGTAAATGAGTGGGTTTGTGTGACATTTTTGGTGTGCAATGATGAAGGTTGACATAGGGTTTCCCTTCGGTGAGTAACTTGGCTTCATTTTATGTTTGAAGATTTCATATATTTGCATAATGTCTAAGCTGAGGTGATTATATGGCAGAGGAGTAAAAGTGTAAATATTAGGGGTGCCTGGGTGGCTCAGTGGGTTAAAGCCTCTGCCTTCGTCTAAGGTCATGATCCCAGGGCCCTGAGATCGAGCCCCGACATTGGGCTCTCTGCTTAGTGGGAAGCCTGCTTCCTCCTCTCTCTCTGCCTGCTTCTCTGTCTACTTGTGATCTCTGTCTGTCAAATAAATAAATAAAATCTTTAGAAAAAAGATTTAAAAAAGCGTAAATATTAAAATGTTACTGGACATTTGACAGTCTTCCAGAGTAAAGGGGGATTTAATATATGTGAAATAGAAGTTTGGACTGGCACATCAAGATTTTTTCTTCCCTTCCCTTTCTTTCTTTTCCTTAAAGTTTGCTAGAAATTTAAAATTTCCACACTTAAACCGATAATCAGAATCTTCTCCATTTTAAGGTCTTGGCTTTGTTGGGGACATTCAGTTTCGGTTAAGACACTTGGGAAAGTAAGATCCCACGCCTTATCCCTCCCCGCCCCCCTTCCCTCCCCTAAATTTGAATGCTCCTTAACACCTGGGGAGTGCCGTGTGTTCATGTAAACTGTATCCAGAAGGACTGAAAGCACTTTGTACACTTTACATAACGAATCCCTCATTGCTGTCCAGGTATGCAGAGGAAGGGGAGCTAAGATAGGCGCTGTGCATCTCTGCATTTGTAGGACAAGCCCTGAGTCACCAAAGTGAGTCACTGGTGATGGGGAAGGCACTTTCCACCCAGGCTGACGTTCTCAAACCAGCCTTTTCAGCATTTATTTTTATAATATCTCAAGGTGTCTCCAAGTATCTCATGAGATTACTGTAAGATTCACATGAATGTGAGTGACTTTTAACCCAAAAAAGCAAAAGGAAAAAAAAATACCATTATTGGAAGGTTTCTCCAGCTGCATTATCGAAGGGTCCATTGCAGGGCAGTGTTGTAGTTTGAGAAAGTTTGAGCTCTAAATGAGGATTTATTGCAACCGCTCCTGGGCTAAACCCAAGAACCAGGACATTAAGGGTGAAGGGGAGGGGAAAACCAATGGTCTCTTTTTCGAAAGAAGTTGCTGACCAGAGTTCTTGGGCTTTCCTTCAGTAACACTGTGAACATTATAGTAATCAGAATTCGGTATTAATCAGTCTTTCTGCCCATCTGCAGCATGAGGACTGATACTGGTAATGATGACTCAGAAGGGAAACATCTCAGCTCTGAATGATCGAAAACCAGATTTCACTGAGCTTCTAACAGCGTTGGTGTTCATGCCTGGCCACCATATTAGAATCTCGTGAGGAGCAAGAGTGTCTGTGACTAGCCGTGATGACAGTCTAATAAGGAAGTTTGCTCATTCGCTAATGTTTCTGAGGCATGGAGTTCCCACTTGCATACTCCTTGGCAACAAGGCTTCTAAGCACCCAGCCATCCAGAGACCTGCTGGGACCTGGCTTTTATCACGTAGAGCATTTCAAAATCAATGGTGGGGATCTGGGAGAGAGACAGAGGGCTCAAACCTGAGAAGTAAGACAAAGAAGTGGGTACCAAGTTTACCCAGCGCCTCCTGGGTTTTAAGCCCTATGCCAGGGGCTTTAGCTCGTATTTTCTTGTCTGTCACTGAGAAATGACAACTGATGAGTGATAGGAGCCTCACTAGGGGAGGTCTGGGGTGATGTGGTTTAGGGACAAAGCATCAGAAGACTCTGGTAGGGGCTCGGGTGCTCGCACGTGCAGTTAATAGAAACTGTGAAAGTGACCTAAGTGATAAGGACCTATAGTGACTCAGAAGATATCCAGCCGGTGGCTCAGCGATGATCATGGGAACCCACGTTCTCTCCCTCTCTGTGTGTGGTGTTGAGTGGATCCTCAGGCTGGCTGTCCTCGTGCGCATGGGATGACTGCCAGTAGCCTTAGTGCTAGTGTTCCTTTACTCTGTCAGAGAAGGAGAAAGAACGAGCTGCCTCTACCTCTTGCGGAAAAGCTACGCACTTGCTTTCCCAGGTCCCTTCAGCCCTTCCATGTCATTGGCCAGAATGGGGTCACATGATCAACCTTAATTTCCAGTAAGGAGCATGGAGCTCCTGTTATAGGTTCAGACTAACAACGGTATACTCTCTGATGTAGGAATGGGGTTTGTTGGCTGCATGGGAGCAAGATATATTCAAATGGAATTCTTGCCTTTGGTAAAAAGGGGCAAACCCCAAGATATCTAGAAGTGAAATTATATTCTATATCGGGTTTGTTTTATGAAGTAGTGGAATTTAAAAAGAGCTACATCAAGAGGCACCTGGGTAGCTCAGGTGGTGAAGTGTCTGGCTTCCTCTCAGGTCATGATCCCAGGGTTCCTAGATGGAGCCCTGATTCATTGGGTTCCCTGCCCAGCAGGGAGTCTGCTTCTCCCTCTCCCTCTGTCCCCCTCTTGTTCATGTGTTCTTTCTCAAATAAATAAATAAAATCTAAAAAAAGTTAAAAACAAAAAATAAGAAGAGATGCATCAAAGATAGAAGACACTTTCTACTTTTAAGGGGAAAACATAATTATCCAGAAGGTCCTCTCAAACTTCACTCTTAAGCTTCAGACATATTTCATCCTGCTTACCAGAAATCTATCCCAGTGGGCCTCAGAGATCTTGTATTCAACCTATTGAACATGGTACCCATCATCTCTTTGTCCCACCTCAACAAACGTGCTCTTAATATTGGTTCTGTGGTTTGTGCAGTGACAACATCATATTCAGAGGCACCTAAACAACGTACTGGAATATTTTTTAGCAATCTCCTTCTAGCAATCTCCCCAATATGCCACGTTGCCTTAGAAGTTCTTTCCCATAAAGGGGTGAAGCTTAGTTGGCAAAGTGAAGGTTGGTAGAAATCTATCTGATATCACTTTGAGGCACATTTCAAGATGTCTATGATGACCTGTCTTTAATTCAGATTTCATTTCAATGACAGCTTCTAGAACATGTGACATCAAATAAGCAAGTGTCTTATATTTTTCTTCTGGGGCAAATATTGGAGTGGGAAGGAGGCCACTGATGGTAAAGACACACATTGGGCCAAGTGGTGAACAGAACAAAGTTTCATTCAAGGGGTGGCGAGATTGCTGGGGACACAGGTGGTGATGAGTGTTGGGTGGACTTTAGAAGTTTTGCTTGATCATGCCATGGCTGGCAGTCTGAAACCAAGGTATTTGAAGGCCCTAGGGGAGACGCCCAGAAATCCTTCCTCACCTTTTTCAGCTTCCTCTTCCAGCTTCTAGTAACTTCACATGTTCCTTGGCTTGTGGCTGTTGAACTCAATGTCTGCTTCTGTCTTCACATGGCCTTCTTCTCTCCATTTCTCCCTGTGTTCTTTTCTGTTTCTCCTAAGGACAATTGTCCTTGGATTAGGGCCTTCGACAATCCAGGATGAGCTCATCTCAAAATTCTTAACTCAATTACCTCTACAAAGACCATTCTCCCAAATAAGGTTATATTCACAGGTTCTGGGATGTGAAACACATCTTTTGCGATGCCACTACTCAGCCCATTACAATGGCCTCTTTTTTTACCAGATAGTGGGTATGGAGACACTTGACAAGGAAGGAGCTGCTTGTCCTAAGTTCTTGGCTTCCAAATCCAAGGATTGATGTCATCAGCGAAATGAACTGCTTCAAAAGGATGAGTCTCTGATATCAGAAATGACAAGCTGTATCCCCCAGAATCCTCCTGTTTCTGTTTTTGTTTATTGCCCAAGGAGCTGTCCATGTATGATAAAGAGCTTCTGAGAGATGCCAGCTAGGGACAATCAAGTTCCTTAGATTGAATCTTCTCAATGTTCTTGAGTCTATTGGACCCCTTCCTTAATGTCAGCACTGCCTTATCAAATCCCCATCATATCTCATCTGGATTGTATTTTACTTCTCTTGATTCTCTCTGGCTTCCTTTCTCTGTACTGCTGCCTGATGAGCTGCCTGAAATTCCAATCTGGTGTTACTCGCCTGATGCTAGATAGATTTTGTTTGTCTCTATAGAGCCATCCTTCTTTACCCTGCCTTCTTTCTCCAAAGTTTCTTTGCCTTCTGGCTTCCGGTAGGGTTTGGCCAATGGGGGTACTAGTAAGATGAGGTGGGAAGGGTGGGAACAGTGAGAAGGGTCCCTTCTCTCCCTAAGTCCTTCCCAGGGCTCACTGCTCCCATCAGGTGGATTCTCACATGGCTCTCTTCCAAGTCCCCTCACCCATCAAGGCCTAAGAACAGCAATCAGGATCCCTTGCGGTTCCCCTACACCTTATCCACACCTTTGAACAAAATCCTGCTGGAAACTCCTCTCAAATGACTGATTTCAATGTTTCTTGCCTGGACCAAGACCAATACAGCCATGCTGTAGGCATGTCACTGACTCTACCTTGCCCTGAAGACAAAGCAACATTCCACAGTAGGGGAACAGGACTCCAGCCTTGCTCCTACCTGACACACATGTGGCGCTCCCACACGCTGGTGGACTTATGGTTCCCTGAACATGCGGTATTCTTTTTCTTCTTGGAGATTTTTGGAAGTGAGGATTTCATTCCTGACTTACCTGCCTGCAGAGTGTCTTTTTCATCCTTACAAACCGCTCAGGTGTCACCTGTTGATTTGTTTTCTGACTTTCCTTGGCGGGATGTGCTGCTTCCTCCTCTGCGCTCGCGAGTCAGATCATACACGTGCCCATGAAAGCACTTATCATTGCAGCAAATAGTCACTCCTGTGTCTCTTTCCAACCAGCCCTGGAAAATCCCCTGGCTGTATTCTGTCTTTCTTTGTTCTCCAAGTAACTGCCGGCTTAATAAACATTTTTCGAATGACGATATTTGCTTTGCGAACTATATTATTATTCATTCTGTGCATATACCCGAGATTGGTGGAATAAAGTACTACTTGGATCTATGCAACTGTGCACATTGTTTTTTGTGTTGATGACTATTACTTTGGTTTTTCCTCATGACCAGTCTGAGAGACGGGTCAATGGGAGGTAAATTCCTCTCTGTCACCTAAATTGTTGGTGGCAGAACTATGCCAAGAATCTAGACTTCTTGATCTGGGTTTGTTTGTCTTTTCATTAGACCATTCTGCCTCCTGAGATGCCAGATTAAAACAACAACAACAGAACCAGAAGCAGGCTCGATGGACGGGCGCTTCCCCGATGGCCCCTTCCGACGGAAGACCATTCAAGCTGCTGTAGAGATAATGCCATGTTATTATAAACACATGTCGGGAAGGCTGTGTAGAGAGTGGGTTATGGAAGGGTCCTAAGCAACGGAACTGGTCATATTAACTCACTTCCTGTTGCTTGAGAATTATGTCTGATGCAGACCCCAGAGACCACTGACAGAACACACAGTTGGATTAAAATTAGGATATGAACATCAAAAAGAAGTATTCTGTGACCCTGGGGAAGGGCTGGCAACCAACGGGGAGAGGAATGGATTGTTCCTATAATTCAAACCATATCCCATGAGAAAGTAATTTATAGGCAGCAGCGCAAATGAAGATAAATTTGAGAGCATTTGGGACAATTTCTGTGTCAATGGAAGGTTTAGAGCTTCTTCCTTCTGTCTGCCTTCAGGGATAAGCAGAATGTGGAAAGCAGAGCTAATAAAGTAGTTTGCTCCAGAGGAACATTCACAGAGATACAGTCAGAATTTCAGCAGGAAAGGGAACCTTAGATGGCATCCGATGGTAGGCTTTGGATGTTTGGATCTTTTCCAAGGGGAAGGAAAAATGAAATCTGAGTACCCCGAGTGGCTGAGGTCAGGAAGGACTCAGTTTTAGAGGGGACACTGAGGCATTGCCTCACATGCTCTTTGCAACATTGACAGTGTCAGAGCCCTCATGTGAGACCCGTGGGTCCATGTTAGAACCCCACAATCAGCCTTTGGTTAACTGAAACACTCCACAGTCACTTGGATCTCTTCCCCTACTCTTTATTGAAGACCCAGAGGTAAGTTAGTGGAAAAAAAAAATACATTCCTTTGCATCCAGTGTTATCTCTTAAACTTTTTCAGTCTTCAAATGTTTTTATCTTTTAACCCAATCTGATTCCTTTATTGTGAATTTGTCTTAAGATATAATAAAACTTATAGACCAAGATCCAGAAAGAAATTTTCCTGTCCAATAATAAAGAAAGCTTTAGTTAAATCCAATGAATAGACTTCAGTGTGAATATTTAAATCATGTGTTTGAAAAACATCTAATGACGTGAAGCTACTTATGATATAAATCACAAGGCAAGATAAAAACCTGTACCTATGGTATAATCTATCTGATGTTTCTCAAAACCCTTTTCTTCCTGTCCCAGTACACATATCTATAAATAGAAAAATACCAGAAGGAATGCCATCAAAATGTTAATTATGGTTATCTCTGGGTGGTGGCATTATGAGATTATTTTATTTTTCCCTTCGTACTTAATGCATTTCCTAACCTCATAGTAAATCAGGAAAAAAAAAAAAACCCATAAACAAGATTGAACTTCCTTCTCTGGCTTTCCCTTGTTTCTAAGATAGAATCCAGACTCGTTAGCATAGCCAATGGGCTTCTTTATGATCTGGCCGCCCACTTTCCTGACTCGTTTCCCCCTTCTCTCGGTCCTGCCTTCCAACATACCTCATGAGTCTGCTGAATTCCTGATGGTTTTCCAAATGTGTGATGCTTTCTGAAGGCAGGTTGCTCTTGTCTCTGCCTCGAACACTCTTCTTTCCTTGTGGGTATTTGCATGCTCTAAAACTCAGCTCAGATTGATTCTCTTCTAGAAAACCTCTGAGAGTGGGCGCCGCGGTGTGCTGCTCTAGCTCCCCTTTAGGCCCGAGGTGGTCATCCCCCAGCTGCTCCCCCCCCCCGGGTGGGGTGTTGCCTGCTGCTGCCTCACAGATGAAGCCCTCCCCAGACATTGCCCTTGGCCCATGGGGCAGCCTTGCCTGAGGTCATGCCCCTCTGTCCTTTGGGGCTGCCCATGGTTAACATGTGGTCCGTGCAAGGGACCTTGATTCATGGCATGGCTTCTGAAAAGCCATCCTAGCTTTCTGTCTCCCCGAGGGGTCAGCCGAAGCCCCCTGGGCAACCGAGTCGGGGGCAAACTTCTTTCTCTGCTCAGCCTGCTTCTCTCTCTCCCTTTTAAGCGAGCCCTCTCCAGAAAGCCTCTTGCAAGTGGTCTCTGAGTCTGTTTCTTGGGGAACCCTATGAGGACCCCTGCTGTGACCCCTCACCTCACCACCTAAGTTAGAGTCCCATCCTCTGGGCTCCTTCACTGCCTTTATCTGTACTTGAACCTGTCTCACTGTACTGCAGCAGACCTCCCTCCGTTCTAGCGTCTCTCCCACTTAACCGGGATCTCCCTGAGGGTAGCGGGGTGCTGTCTCATTCCCCCGTGTATCACAGCACCAGGCTCCTAGCACCTGGTGAACGAGTACATGTGAAAGGGAAGCACATAGCAGAGAGAATCATTGGCAGAAAAATGGAAGCAGAGCCTTACTGGCAAGGTGAAATAACAGATCCTTCTACACCCTTCCGAATAAAGTTACATTTCCTATTGAGCCTCTCTATCTACCAATAGACAAAGCTCTGACTTTGAGGTCTTGGGGGCAGGCAGGGCACCCTTAGGAAATTCCAATTAGGACTTGAAAAAGTTCTGCACTTAATTTTTCCCTGGTCTTCTATTTGTAAGATGAACCCCTTTTCTTCTCTTCTTCCTTAATCCAATGTTTCCTTTCTCCTTCCCTTTCTTCCCACCATTTCTCTAGCTAGGTCTAAGGCCATTTTGTTGCCAAGAGAATGACTTAAAAAAAGCCATGACAAAGGGCTAAGCCAACAATAGTTGTTCTTCAAGAAGCGGCAGGGGGAAAAGCTGGATGCCCTTTCAAATTCCAACCTCTCTCTGATTAATACTTTTTGGAGTGGGGTGTTCTGGTTTTTTATTCCTAAGGGATAATTCAGGGAAAGGTTGCCTGAGGGTGAAGGCTTTCAGAGTCAGCAGTGTAACGAGTTGCAAAGGACTTGGCAGGCTGCTGGATATGTGTTGACTGACCCAGTAACACCCAGCCCTTCAGCTCACAGGTTTGGGGACCATCCTTACCCTTCCTTTCTGCTCTCCAGTTTCACTTTCAGGGATCCACTCTTGGACGTACTCCCTCATGCTGAAAAAGTTCTGTGTGGTGAACTTCCTTTTCAAGAAAGATGTTACTATTGTCTCTTAATATGGGACCACCTTGGTGCCTCTGTGAAGTGGAGTTGAGTTCTATGGTGATGCTTTTCCCATTTTCTCTCTCACTTTATACCCCCGACAGGATAGGTGCTGATTCCTAGGGCATAGCTGGGCACTGAGCACCTGGAGGGAAATGACCTTGAATAACTCCTGAGCCACTTACTGCCAGTACTAGGACAGAAATTCAGGATGCTTGACTTAGGGGTCTACACCTCTAACATAGTCCATGCTGAGGACAATCGCTCACTTGGGAGCTTTCTCCATGACTGCATTTGCTTTCATCAGACTTAAAAGTTGTCATAAATCCTAGAACTACAGAGCATGACCATAGTATTGGCAGCCATGTGTAAGAGTGTACGTGCATGTATGTGTGTGTCTGTGTCTGTGTTACAGACTTCAACCCTTCAAGTCGGGAGTATGACTTGCCTGTTGTGGGTGTTACATGGGAATGTTTATTCCCTCTCCTATTGTTTCTAGGGGGACATGCTTGCATTCAGTAAATCCCCTGGGCTCTCCCCATCCTCCCTTTCACTGCACTGGAGGAAGAGAGGGGTGTTCAGTCTGGATGAAGTCACTGAGCATAAATGCCTCACCCTCTCTTCACTCTAGAGACAGTGAACATTCTCTGCTTCTTCAGGCCTGAAGTTTTAAGGGGCAGTGACCCACGTGGCAAAATTTATCTTCCAGCCCTGCCAGGCACCTGCTAGGCGACTTTAGTGGTATCATATTAACAAGCCCACAGACCTGAAGTCATAGTCTCCAGCCAAGACTTTGTTCATCTAACAGATGGTGATATTTTTACCTCTAGATGTCTAATTCTTACGCCTCTTAATTGGTTTAGAAATTGGCCAGCGAAGGATACTATTTATTGGGTTTCCTAAAACCCCAGCTTCTAGGAGGGCACCCTGCTTGGTCTCCAAAAATGGCCTGGTGTGGGTAAAGACCTACTCTTGGTGGATAGTCAAGGATTCAGGGGGAAATCATTGGGAATGGGAACACAGATGAACTTAACTGAGAGGCTAATTGGGCGAGGGTGTCTTGTCTACAGCCTGAGTGACTCAGGGAATGTTCTGACTCACTTGGGGCTTATGAAGAGAAAGGAGGGACCTGCCCAAGAAATCACTCCATGTTCAAGTGACAGTCAAAGTAGTCATGGAACAAACACATTTTCTGCCAGGCCTTCTTTTAGTTCCCACAGACTTTCAAGTTTAAATAACCGTGTGAACAGGGGTATCTCAATAATTACTAGAATTATTTTCTTCTGTGTATTGAAATCCGGTTCATATCTGTCTTTCCCAGCCAAAAGTAATCTCTAACCTGCAAACTTCTCTACCCAGTGCCTAGAACTGCATTTAAGACTTTCTATTCCTGACTGGTTTATCACTTGCTTAATTGTCATGATAGTTGTTTCTGATCTTTGGGTATTTTATCTCAAATCCCATAGATTTTAAGTTTATTAAATATAAAGACCATGTCTTATACATCCTTGTATTTTTCCCTACCCTCCAAGAGTAGACTTTACTTGCATTTGGTGGTGTGGAAGTAAATGGAAGACCAACCAAATAAGAACAAGAAAAGTTTATTCAGAGCTTGCTATATAGCAAGGGAGTCAGCTACCATAACTTGTGTTTTTTTTTTTTTTAAAGATTTTATTTATTTATTTGACAGAGGGAGATCACAAGTAGGCAGAGAGGCAGGCAGAGAGAGAGGGGAGGAAGCAGGCTCCCTGCCAAGCGGAGAGCCCGATGCAGGACTCCATCCCAGGACCCTGAGATCATGACATGAGCCAAAGGCAGAGGCTTAACCCACTGAGCCACCCAGGGGCCCCATAGCTTGTGTTTTGACAAAGACTCAAAGTCAGGAAGAGGGGTGGGGAAGATTTATAATGGAAAAGGGGGAAGGCTTCAGCTGTGCCTTGGTTGGAGACCATTGATAATGGTCTAACTAGAAGCAAGCAAGCATCCCATGGGATTGGTTGGGGGTGCATACTTGACTTTCTCTGGTTGGTCAAAGTTTGGCCATGGGGACCAAAATGAGGTAAGCTTTCAGTTTCTAATTAGGTCCTGGACCTTTTGGATTAATTGTTACAGGGGTTATTGTTTGGCTTCCTGGATTGTTGCTGGAGATAGTAATCTGACTTCATACAAGTCTGACTTACAGCAGGTTAACTTTCTGGGCTGGTTACTTTAGATAATGGGTTGGATTCCTGGATAGTTGCTGCAGCTTGTAAGTTAGAAGTCAATTTTTTATATGCTCTGGTTGTTAACCATTTGTATACTTGATCTCTCCATAGGCATCAGTAAATACTGGTTGGTTAATTAGTTGACTGCTCTGACTATGGTACGAAGTATTTCCTTTGAATTCATAACCTTTATCTTTCCTCTTGCTACTTGCTAAACAGTGTATTCAAGAAATATTTTCCATTTAATTTTTTAAAGAACATCTTAGGAGTAGCACAAGGGAGAAGAAAACATATTATAGCCTTGTCCCCTTTCTTTTTCATCATCTTGGTGTCTAAAACACAACGAAGAAAAACAGTTATGGTCTCCAGTGTTTCAGGCTAGGAATTACTGTACTTGGGGCCCTTTATCTTATAATGAAAAGACAGAGGCCTAGAGACTCACCCACAGTCATGCTGGTTAGGGAAAATGTAAAACGATAAGGAAGTTACCCCTAAAAGCAGGTAGTTGATATGTCTCCAACTCTGATCTGCCAAGTCTTTGTTCAACATGTTGGGGTGAGAGGCTGGAAGGCCAATAAAGGTCTTGTATTTTTTTTTCAGAACTGGAAAAAGGTCAAATCCCTGAAAGGAGAGACTTTTGGAAGAGTTTATTTACTTTATTTTATTTTATTTTTTAATTTAATTTAATTTTATTTTATTTTCAAAAAGATTTTATTTATTTGAGGAAGAGTGAGAGAGAGCATGAGCAGGAGCAGAGGCAGATGGAGAAGGAGACTCCCTGCTGAGCAGGGAGCCTGGGATCATGACCTGAGCCGAAGGCGGACACTTAATTGAGTCACCCAGGTGCCCCTGGAAGAATACATTGTTTTAGAAGTCATGGATCTGCAGAGCACCTACCATGAAGCTTGCTGGGTTCACCACAATGCAGGACACCTGAGCTTCCTGGGGCTTCCATATAGCAAAGTATGGATTTAAGACAGGATGCCTTAAACCATAGGAATTTACTCTCATGGTTCTGGAGACTAGAAATCTGAAGTCAAGCTGTCAGCAGCACCACACTCCTTCTGCAACCTGCAGGAGAGAATCCTTCCTTGCCTCCCCTAGCTTTGGTTATTTGTCAGCAACCCTTGGAATTCTTTCGCATGTAGGGATTGTCAGACAATCTCTATTTCCATCATCACATGATGTTCTTCCTGCATCTCTCTTTGTGTCCAAATTTTCCTCTTCTTATAAAGATGCTAGTCATACTGGATGGAGGGCTTACCCTACGATGGTCTGACCTCATCTTAACTAATTGTATCTGCAGGAACCTTATTTCCAAATAAGGTCCCACTCTGAGGTGTTGGGGGCTAGAATTTCAACACATCTTTTTGGGAGACGGAAGTCAACCCATAACATACACCATCACTTGGAGCTACTTCCCCTCTGTGGATCCCTGAAGTCACGAGCTGCTGGCCCTCCTGTCTGTCCCCAGCCACTGCCAGCACATGGCTCATGACTAAACAGTGCTGCTTCCAGAAGAACCCTGGTGATTAGCAGTGCTGCAAACAGGCCATTTGGAGGGGTGATGAATAAGAAGTTGTCATTTAAAATAGAGTCACCCAGTTCCTTTGTAAACATGTGTCACACAGTGTTTGGAACGATCATCCCCAACCCACTGCTGCATGTTGGTGGAACTATTAACTAAATTACACAAACATGTCTTTTTTTGGAAATCTTTTATTCACAATTCCACCCCCCAAGCCTTATTTCCCTGAAGGAGTGTGCTCATCCACCTTCGTTTTCCTACGTAATCTTGCCTGTTTCTAACGTTCATGCTGTCCTGAACTTCTTTGCGTCAGCTTGTCACCTCCGTTAGTCATGCCTGACACTTTCTCTCTCTTTCCTCTTTCAGGAAGTAACGTTTTTGCTCAGGTAAAAGAGTCATAGGAAGAGTGTTTTGCCTGTTTGATGATTCATTCCTTTGCTTTTTGCCATTTGTCAATGTGAGAGAAGGAAAAACCATTTTATGAGGGGTTTGGTGAGTGGGCATGGTCAGCGAGGGTGAGTTAATGCTCGTAAAACACTCCTCCCTTAAAGCAGAAGGGATCTTGTTTACTCGTCTTTCTGATTCTTTTGAGAGGTGGCAGAATGACTCTCAAGGACCCTGCAATTCATGAGATTGACTTCCCTGCTTTCAAATGATGTGGCCATCCATTTTGTTTCCTTCATGTTTGGTTGTGACTGAATCATAGCAAGATGGATGCCATGTAAGCCCTCTGCTCACCTGGGTTATGGACCCAGACCATAGCCTCAGAGTGTGTCAGAATTGAGATAGATCTTAAACTAATTTAGTCCAATGAGTCCCTGAGAAGGTATTATAGACTGAAACATGTTCCCCCCAAATTCATACGTTAAAGTCCTAATCTTCAGTACCTCAGAACGTGACTGTATTTAGAGTGAGGGTCTTTAAGGAGTTAAAAGTGAAAAATGAAGTCAATAAGGTTGGCCCTAATCCAATGTGACTGGTGGCCTTATAAGAAGAGGAGATTAAGACACAGACACACACTGGGGCGCCTGGGTGGCTCAGTGGGTTAAGCCGCTGCCTTCGGCTCAGGTCATGATCTCAGGGTCCTGGGATAGAGTCCCGCATCGGGCTCTCTGCTCAGCGGGGAGCCTGCTTCCCCCTCTCTCTCTCTCTGCCTGCCTCTCCATCTGCTTGTGATCTCTCTCTGTCAAATAAATAAATAAAATCTTAAAAAAAAAAAAAAAAAAGACACAGACACACACAGATGGATGACCACGTGAAGATTCAGGGATGAGATGCACATCCACAAGCCAAGAGAGATCTCAAGAGAAACCAACCCTGCCAACATCTTGACCTTAGACTTTCAGCTTCCAGAACTGTGACAGAACATTTCTATTATGTAAGCCCCCCAGACCAAGCTGTTTTGTGTTAGCAGCCCTAGCACACTGATAGGGATGAGGATAGGTTTAGACACACCAAGTGAACCTTCAAAGGTACTCTGTCCACCAGTGGGGCTCCAGATCCAGGACCCAAAGATCCTTGGCCCTGATGAGGTCCTCATCCCACATCATGATGTTATATTGTATTTGTTTTGAAAAGGACCACAGCAGTCTACTTCATTTATGAACTCAATTTAATTGGCATCTGAATGGTGGTGTCAATTCTTTGCCATTTTCTATAACACCAAGGGAGACTTTTTCTAAGCTATTTTTTTTAAGCTGCAAAGATGACAAATGTTATCAACGATATCCAACCAGAGTATATTTTCATCCCTTTTCTTCCCGTCAAGATAAGCCAGAAGTATTTGTTGCCAGAAACGGAAAACAGCTTGCTCATCAGCCAGATGATCGCAGTGTTCAAAAGTTCTACTCGTTTGCCATGTGTGAAAAGTTAAGAATTGAAAACAGACAGGCTTCCTCTGCTTAAACTGTGGGTTCTGTGAAGCAAGAAAAAGAGATATTTGGATACTATAAGAGTTGTGGAGAAGGCTTTCAATGGCAAAGTGAGGGAGGCCTTTTCAAATCACTCTGAAGTGGGATACCTCGGCTGATTTGATGGTGGATATGGCTCCTCATCCACTGGATGGAAGATGAGTCTAAGATTACCGACCATGGCAAGCTACCTTTGTGTTCTGGAACAAATCCCAATGTCTTACATAATCGTGGCTCTTGGGACTTCTACTATGTCGTCTGAAACAGAATCTTCTAGGCATTTCAGTTAGACTTCTTTCTAATTCTCTTGATGGAGATATCTCCTTGAGTTCTTGGTAGAAGTCCGAAATATACAGTAGAGCTGGGTCTTCATTGGAAACAGACTTCAGATGACAGGTTTGCTTTGTTCCATTACTTTTCCACTCATGAGGAGGTAAGTGATATTTGTAGAATTTTCATGAGTTTGAGTTAAATTACCCAGTAACCAACCCCTTATTATGTTATAAGACTTTGTGTTTGCTGAGTGATTTCTGATCATTTTTATTAGTCTCTCTTGGTCATGGCTTAAGAAACTTTTTGACAGTCAAGAGAGCCATTTTAAGAACTAGAAACACAGGACTACAGAGGTCAAATGATTAACTTGAATTGACCAAAGGGGAAAAAACAAATCAAAAACAAAAGGAAACCCCTGAAGAAAAATCATAGTTCACACTTAGGGCTCTAATTACTGTTCTGTAGGTTTCTGGAAGTTCAGCACAGTCACATTCCGCTTTATTGATGTCCTTAGAAGTTACTTGCATTTCAACACTTAGATTTCCTCCCTTACTCTGATTCTCAAGGTCTTGGAAGTTAAAATGGACTCAAGGATTTGGCTACCTAAGAGGGGAAAACAAAAAGCAGTAAACAACACCTGCCCTCATTCTTCTTCGTGAAGGCTAGCTCAAAATGGGGGGCCGAAATACGTGAGTTCTCACGGAAAGACAATGCTGCATTGAGCTCCACTTCCCATCGCTGAATGCAGGACTGCCAAATTGTCGTAAGGGTGGGTGTTTTGAGCAGCAGGGAATGCTGGTCGGCTGGAGGCAAGACAATGAAGAGGAGGAGGGGAGAAGAGAGAAAGTCTCAGGTGCACACAAAACGTGCTGCTCTGTCGACTTTCTCCCTCCCCATTTGAGTCAGCGCCATCTTGCCCCACCCACCGCTGGCCTTTCTCTGGGGTCTCAGGTTTTGAGTTGACTGGGCCTTCGGCAGTAGGCCGCAACTCTTCTTCAGATGAAAGGACAAATCAGAAGGTACCTATTACAGGGCTGTGAGCAGAGAGACAAAGGCCTGGCTGCTGACACCCTCCCACTAACTTGGGTTTTAATGGTGGGTTTAATTTCCTCGTGCGAGCTGAAAGAAAGGGAAAAAAGTGAGCGGAAAAAGCCGGGCTGTGGGTAGTGGCGGCGGTGGGGAAGCGACAGCTGTTGTATTCATGGTTAATCAGGTGTGTCTGTCTTTGTGTGGCATCTGTCTGCTACTGTTGCCGGGCCACATGTGAAAGGGGACAGAGGGGAAGGGGCCATTCATGTTCAAAGCCAGCAGCACTGACCTCTGCTTCGTGCTCCTCGGGGTAGGCGAGCTTGTCTATTTAACTTTCTCCATTATAGGAAGCTGTAATTCTACTCGATGAGCCCACCCTCACCATTTGGGCCTGACAGACGCAAGCTGCATCCAGAATGCTATAAATCTGCCTGGAGAGGGAGGACTCTTTCCTCCTCTGGCGTTTTTCCTCTGGGATTCCATTTGATTTGTCAGACCAGAGAAAAACCGGAAAGTGAGAGAAAAATGAGAACTGAGGGCAGCTTGGTGCACCTTCCATCTTATACTGGCCTACCCACCGAAGGTATATTTTCTCTCAGGAGCGGTGGGAAGGGGAGGGCTCCCCCATGTCCTGACTAGAACACCCCTTTGCCCCCAGATCTGTTTGTCTCACGAATCCCCCACAGGCGTGGTGTTTGAGTTAGACCTCAGTTAACTCCCTCCTCCGGCTTCCCTTGGTGGGTCAAAGCTTCCCTCTCTGTTCCACACACAGAGGGTTGCTAGATGAGGGTGGGGGCCTTCTGACTCCTCCGGGAGCCAGCTCTGCACTGGACATACCACCCTCGGAGAAACAGCTGAAATGCAAATGGCGCCCATTCTCTGCATCCCAATGCCGGAGACCCTACCAAGGCTTAGTGTCTACAAGTTCAAAGGTCTTCTCCAGTGAGAGGCTTCAAACTGAACATCTCCTACCAGTGGTTTTGGAGGCTCTATCTCACCCCCTTGGAGGTGCTTTGTTTCTAGCCTTTCTGCTGTGGGACCAACCCTTCTTCTTGGGGTCATGAGAGTCTACAGCATTTTCAAGACCAAGGACCTCTCGTTCAAATTTTGACTTTTCTTAAGAATCTGCCATCGCAGACCTTGTCAACAGAGCTTGCCACTTGCAAATCTATTTTGGTTTAAGCCACTTTTCAATATAGGCACAGTTTTTACTCCATCATGTTCATTCTTCTTGTGGAGAGGTTGGATTTGGGCTCTGTTGACACTTTCGGTGCTTTTGGCCTGTGTGTGTGCATGTATACACGACCATGCATCTAAATGTGTGTATATACACATACACAAATATATTTTTAAAAATCTATCTATCTATTTTTTAAAATCAAAATTGTTACCCCTGCAGAGTGTGGATTATCATGAGCACAGCTGAGTTTGCTCTAAAAGCCTGGGCTGATTATCAAAGCTGTATTGTTGAGCTGCAGCTTTGGGGTCAGAAGCTTCTGTTTTGCTGATGCTGAAGGATTTTGGAAAACGATCCCACTGCCCTCTTCCCTCTGACAACCCTTGGATCTCCATATTTCAGTGAAGTCACTAGGCACATCTGAAGCTAGTAATAAATCCTGGCACTGTGCTAGGCTCTTTAAGGCTTTCAGGAACTCATCATCTTGTGAGAGGCCCAGGATTGTAATAATGAAGCAAGCAACAATGGAGTAGGGCTGGAAAATTTTCTTAATAACTTAAAAAAAATAGCCTAATTTATGTACAGAAAAGCACACAGATCTTTATTGTACAGCTCAATAAATTCTCACAAAGTAAACATACTCATGTAACCACCACTCAGATCAAGAAGCAATATTACTGCTGCTGACAGCTTCTTAAATTTCTACCGACATGGGAACCCCATTACATCTAAAACCATTCTTCTGCAACACAGTTTGGGACTGAGATTTGGTCTTGATCATGTGGCTACAGCAGGTCAGAGATAGGAAGTTTCCCATTAGCTGGAAGGCATTTGCTCATGGCAGGATTTTAATGGGACCTGGGCTGGTCTTCTAAGGTTGGACATTAGGGGGTCCACTTGGGCTGGATGTGTGGTGCTCTTGGCTCTGGGGGAGGACACAGGTGATTTGGGCATCCCTCTCTAAAACATTGTGATCAAATATACACAATATAAAATTTACCATCTTAAGCAAGAGGGGTATACAACCAATCTCCAGCACTCTTCTCTTCTTGCAAATTAAAACTCTGTACTTATTAAATGATGACACACCCCTCTTTCCTCCCTCCAGTTCCTGGGAAACACTATTCTACCTTCTGTCTCCATGAATTTTATGGCTCTAACGACCTCACATAAGTGGAATTACATAGTATTTGTCCTCTTGTGACTGGCTTATTTCCCTAAGCATAATGTCCTGAAGGTTCATCCATATTGTAGCATGTGACAGAATTTCTCTGCTTTTTCAGGTCAAATGATATTGTATATGTTGGGTAATAATGTATACGCCACATTTTGTTTCCATTCATCTGTCAATGGGCCCTTGAGTTGCTTCTGCCTTTTGGCTATTGTGAAAAGTGTTAGATCCCATGGTAATTCTGCCTTTAATTTTTTGAGGAACCAGCATCTTTCTTTCCATTGTGCCCCACCATTCTGGTGTCCTTCATACCTGATCTGTTCCCTGCTGACTAGCCTTCCTCAGGGCATTTGCAGGAGCTGGATGTGTGGATGGAGGGGGTCGTCATTGTTAGGATGGCGATCCAGACTCTATGTGTGCCTGCCTGGAGAATCTAGACCAGATGACTCAGGCCTGGAGACAAGGCAATCATGGTAAGGATATAGAGACTCCAGGAAATAGAGTGGGATTTGCACAAAGACAAAGAATTTCTGCTTTAATTTCAATGTATCACCCCCAAATCTTCTCTGGGGTTTTGGAGTGTTGGAATATTTATGGAACAGGTAGTGAAGAAGAGGAAGGGAAATGGTGGACAAGAAAATAATTGTGAAAGCCAAACGCTTTTTGCCTGACAGATTGTGGGGGTAAGGGTGTTCCTTGAATCAAAAGTACTTCTTAGAAATACAAGTGTTGTGGTGTGTGTTTAGGGCTGCCTCCTAATGCCAGAAACACCTATGTATTGAATGTTTGGGGACTTCTTCACACACAATTATAAGTATTTTGGTTTTCTAAATCTTGATGTGTAATTGCTAGGGCTAGCCTGGTGTTGGTATCCATCTGAAGGACATAATTTGTGGGTCACCAGGGTAACGGCTTTCAAGACTATAGATCTGGGGGACTCATTATCACTGCTAGAAGAATATCCTGTTTCTTTCAAATCCCTTCATTTTGGCCTCCTTCCATTTCTTTATGAAAACAGCTTCAGCCATAGTCCATATTTTTTCTTAATTTTATAATATATGGCTACCACCAAAAGTTTAAAGGAAACGAAATAAACCCTACCCCTCAAGGATGACCATTTCATTTAATGGTCTATTTTCTTTTGTTCCAGAATGTTCTGTATACATTAGGCACATACATATATACACACAAATGCTTAAGGTACACAGTTTAGTTTCGACTACTTAGAGCTTAAACACTACTATTTCATACAAACATATGGACAGTACATTTATACAACACCTTACCATTATAAACCGCTTTCATAGAGTGTTAAACCTCACCCAAATTATTTAAAGTTGTTATAATTCTCATTTAACAGAGAAGAGGCTGGAGAGATTCAGACTCTTGTCCAAATTTATGCTAGTGTTGGAAATGGGACTCGGGACAAGGATCCAAGTCTTTGTAGTAAGCTCTGTCTTTTCACCTTTCTTCTCTGTCATGGGATCTGTAGTGATCTGTGGAGTCCAGACACGCCTTGCAGAAAGATTCAGAGCAGCTACCCACACATCACCTTCATAAAACTTGTTAATCTTGATCTCTCCATGGCATTAATTTATAAAACACTTATACTTGTGGGTACATGGAACTCATTTAAATATAAATAAGATAAAATAAGAATTGAGACTATCAGCAGAGGCATAACTCTAATAGAATCTTAGAGAAGACAACTGTTGGCCAGGAAAATATTTTAGTATTCATGGCTATGTCGGCACCTGCTTATTTGTAAAGTTGCTTTGACAACGTACATGGCTTGAACTTTTTCAATAGAGATTTATAGGAAGGAAAATGGGGTGATCATCTTGTTCAGAGGGGTTTTAGGTCAAATGGCAAAGAGCTTGTGATCTGCCCCTTTGATAGAGAACAATAAGTATTTCTTTCCTGCTGACTTTATTCTTTTTAAGGATGTATGTTAATGAGGAACCATTTATCTAAAGATATGCTCCCTTATCAAGTACAATGTAAGAACTTGGCCATAGATGCTGAATGGTGACAGAAGGGCTTCTGGGATTTTGGAGATGAATTCTCTTAACTTTTTTATTTCACAAGAGCAGAACAGGGAATTGTTGATGGTTCATGTTTTATTTCCTTTTGTTATAAAATTTTCATAGTTTGCAAAACTAAAAGTTATGCGCTTTGTGTCCTTTATTTGCTACTCCCTGTGAGAAAGGTTAAGATAGTGAAAAAAGATTCAGTAATGGCCTTGTGTGGTGGAGAGTGACGCTGCTGGTCATGGATAAATGGGAAGGGGGAGGAAAGAGATTCCATACTTCAGTCCTGCCCTGTTTCAGACTAGATTCAGCTTTACAGAGGCCAGAAATGTAACAGTGGCAGAAAAAAGGTAAAAGTTAATTTCTCTCTCAGAACAAAGATGTTCAGAGTTGGCAGCCCAGGGCTGGTCTGGATCCTCTGTGAGGTTTTCAGTTACAAAGTTTCCTTGCAGTTCATTCATCTGTCATTCTTAGGATGAAGCTTTCCTCTCTGTGGTTTTCATGATCCAAGATGGCTGACTGGGCTCCTATCCGTGTTCTGTTTAAAGAGGAGGAACTTCCCCAAAATTCCACATAATATATCTGCTTATATTTCATTATACAAAACCTAGTTGTATGTTCACACTTCCCCGCAAAGCAGGCTGAGGAATATAATATTTATTATGGATGACAATAAAAGGGGATAAAAATTGAGGTTCCATTATTAAAAAGGGAAGAAATAGATATTGAGAGGTAAATAGCATTCTTTGACACAATCCACCCATATTGGTTCCCAAATACCCATGCATACGTTTCTTCTATTTGGATTGTGATTGTAATGACTGGAGCTTCAGAGACATTCTGGACCAAGACGTAAACCCAGGAATGAAAGCTGTACATGGCAACAGCCTCGAGCAATGAGACTCGAGCCACACGGGTCCCTGGAGCTGGGACAGTGGACAGACTAGCCCTAGACTTCGATGTGAAAAGAAATACACATCTGTTTTGATTAAGCCCTTTTTGATAGGGTATGGATGGAAGCAGCTGAGCTTGATCTTAACTGATACAAGTATAATATAAACTTATAAAACAGCTGTCTTTTTCAGATTGTATCTTTGCCTGCCAAGGTAGGTGGACTGACCATTTGCTCATCTTTCCTAACCTACTATGTACTAGCACCAGATACGCAAAGATGGCGAAGACGTTAGCCACCGGAGCTCACATTCCAGTGAGAGACACAGCAACCAATGCCCTAAAGAGACTCCAGTTGCTTTAGTAGAAATCTGTATAGAGTGGAGCCCGGAGAGACATCTAGAATATTCTCTGCTGCCATCTTTAGACTGAAAAAGAAAAAAAAAAAACAAAAAACAAAACTTTGTAAATAAATATGAGGTGTTGACCATAGCGTAGTTCTTTTTATTATTAACCAATAATTGTTATCATATTAATCACTTAGAATTATTTCTCAGATACACAAAATTTATGGGTTTTTCCCCCCTACATTGGAAGGATGATGTTATCAAATTAAACACTAATTTTCTGTCAAGAAGCTTTCAGGATAATTGGAGCAGAATATTTTTGCATAAAACTAAAGCTAGATTGGCTACTTGTAATGCACTCAAGAGGTTTTCAAGAGCATTTTCATGAGAAGGAATGTACGTTTCATGTTAGTTTGGAGAGGGAGCTGAATACTTGCTTACCACACTTGGCATCCCAACAACCAGCACCGTACCCATGTGTTCTAAATGGTGCCGGTCTGATCTGATTTTCTGCAGCAACTGCTATTTTATAGGTGAGGAGAATGGGGTTGACAGGATATAGGCAATCTAGTCGAGGTCATGCCACTGGCCAACAGCAGAGGCAGGATTTGAATTCAGGTCCAGGACTCTGTTGGTATTCCCTCTGTGTGCTGGTAGCAAGCTCACTGTGGAGACTTAGCTGGGGATCCTCAGAAGGAGGTAGAAGTTTAGCGGGAGCCGAAGAGGGAAGAAGGTTTAGCTCTTTTGGAGTCTTCCTGCTGAGCGAGGAAAACATGGCGGTGTTATCAGGTAATTGAAATGTCCACATGAGGCTGTCAGAGAGGCTGGATGAACATGTTTTGTGGGCCAATCTGTGGCTAAGGATGCTGCAGCATCGCAGTCCTAGGTGAAGAAACTCTCTGGCCGCTGTGGGAGTCCCTCTTCAGAAGCCCCACTAACACGCAAAATCAATGTCACTGCAGGTTTTGCTTATGTTCCTGCCTCCAACACCATTTGATCCTTACAGAAAAGAGACATTTGTCATTTGACAGGACGAAGACTGGGAAGTGGTGTGGAGGCTTCCCCCAGCTTTGTGGCATAAATGTCTGCATACTCTGCTTCCCTGGTGCATTTTCATTGCAAAGTCTAGGTCACCCAGGGGGTCTCCCCTCGCCCTCTGGCTTCGGGAATTACATTGCATTCCTGATGAATTTGAAGAGCAAACCTCCATCATCTCACGTGCACTGGCAGGGAGGAATGCTAACCTTCCTCAGTCTCCTTTTTACCTCTATCCTCTTCGCTTTTATTTTTCTTCCTCTGGATTCTTGTTCTTCTTCCCGCAGTGACTACCCAACCCACCATGTAACTGTCTCCCTCCACTTTCCTGGTACGCTGGCCCTCTATGCTGGCCACCACCCAGCTCAAAGCTCATACCTTCTGGCTACGGAAATGGTGAGCCAGACAAAAAAGCTGTTCAGTGGTCCTCTGGATTTTCAGTGTCGTGACCCCTGATCGCAGTTCAGCTGCCCAGATGGCTGGAAAGGAATAGCCTAAGCCCTTATGTTCTCAGTGACCAAAGAAGATTTGATATTAGTTAGAGAGGTGTACACCTTTGATCCACTTTCATTTCCAGTTCTCTGACATACTGCTTCCAGCGGCCGAAGTCTGTCACTCGCAGAAGCTTAGCTGACAGGTGACTTATAAAACATGCATTTGATATAATAGATCCCAAGATCATGTCTCACAGACACTTGGAAAGAGTTGTCTTTTAATTGTTGGTTGAGAAAGTAGGCGTGTTGTTATAATCTCTATCTCAATGGAAGGCAGTCAGGAAATCTGACTGTGGTAACCTCCACCTTCCTCCCACCCTCCCTTTGGAGGTCGTTTAAAAAAATGCCCTCCTCTTCTCAGTGCTCTAAGAATTTCTTAAAGTCAATATGGGGAAGAGTCTATGCCCTGGGGAATCTCCTCAAATCATACTCCTAGTGTGGAAATACATTTTTTACATAACATTTGGAATAATATCCAATTAAAGATGGTGGATGTTCATTTTCGGGGAATCTGGAACTATATAAAACAACAAAAAGTACTAATCATCCATAACGATGATAAAGTTGACATGTTTTATCTTTTCCTTTGTTCGGAGGATAACAGAGCCTTTGCTGGGTATTACACTGTTGTTATTGTCGTTGGAGAATATCGCATTTTGGTGAGTGTGTTTTACGAAAGAGAGAGGTGACTTGATTCCTGTTAAAGTGCTGGAATCTTCCATGAGTCAGTTAAGAGCAACAATTATTTTTTGCTCAGTTGTTGGACATCAACAATTCCAGTGGTAGGCGTCTTAGGGTGTCTGAGAAGTCAGTGTTCTCAACCGTAGTGTCCACACTGCATGTGAGAAGGAAAGAGTTCATTAGTAAGAGTTGAAATAGCAAAGTTTTGAATAATTTGCTTTGTTGAAAAATTACAATGAGTACCAGAGAGAGCCCCCTTAAGGGTGCTGTTTTTAGGTTCTTGCATTCTGATATAATTTTTCGAGTGGGAGGAAAATGGAGGAGGTGCATCTGGCCAGTGGGCATGCATTTAGGGCCATATTGGTGTGAACTTCATCTGGGTTGTGAGCTGGGTCAGAAGAAACATAGAGGTTTGCTATGACACATCACACCTCCACTACTCACGCCTTCAGAGGATGCAGCTGGTTTCCATCGGAGAGAGACCCACTAGACCCTCCATTACTGGTGGGTACAGAGAGAGGATGGCGGTAGAGTATGGGGTCTACAGACTTTAATCCCACTGTAATAATCTGAGTTTCGGAGGTGGAGACGCCAGTGAGATTATTATTAGGTTTATAAATGTCACATAAAGGGAACCAACATAAGCTATATTCAGGCATTGGCTATTAATAGCGTCAGAAATTTTCAGCATGAAAACAGAGAAGAAAGTCCTCCTTCAGAGAAAATGGGTAAAATCTGCCCTTTGGGTGCATGCAGCCATTTCTGACAGGAGGCAAAATGCTGGATTTCCCCCCACTCTGGCATCAGCCACATTCAGCAGAAAGAATCACCCTAGCGAATTCTTCTCCTCATGCCATAGCTCTCAATTGATGTGTTCTCTGGCTGCCTGAGTTTTACAGAATCACCTCCCCCATAGATGATTTTTTTGTGGAGAATCACTATGGTAGAACTGGGTCATTTCACTTGGGGAGGACTTTTAAGCTTGACCCTTCCACAGTTGTCTTAACGCAGGAGAACCTGACAGGCCCACCACTATGCCATCTGCAGTCATGGAGGCTGCCCTGGGGTGGGGAGGAGGGAAGAAATCATGGCTTTTGGTTTGACCTCAAGGTCTTTCTCAACTTTCTTTCCATGGTCCAGGGAGTTGTTATTCCATTTCAAACTCTCCCTTGTAGTTTGTTGGCCAACCTGGAGGAAGGAAGCTGAAAGTCTTACACATGGGCCTATATTTTTATATCATGTTTATTTTTGCTTGACGACCCGAGAGGTATTAAATCAGGCTAAGTTCACAGGCATAAGGTAGAGGGCTAAGCTGGAAGGAAATCCTTCTTGAGCATCTCTGTGCTAGCAGCTATGAACACGAGGTTATGAATCTGAGTAAGACCCCTGACCCACAGTGCAAGGGGTGGGGGGCCTAGCAGTGTTCTGAGATCAACATGTGACACTGTCATGGAACAGAGGCTACGAAGCTGCTGTGGTAGCGTGTAAGGAGCAGAGAAGGCCTCCCGTCCGAGGCAATGGGGATTCATCACATGAGGGAAGTAAGCAAGTAAGGGACACTGTGTCTGCAGCAGGGAACTGAGGCCAGGTGGGGAAAATGGCGCCTCCTTTCATTCCAGAGGGTCTTGACTGGACAAGTGGGGCAGCTCCCTCTCCCTCCCTGCTCACCTGCCACTACCTACCACAACCCTTCCTGCCCGTGCTTTGCATCTCAAGATTTTTGCTTCCGTGCGCCCTCTGGACTTCTGCTCACTCACTGGCCCCTTCTTGGGATGTCTCTCGGATTCTTGCTGCTGTACCAGCTGTTCTAACTGCTGCTCTTGGCTGTGACTGACTCCTGTAACCCTGCCTTCGGAGAGAAGATCCCTGGGGCCCAACTGGTTTCTATAAGGTGGAGGTCCTCTCTTGGCAGTTTTCCTGCCCGGTCTCATCAGAGGCCGGCCAGCTCTCGTTTGACTCTGGAGCTGATCCTCACTTCAGAGGAGGGGATGGAGGATGGACCTTGCTAGAGGCTGCTGACCTTTGAGTGAGGAGTTCTCCGAGGTGAGCCCCTTCCTCAGAGGAAGGCTGTGACAGGCCATTGGAAAGAGACCTTTGTACTAGGCACTTGTGTCTGTGTTTGCTGAACTTCCGTAAGTGACGGAAAGAGGAAGACCAGGCTTTCTGTTGAGAGGCCCTGAGGCTGGGTGCTGGGTCTGAGGAAAAGGGGACCTCCTCCCTGCCCCAGGTTGTGGGGTTGCCAAGAGGAACTTGAGAACACATATCATGGATTCTTCATTTGTGCCTGAGGTAAATCTTTCCTCTTGTTCCCCGACCTATAGTCCTTACTAATGATTTTGTAGGAGAGATGTTGGACACAGGCTGAGGATCCCAGTAGGAGGTGGCCCAGAAACAGTCTGTCAAGGTATGGGGATCAGAAGTAGAGGCTGAATTGCAGGAAAGACTTTGGACATTTGGTAGGCTAGAATTGGGGGGCTTAGTGTGGTTGCCTGTACCTCCAAGGGATGGGGAAGTCTTACTCCACCGATAGATGCCAAATAAAAGGCAGCATCTGAGTATACTGGTGGGGTCAGACACCAGGATATGATGTGCATGGATGTTTGGTCCAAATGGCTGAGTGGGAAGAAAAACCACGAGGCCAGTGGGGAGGCAAGATGGCGTCTCCACAGAGGACAGACAGGCATTGCCGAGAGGGTCCCAGAGCTGCAGGAACGTGGGTCAGAGCCCTTTGTGTAGGGATAGCTTGGCCAGTCGGTGGAAGGCATTGTTTAGGGACATATGCATGCTTGGGAAAGGGAATCTGGAAGGCTAGAGAGTGCCTCAGACACCCATCAGAACACTGGCTCCTTCCTAGCAGAGCCGGCTCCAGTAAATGTGACCAAAGGCTGAGGAAGAACCATCCCGGAAGCCCTATCTCCTTCCTTCCCTCTTCCCCCGGACCCCCTGGGAACCAGAGACCCACCCATCCTCCCAGAAGGCTTTGTGAGATGCTCACCTGGACCCTCACCATGAAGACGAGTGGATGAAGACGAGGAAATGTGCTGCCGAGTGGATTTTTGAGACCGAGTCGGTGTTGGTCACCTGCCTCCTTTGGCTGTAATAGGAGTCATGCAGCTTAAAAACTGACTGCTGATTTGAAAATTTACCCCATGCAGTGACTGATAATAGAAGCTTTCAGGGATGAATTTAAAAAAAAAAAAAAAAAAAAGAGGGGGAGGGGATGGCAAAGGCGTGCTGGGGAAACATTTGTGGAGAGGTTCAGAGGCTGCCGGGGAGCCACAACAGTTCACCTGCACCCCAGTGGTGCTCAGATGTCCACACTTCCCGTGTCTGCAGCCCGGGTGGGGAAACAGAGGCCCAGGGAAAGACACAAGGCTTGCAAGCCTGCGAGTCCTCCTGGCTGTCATTATTTAAAGACCTGCAGGGATCAGATCACCGCTGGTGGCTTGCTTAGAACCAACCATTTGCAGAAAAAGGAGGACTGGCCATGCCTGTGGATTTGTGTGGGTCTCTTGCCGCAGCTCCCTTTTCCTCCTGAACTTGTGGTGGTCATTTGGCCGTTCCTAGGAAGGTGCTGCTGCGTATAACGGGACATTTAGAACGCTGAATGAGGAATAAGTTTAAAAAAAAAAAAAAAAAAGATTCTGTGCGACTGCGGCATGTTCCAGAGAGGGAAGGCCTTGTCTCGGCGTTTCCGGCTAGCTTTTACAGCCGGGTCTCTCTCTCTCTCTCTCCGCCTCCCTCCCTTGGCAGCTTTCATCAGATTAGAGCCCTTTTCTAGGTCCTTGGCTTTATTAGAGGTTTTCTTTGGGGCCGCTCAGTGGTTCAGATTTTAAAAGAAGGCCGTTAGATGGGACTTAACTTTGTTTTTGCTGAGCCTGAGGCTGAGGTGAGGGCCGAGGCCTGTCTTGTTCATTGCTGTCAAGGAGGGAAGGAAGGAAGGAAGGAAGAAACGAACTTATACCAAGTGTCATGCATCATGGATTCTTCGAGAAGCCATCTTCAGAGTCAGCCCTGATTTTAGCAGAAGGAAGAGCATTTACAATCACAAGAGTGATATCTAAAACACAACCATGGTGGAAACACCGGGAAAACTTGAGTCAACACTGATGCCTAGGTCTCATTCGCAGAGCTTCTAATGCAACTGGCGGCCATAAGAGAAGCACCGCAGACTGGGGAGCTCACACACGCCTGTCATCCTCTCACAGGTCCACAGGCAGAGATAGAGGCGTGGGCGGTTGGGTTTCTTCTGAAGCCTCTCTCCTTGGTTTGTGGACCTCAGGCTGCTCCCCGTGTCCTCACATGATCTCCCTTCTGTACTAGCCTGTGTCCTAATCTCCTCTTCTTATAAGGACACCAGCCATACTGGATTTGGTCCCATCCTAATGACCTCATTTTCCCTTAATTAGCTCTAGAAAGATCCCATCGCAAATGCAGTCATAGTCTGAAGGAATGGGACTTAGAATTTGAGGGGTGATGTAGTGCCGCTCCTAACGACTGGCCCGAGGGAAGCGTAGGCATCAGAACTTTTTAAAGAAGAATTGCAGCTGAGGTCAAGAATCCCTGTTTCCGATGGGTCCTTCCTAGCGTCCAGGAACAGCTGTTTGGAATATAATCCCTGGACAGTAGAGCATTTCACATTGTCAAATTGTTGGGAACTCGTGTGGAAAAAGGCGGCTGTAAGCAGAGCAACGTGACAAGCTTTTGACACCAAATGAGGGGTGGAGGGGGGGCTCTGATATCACACGGTGGGGTCCGGCATGCAGAGCGCTTTCTCCACTCGGGGAGAGCAGCCTGTGGAGAGGGTGGGCTCCTCGCATCCCACCGCTGGATTTTGCAAGCCTTGCGATCTGCGGTTCGGTTTCCTGAATTGACCTACCCCCTCGGAAGGGAGCACCCTGTGCAGGCAGCTGGTCTCAGCTCTTGGGCAAGGACATCAGTACAACCTTACATAACCCTGCCTTTGAGCTCTTGGAAAGAAACCGCTTGCCTCATGTGAACACGCTCCGTGAGAGGTGAACAGTTGAGGGAAGGATGGGGCTCGGTTCCCAGGCCGACTTGGAGCGAGCGAGGGCTGGTGTGTGGGGCTGAGTGTCGTGGTGAAGCAGCGCTCATCGTGACTCACCCACCGCTCACCCGGCTCACAACAGGCACCCGCCGATGTCTCCAGAGTTCATCTCCCGGCAAGGATTCTGTTTCTCTGCTGTTGATGCCCTGCCAACTCAGTTTTGGCGGTTTCAAGGATTGCTGTTTTGCTTTTTTTTTTTTTTTTTTGAGAATCCTTTTGTGAATCTGTCTTCTCTCTTTGTTTCTGTCTAATGGTTGTCTGGCATCTCCTTCTACTCCCCGGCCAGTGATTCACAAGTTAGAGCAAGGATTCCCATATGCATCAGGAGGCACTCCTTTGGACTTCCTTTGTCCTTAGTTTCCTCACCGTGGGGGGTAAACTTGACTGCTACCCTGTTCTCCAGCTTCGGATGCATGTCAGGCACTGTAAGGGCTTCGCTTCCTTCCACCAGGCTTAGTCCTCACATGGGAACAATGCAGTCAGTATGATGGTTATCATCCCCATTTCGCAGACGTGGAATCAAGGCTTGTAGTGGTGAGGAGCTGCCTGGGAATATCCAGTGGTGGTAGAGCTGGATTCAAGTCTATGGCGTTCTGACTTCAAATCTTATTCCTAGCCATTGTGTCTCGTGGACCTTTGTTCACATGTCACTACTGATCTCATCTAAGCATGTGGCTTTAAAATCCATCTTTGGGGAGGGATCCTGGGTGGCTCAGTCGGTTAAGTATCTGCCTTTGGTTCTGGTCACGATCCCAGGGTCCTGGGATCCAGCCCTGCATTGGGCTCCCTGCTCCGTGGGGAGTCTGCTTCTCCCTCTGCTGCTACCCCCCGCCCAACTCTCTCTCTCTTAAATAAATAATCTTAAAAAAAAAAAAAAAATCCATCTATGTGGTGAGTGAACCTCAGGATTTCATCTTCACTTAGACCCCTTCCTGAGCTCCAGACTTGGGTGTCCAGCTGCCAAATCATCATTTGGACTTCTAATGGGTGTGCCAAACCCAAGTGGCCCCACCCAGAGCTCTCCAGTTAATCAGGCCGGAATGTGGGAGTCACCTTGACTCCTCACTTTCTTTCACAGCCCACATGCAAGTGGTCAGCAAATCCCATGGGACCAGCTGTATCCAGAAGCCGACCACTTCTTCCCACCTCTGCCGCCCTTGCCCTCGCACCATCTTCTATGAACGCAGCCATCGGACTGAGTCAGCATATGCCCCTTTCTTGCTCAAAATTCCCCGATGCCCTCCTGCCTTGCTCAAGAGGGTGTCAGTTGTTAAGGTTTTGCCACTTGACTCCAAACTCATCCTTCCATACTGGGTTTTAAATTGCTGGGGCGGGGCCCCCCCAACCACCTTTCCCCTGGTTGCGCCCCCTCCCTGCTGGGACCTGCCAGTAGGGGGCGCTGGAGGGAGGCCACGCCCCTGGAGGAGCCAGAGGAGATTCCGTTTCTCGGGTTTGTTTTCTGCGGGGTTTCCTTGTCCGGCTGCGGCCCTCTGAGGGGCACCCTGGCCCCGGCTGCCTCCCCATGGCCTCGGCATCTCCTTCCCGCAGACACAATTAAATGCACTTGGCTCAAGAGCCAATCTCACTGCGCTTCCTCTGGGAAGCCAGAACCAGCTGCCCTCGTCCCCTCTTTAGGAGTCTGGGCTCCTGCTCCGTGGGGACCCTGGTCTGAGCGTCTGAATTTTAATGATTCATCCTTCACTCACCCAGCCCTAGCGGCGGAGCCAGCTTTGTGCATTTCTCTCTCTTACCCTGTCCCTGACCCGGTTAATGACTTTATTTCTCATTAACATTTCTTTATATTAAATTAGCTCTGTGGAAATAACTGGTGTGGCCTCTGTCTCCCGACCGGGCCCCACTGATAACACTGGGTCAAAGCCAAAGTCCTTCAAGAGGCTTGTGAGGTCTTCCCTGAGCTGGCTTCTGGCCACGTGTCCCGTCTCCGCTCCTTCCACCTTGCTCTGCTTGGTTCCTGCTCCTCCAGTCCCTCCAGCCCCTCGGTCCCCTTGGTGCTCTGCAAACACACGAGCCCGGCTCCCGCCTCAGGGTCCCCCCGCCCTTTCTGGTGCATTGGCTCGGAAATCTCCCCCTACCATTCCGCATGGCTTCTCCTTCACCTCCTTAGGATCTCGGAGACGTCCCCTCTTCAGTGAACCCGCCCCTGACCGCCCCTGTCGGCCCCGACTGCCCTGACCACCCCTCGTGACCCACGTCCCCCAGCTGTGGGTGGTTCCTCTCCCTTCTGATCTGCGGGGTTCGCCCACAAACACCCGCGATCATCTGACGGTCTGTATATGGACACGTTTATTTGTTAATTGCCTATCTCTTTCGGACAGAATATAAGATCCAGAAGGGCAGAGACTTTTCTTATTTTAATGATTGCTATTTTCCAGAGTTTATTTAGTTTATTTAAGAGTCTTAAACTTACTTTTAGAGAGAGAGAGAGAGAGAGAGAGAGCGAGCGAGCGCATGCGCGCAAGCCAGCGCGTGAGGGGCAGGGGGAGGGGCAGAGAGAGAAGGGCAAGCGGACTCCCCTCTGAGCGGGGAGCCTGATGAGGGGCTTGATGCTGGGCTGGGTCTCACGGCCCTGACACCTGAGCCGGTATCAAGAGTCTGATGCTCTGCCCACTGGGCCACCCAGCCACCCCTGCCATCTTCCAGACTTTAGAACACCTGCCTCACGCATAGTGAATGCTTGGTAAGTATTTGTTGAATGAATAAATGAATTGGTTTTCCACTCCCGAGAAAGACTTTCGAGAACTCTGAGAGTTCTTGACTCTCAGGACTAAGGTGCCCCAAGTCCAGGTAGTGCTGTTCTCATGCCTCAGGGAGGATCCTAAAGAGGATGCTGGCTTTGTAGGAGAGTGCATATAGACGCTTTCTCCACAGACAAGTGCGGGGAGGAGCAGGTTGGTGGTGTGGTCCACAGGGTGCACGGGCTCGGGATGTATTTATGAAAAGTGAATTGTACTTCTTCTCTCGTTTCTCCCAATTGCTATTGCTAGCTCCGGGGGGGCAGGGGCAGGAAAGCTCCTGAGACTGAACATTACCCTCAATTTCCACTCTGACAAGCTTTTGAACTGGTGAACATTGGGGCACTGCCTTTCTAGAATACTATCCTGAGAACTTTTTAAAAAAAATACTTTATTTCTTTATTTGAGAGAGAACATGAGAAGGAGGAGGGGCAGAGGGAGCAAGAGACAGAATCCTCCAGCAGAGCCCCCTTGAGCAAGGAGCATGATGTGGGACTCCATCCCAGGACCCTGAGATCATGACCCGAGTCCAAGGCAGAGGCTTAATCAACCGAGCCACCCATGTACCCCTTTCCTGAGAACTTTATAGAACATTGTAAGTGTTAGTAGCTTCCTTTGAGCTTGTTCATAATGAAACAGCCTAGGAATGTTGGTTGTTGGCTTTCTGTTGTCATCCTTGTATGGAGCGTGGCTATGAGGAGGGGTCAGCTCTGTGGGTCGCCATACTTTCTTTCCAAGATGGGCCCTGGGTCCCTTATCCAGGAAGGCTAAGCACATTTTCAGACCAAGATGAGGCAAGAGAATTTCTTTAGCAATTATTAGAGACACAGCTTCTTAGGATGGAAGTTTGAGTGGACCCCATATCCAGCACCTTACAGGTTACACCCTGCCCTGCTGGATTGTGGGTAGGCTCCCTGGATTACAATGGCCGCCGCTGGTTTCAAGCTGCTGTGATTCATCTGTTCAGACTTGTTTGCCTTGGATTTCAGCCACCCATGTTTCAGAAGGTGCTGAGCTGGCCACTGTTCTTGGCCCTAGAACACAGGTGTGACTGGTGCCATGTTAAATGGTAGTGGCAATTATGGTTGCTGATTTGAAAGGAAACTGAACACGCTGGCTTTCATCAGGTCAGCTTTGCTTGGCCCCGTGCAACTTTCCACTTGGGCAAATGAGCTCTGAATGCTTGACTCGGCCAGGCCAGACTCTTTCAAGGTGTTACATTTCTGGGTTTGGATAACTAAACAAGACAACCCTGTGAAGCTGGGTTCTAGCAACATGGCTGGTGTACTTGGTGCCCTCTGAAAAGAGGTTCTTAAAGCACATAGAACCCCTCGCCCCGAGGGTTTAGATTTTGCTCAGTTTTGGCTCCAGATTTGGCTCCATTTAGCCCCACCACAGCCTTCCTTTACTGCGCCATATTGGCAACCAGAAATCTGAGTTCTATTTTAATTTTTGAAATGTAGGATGCATGCGGGTAAGACGTAATTAATAAGCAATTTAGAATATATAACACTGCGCTGAGTACTACGGGGGTACAAAACCACAGACTTGGTTACTGTCCTGAGGAGACTCTAAAACTGGTAGGGAAATGAATGGTGCACACACTTATAGACACACTAAGACAAAAATATACTTAAGCATGAAAATACCCATATAGACAGCAGTACTAGAGACACTCAGAGGAAAAAAATAGGTAATTGGGAGCTGTGTTTTCTGGAGAAGGTGTCATTGGAATTTGAAGTGGCCTTGAACAAAGAGTATGGGTTTAGATTGACAGGGAGAAGAAGAAAGGAGCCTAAGGACAGGGGTAGCCCGAGCAGGGGCTTAATCGCACGAATACGTGTAGCCTCCATGGTATTTTGCAAGTGGATGAGCTCTCTCCAAGGGAGTTATTAGAAAGGAAGATGAGCAGATGGGAAAGGACAGAGCATTGGAGGACACCCAATCTGGTTGGGTAGATAGACAGGAGACGTGCATAAAAAAGATAAGTCAGACTGTTCGTGCAATTTAAAATATTAAAAGAAGATTCAAAGGGAAAAAGATAAGAAATACTTGGCAACTGGACCTTAATAAGATGTATAAACAGGTGTGTTTTAGGACATCAAGGGAGGGAGGAAACACTCAGGGCGGGCTTTGTAGAAGAGCGTGGAAGGTGACTAGGTCTTACGAAGGGGGAGAGGCAGGAAAAAAAAGGGTATATGGTGGATGAAGGAGGGCTCCAAAGCGAAGCTGATTCCAGAAGGTCTCCAGCTACTTGGTGAAGAAGGAGATGGGTGTTTGACCAAGATTCGGGTCTTCAGACAAGACAAGAAGATCTATAACTGTTATGCTAGGGAAAAAAGCCAGGGAGTGGATGAAGGACAGATACTGGGATGACTCAGCACTTGCCAGGGCCAAGCTGTATTTGGATGGTGTGAGCCTGCGGTGGGCCAGGTCTAGGGGTTATGGGCCCTTCTCCAGTTGTGTTTTGTGATTCAAAAGGTCAGGATCGGTAGTAGGTGGGGCTGACCTGAAGGGAGGGTTTGAGAGACTCAAATCCCAGCTGTTAAAGAAGGCAGCGTTTATTCAGCTGAATATAAAGTTTAGGGAGTCTGGTGGTGGTGGTGGTGGTGGTGGTGGTGGAATTCTGGGCAATGGGAGGAGACCAATGTGGAGGTAGAGGCAGGCTTGTGCTGATGAGGTCCTGGGGAGACCTTGATGGCCAACATGGCAATGAGCTGAGAGGAAAAAGAAGGGAACCTGGAAGATGATTCTTTAAGAAGAAAGCAGAGCATACATGCTTTCTTTGACACTTCTCTACATAAAGGAAATTAGGTTGAATTAGGTTGTCAATAGATGTGTGAATAACATGACAATGATAACTAACTTAGAAGATCTTTGAAGAAACCATTCTCCAAATTTCTTTAGATCTTCTTTGTTTTCTATCCAAACTGATTTTATGAAACACCCTTTGGTTAATATTTCTGACAGATGTTAGAGGCGGAAAGAGCAGGGATTTAACTTAGTTTGGAAACTCAGCTCTATCATTTCCCAGTTGTGAGATCTTGGGCAACTTACCCAACCTTTTGCTTTTTATTTTCTCCTCTGTAAAATGGGAATACAAACAATGCTTTTCCTTGGGGCTGCTGTGAGGATAAATATTGGGTTCCAACAAGCGGGGACTGTCGTTATTTTACAATTAGAATTTCCGAGCAGTTTGAGTGTTTCAGTGTGGGTTGCTGTTCAGCCCTGCTCATTTTCCCCTCTGAGTCTCCTTTCTCTCTTTCCCACTCCTTACTCGCTCAGTAAACACGTCTACTTAACATTTGTGATTTAGAAAAGGTAACTGGAAGTAAGCCAGTATTTTCTTTTTTTTTTTTTTTAATAAGTTGCAAATGATGCCACTTTTAAGCACTGTAAGGGAAGAAGAGGGACTGAGCCCTGTGGGTTAGGGCAGCTTGGCCAATTGCAACAGTTTTCATAGACCAGCTGGGATCTTCCTCTTCCTCTTTCATAGACTCATACTGGCTCTGATGGCAGTCTCCTCCTACAGTGCCTGAGTCAGCGGTCACTTGAGTAATTCAGCCCTTTGCTGGGAGGGAAGTGGGCAGCACTGGGAAGGGAATCTGAGAGTGAGCGACGTTGGTGTGGTGGGAAACCGTGGAGGAATTCCACGAGTCCAACATATGGGTCAAAACCACGCAGTCCCTGAGTCGTGTTTCCAAGTGTAACTCACATCTGTGAAGTGTATCAGGGAAAATTAAATGAGTCCAAGAAGGAAACAAGTTCAAATATATTTGGAAGATATTAAAGAAAGGGAAAAACAAATTCTCCAAGGGGTCTGATCTCACCTTTCACTTTTTATAGAAAACATTTGGTTCTCTGGTTACATCTCTGCTTGAAGTATATTAGCAATACTGGGTTCACTTGACAACTATGGTATTTCTTTCTTAGCGTTGTCTGTGGGATGCAGTTCTAGCTCCTAGTTCCTTGAGGAGTTCTACTTCCTTGGCATAGAAAGTCTGTAACAGTCATGGGTTTGGCCAGGATTTTGTTTTCTCTAATTTAATTTGTCTAAAGCGTAAGTGAAGGCTCTATGGGCTGAGGCCAAGAAATCATTCTTCATGTTTGCCTAACACTTATTGCCTATAGATCTCAGATTCTTAGCTCATTGACGGATTAGTTGAGAGAACACAGAATTACATTAAAACATAATCCTTACTCAAGTGTTTCCATTGTGTGAATTTGACAAAGATGCTTAACTCACCTGTGTTGTCCCCAATTTCTTTGCTTCTATGACTCATCCTGGAAACTTCTTCCTCGCTTGAAGAAACAACTAAAATGAGTGTGAAGTTTTGTCATACGAAAGTATTGTGGTATAAATCTTTTCCAGAGACAGACATTGCAAAAATTACCCACCGGAGTATAATTTTGGTGCTTATGTGTAGAGAGGGGAGGGGAAAGTTTATTTATTAAAAGTTCATTTTAGATGTCTCTTGCTATTTGACCGCTGGTCAACCAAATTTTCCCTCTTGGAGCTCAGCCAGCAAACTGATTTGGATAAAACCATCCCTCTCTGAAATGTCAGGTCTTGTTTTCTGAAACCCAGGAACTGGATAGATTTCTTGTTCTCCAAACTCAATTTCTAAACACTCACTCTCAGAACTTATGAGTCAAATAAATTTAGATAACAAGGGGCACTTCTCCCACTTCTTACTTACCAGAAACCACCAGTTTACTGTAGAAAATTAGGAACACATGAAGAAGACTGGAGACGAAAGACAAAATGACTCATGGACACAGGTATAATCCCGAATGCTCATTGCCTGAGAATGGCTTACTGCAGGGGGCGAGGAATTAGTCTTCCTTTGCTTCTCATTCTCCCCAGTTCAGAACCACCCCAAATCCATGGGCATTTCTAAAAAACAGTTTGTGGATGGATTGACATGTTGGCTTGGATGACCTTTAAGATCCGGCCAACATGGACTGTGTAGGAGTTTTTTCCATAGGTGTTAAAAGGGGCTAGCCTTTTGCACTTGAGTCTGAATTAGGCCCCTGGGGCTGTTCTTGGTGATCAGTGTCTTGCTGCTCTTCTCGGATACTGCAGGACAGTCTGCTAGGCTGCTTTTTCAGGGTGACATTTGTAGCCACAGGATCTGTGAAAGTGTGTGATCCATCATTGACAGTAACTCATTTCCCTACTGATAGACAAGGTCAAAAACATCTAGTTGAAATACAGTTTGAAACCTACGCACAAAGAAATTCAGGGATGAAAGTGATGCAGAACTGATAGTGCCTGCTGACCTAAAAAAAATACAGTTTCCCCCAAGTGCTCAAAAAATAACCACCACTGCTGTCTGGTGTCCAACTGAGTATGTGAGCAAAACAAAGCCAGATGCAGTCCATTAACTTCCTGGCTTTCCTACGCAACACGGCCAGGGCCAGTCTCCGCACTGCACTGATTCTAAATGAGCTTTTCCAGCTTCATCTGCATTGTTGCTTCGGGCTGCAGCCATAGGTGAAGGGGCAGGACATGGAGTGTGGCTGGGTGCTAGGTCCTATGGCCGTGGTTCCAAAGGTGGCCGTGTATACCTTATGTCTACTGGTCTCTAGCCTTCTGACCACAAGTGTTCATTGTGGATCTGACTCCCACCAAAGCAGCTCCTTTGTAAATGTTTCCCTTGCATGTTTTTGTACAAGAGGACGTTGATTCTGAGAGTTGATCCATCCCTGGTTAAGGCTCAGGTCACTGTTGACGGGGTATCTTTAACAGAAGTAGACAAGTCACCCTCTCTGAGCTGATGAAGTTTCTGGGCCTGGAGGCAGCTAGCACTGTGCACGGAGGCAACGTGGTTTCCTCCATTTGGGGAAGCCCTGCTCAAAGAGGACTTGACCTTCGCTCTGACTGGCCCTTTGCACCTCACAGACTACACCGGCATCCTTAGCAGCTCAGTTAGGGGCGACAGAGCACGTGGCTGGCAACACTCACGGTGAATTTCCAATTCCACAGAGACACCTCTCTTGCCTGGAGCCCTGAGCACCCGGCCTACACACTCTCACCTCGCCACTCCTATGCACTTGGGGCAGAAATGTAGGCTTCCCGGGCAAACAGAAGCCCAGTGAGAGAAATTAGTTAGCTGGGCGGGGGGGGGGGGGCGATGTGAGCCAGTAGTCCTGCCAAGACCCGACCCCTGGTCTTTTAACTGGGTTCTATAAATCCCCCAGTGGGACATGATTTAGATTTAATTTAGTTTTTAAGTCTTGGCAAGCTAGATGCCGTCTGTTTGTGTAGACTTGCGCCATTTAAAAGGTTCTTGGAGTTTAGATCTTGCATGTAATTTGCTACATTAGCTTTGGGCAAAAATATTTGCTTTTTGGTCCTTTGTGGTTTAAGTTCCTTCTCAGCATTAACCTGGCATGTTAGAGAGGGCTGTGCTGTGGAGCACAGCAGGGGCCCAGGGTTCAGGGCAGGGCGAGCGACGGAAGAGGGAAGGCTTATTACTGATGGCAGCTTTTCAGGCTGCGGGAGCTCATAGATGATTTTCCTGGTTTGGTTGGTTGGTTGTTTATATATTCTGGATGTTACACAGTTGAGATTAGGAATCTGAAGAACTTCAAACGAAGCCCTTTAGATTTGGATGAAGGTTGGGAAAAACTTTCTGCTGGTACCTTGGATTAAGGAAGAACATCACTGGGTTGTTTGTTGTGCAAGTGACATTCATTCACGCTGTTGTGCTTGTCCCGACACCCCACACCCCAACGTCTGGCCACATTTGAGGTGAACAGAACCGGGGTGGGTTATTCTGATCGGAATTCATCTGTCATCTTTGACTCTCAACCATTGGAGAATGGCTTACTTGGGAATTAGATCTAATCACTAGATATTCTTTTTTTTTTTTTTTAATAATTTATTTATTTGACAGACAGAGATCACAAGTAGGCATAGAAGCAGGCAGAGAGAGGAAGGGAAGCAGGCCCCCCCGCTGAGCAGAGAGCCGGATGTGGGACTCAATCGCAGGACCCTGAGATCATGACCTGAGCCGAAGGCAGCGGCCCAACCCACTGAGCCACCCAGGCGCCCCACTAGATATTCTTTTGTGACAATAAGCAAGAGGAAGATATCATGCCCCCATCTCTTGAGGCCGATAGCTGAGGTGGAGCAAAGGAAATCATTGGTTTAGTCACATGATGAAATCTCAGAGCAGTATCTGGGCACCAGGGGGACAGCCTGCGACGATAAATCCTGGCAGTGATGCTGATTTCCAGCACTGTCTTCTCTTCCTTCTCTCCCTTTTTGAAGGTAAGGCTTATACTCTTGTTTTGGTAGAAGTGAAACTCCTCCCCCATTCCTGTACCACCATCAGCCTCTCAACTGAATTTTCTTTTCTTTTAAGATTTTACTTATTTATTTGAGAGAGAGAGCATGGCAGGGGAGGGGCAGAGGGAGAGGGAAAATCAGACTCCTCACTGAGCAGGGATTCCCATGTGGGGCTGGATCCCAGGACCCAGAGATCATGATCTGAACCAGAAGGCAGATACCTAACTGACTGAGCCACCCAGGTGCCCCTCAACTGAACTTTCAATTCCTACACATGTGCCCTGGAGTCACACTGTTCAGGTCGCCTAGGTTCTAATGTCCACACAGAAGGCCAGGAACTGTTATATTTTTTGAAAATCTACCCTTAAAAGAAGTCTTCATCTGCCAGTTTTGTGTAGTACACATAGTTTACAGCATTGGTATGCAGAGTATATATAAAAATACGTACACAGTTAAGACTATGTAAGCAACATTTAATTTTTCAGTGCCAAATCCTTACACATTAGCATCTCGGCAAGAGGCTTTGAGAGATAAGCAGGAGGGAAGATTGATTTAGGGCAGAACAGTTAAACATCTCTCATCTCCGACTCACTCCAGAGCGTTCGCTCATGGTGGGAAATGGTAGGTAAAATTGCCTGTGTTATTGGAAAATTTCCCCTCTCTCTCCCTACCCTCCACCCCTCAAATTCCCCCCTAAATGGATAAAGATGAATTTGTATACGATAAATATGCATGCGATATCATTTTACTGTCAGTGTTGCACATGCCTGCTGGAGGTCAATGAATGTCACCGTGGAATGTAAGAAAAAGAAAAAGGAAAGCTTGTTGCTTCCTAGTTCATTAGCAGGAAACCGCACTGATGGGTTTTATGTTTTTGTTGGAAGGATCAGACTATCATCGGAGTACGGTCTTACAGCTCATGTTAACTTAGTAGTTGACACGAGATGCTGCATTGTCTAAGCCGATGAGATCAATGTCAGTGTGGAAAAACACACCAGGGTTCTATTCGGGGATACGTTGCACTGGAGAAACCATGGTTATGAGCAAGCATATGTTAGGAAGCATCTAGAGAAGAATTCTGGAATGTTTACAACTGATGCTGTATGACGTGGTCTTCACTTCCATACTTCTTTCATCGGACCATTTGTCAGTAGCTTTCCTCTTAGCTCCCCCAAAGCAATAATATAGCAAAGTGTGATGGCAGCAGGTGGGGTGGAGAACTTGAAAGAAGTCACAGATCAAGGAAGCCTGTTCTGGAAAAATCATCTCTGAAGCTGGCTCCAAAACCATCTGGGTTGGTTAATTGTCTGTTTGCTCTCATCTCCTTTTCTCATTTTCTTCTGCTCTGTTTGATATTACGTGAGCTGACCCCTATCAACTGTTTCTGGATGCTCCTGCCAAGTGTCTCACAGCCAGATTTGGCCAACAAGAATCATCAGAAGATAAGAGAAAGATAGAAGATGAGGTCTTTCTCTGCCTCAATTTCTCCATGGGATGGTGTATTTGGAAGTAGCTAGGTCTCATTGGCAGTTGTAACTCTTACCGAGCAGTCTCTCCTGCTGGACCTCCCCAGCCCTGGACACCAGTAACACTGCTTCTCCCATTATTTCCTCAACCCTGGAAAGAGTAGTAGCTACCCGCCACTGTTAATCCCTGGGTTGCCTTTCCTTCCATTTTGGGTTTTCCTTTTAGCACTTCCAACATCTTTGTGGTAAGATTCCCATATTAACATTTCTATGTTGAGGTACCTGGTTTAGACTGTGTTCGTTGTTGTGTTTGGTTTGTTTGTTTGCACTCACAGACCCTGTGAAATGCTCGTTCATGTTCCAGCCGCCATCTTGGATTTGTTCTCAGACTCATTGTTTGCCCTTAGGACTGACCTTAAATTAACCAGCCCATGGCTCCTCCTTAGTATTGGTTTCTCGCCTCAGTCTTTTTTTTTTCCTTTTCTTTAAGATATATTAATTTATTTTAGAGACAGAGAGCACACTCTTGAGTGTGGGAGGGGCAGAAGGAGAGGGAGAGAGAGAATCTTAAGCAGACTCCCTGCTGAGCATGGAGCCCAGTGTGGGGCTTGATCTCAATACCCTGAGATCATGACCTGAGCTAAAATCGAGAGTCAGATGCTTAACCCACTGAGCCACCCAGATACCTCTCTGGCTTCAACCTTGATGCTTGATTCTTATGCTTTAGATCCCTCCCCCATAACTCCATCGTTGCTGGCACAGACATTATCTCAAATATGGTACCCTGGATTTACAACCAGAAGGGCCCTCAGACATTTAATCCAACTCTTCATTTTCTCTGGAGAGAGCACCAGTGCCTAGAATAGTTAATGACTTCCCCAAAGTCACCAAGTTAGTGGTGGAGGTGGGGAGGGAAAAGGAGGGTTCACATTCATGTCTAGATAAACTTTGTATTGCCTTATTAACTATAACATGTGACAGGGATTGGAGACATAAAGATTGAAATATCTACTACCTCACAACCTTCCTCACTGCCTCACTTTTGCCTTGAAGCAGACATTTTGCACTGAGTAGAGAGAAACATTTATTAATTAATTCAATTTGTATGTATTGATTGTCACTAAGGGCAAGGTTCAACACTGAACGCTTTGGGAAGGACACATATGAATAGGAAATGACCCCTATCCTCAAGAAACTCACTCTCTCTGAAGTGGTATATATACAAGTGATTCATATGTCTGTCCTATATGTCTTATATGTCTATACAGGACAAAAAGCTATAAGCTTTGTAAGAGGGATGCAAATACAGTATTATTTGATGTGGAGGAGAGAGAAAGTTGCTTCTGGCTAAGCAGTATTAATGGAGCAGGTAGTATTTAAAATTGAAAAGCACAGATAATATTTGACTACATAGAGCTGGTGGGAGCTATTCAGGTGTGATCAAAAGCAAGTAAGGAGACAGTGAGTGGTTCAGCATTGCTGGAAAACATTATGCCTTTAGGAGGGATAATAATAATAATAATTTTGGTAACAACAACAATCATGTCTAGTACTTAATGGACTCTTATGATGTAGCAAACACTGTGCTGTTTTACTTGCTTTATCTGAAAAAATGAGATGGGTATGGATATTTCTATCTTGCAGATGGGAAAACTGAGGCTCAGAGATTTTTTTTTAAATAACTTGTGTGTGTATGTTTGTGCCGTGGTCTTAATATATTATATGTTCCATACAAATAGATTTAACATGGATGAAGTAAAGATAAAAATTATGTTTCTGTAATATTTTTGTATTTCAGAGACATAATTTTTATTTATTAGCAGTTCACAAAATCATTTTTGCTCTTACAAAAAGAAGCTTTTAAATATTTATCATTGGGGAGGTGCCTGGGTGGCTCAGTGGGTTAATAAGCATCTGCCTTCAGCTCAGGTCATGATCCCAGGGTCCTGAGATTGAGCCCCGCATCGGGCTCTCTGCTCAGTGGGGAGCCTGCTTCCTCCTCTCTCTTTGCCTGCCTCTCTACCTACTTGTGATCTTTGCCTGTCAAATAAATAAATAAAATCTTTTAAAAAAGTAATTTTAGGGATTTTTTTTTTTTTTTTTTTTTGGTTGACCGAAAGTGAAATCTTCTGTGCTCTTCACCAGATGGTGGGACTGATGAAAGTGTCCAAGTGCAAAGAAAGTACAGGCTCTGCCATTTTGGGCTCGTGTTATTTGTAGAATTTCTAGTCTAGGGGTTCTTTCTACAGCTTGTTCAATGCTATAAGGGCCAGTTTGACCAAATTTACACATTGTAATGCATACAGTCTCTGTCACGTAGCCATGCACCAGAAAACAGCTAAATGCTCTAAAATGTTGAAAGCAAGCAAGTAGCTGAGGAGAGAAACATTTCCCAACCTCCTCGGGAAGCCTCATGTGTGCAGCCCAAATATTGCAGATCAGGTGACAGTTCTAGGTGAATCTGAATATGACATATTTGTTAATCTTAATTAATTTGTTTTGAAATAGAAACACATATTAATATCCTGATTGTCTGAATTACTTTAGTATATTATTATCACTAAATCATCAAAACTGTATACCTTGCCCATTCCTTTTTTTTTTTTTAAATAAAGATTATATTTATTCATTTGAGAGTGAGCACAAGCAGAGGGAGTGGGAGAGGGAGAAGCAGGCTCCCCACTGAGCAGGGAGCCTCACGTCGGGCTTGATCGCAGAGTCCTGAGATCATGACCTGAACCAAAGGCACATGCTTAACTGACTGAGCCACCCTGGGCAGCCCCCTTGCCCATTTCTTTCTATGGCTTAGGCTTTTGGGGACAAATATGAAAGAAGGAGGGGAAAAGTCTTTTTATAATGTTATTTCCTCTAGAAAAATCTGAGGTGGGATTCTTAATCCCTAAAAACATTCTCCCGGACTTCTTTTGGGTACGAGCGACTAAATGCTGCTTTAGCTGAGAGGAAGGCATGTTTTACATGTATAAATATTCATTATTTCTATATGTTAGGGTTGAAGAACTCAAACATTTATAGGAAATTAAATCCTATTTTTATAACTCCGCTTCTTAGAGTGGTAGCCCTGACATTTAAATTGGAATCCACTCCTTTCTTCTTTCTGTTGACCAAAGTAATACTGGAAAAATACGGGAATGATCTGTTTACCAAAGTGATATCATCTATATCCAAGCCTGCTAAACCAAACCCCGAAGCCACGTGGATGAAATATGTACCTCCCATGTGCAGGCCAGCAGGTCCAATTCCTGCTGGGACGGTAGTTTTTTTCAATTAAATTTCCATTAACTTTTCGCCTCTGTGTCATTAGACACTAATTCTTGTGTGCAGCAAAGACGAGGGCGTAAAAAAGAAATATCTGATTTGTGCATCGCGTTGCTGACAAGTGAAATACGACGATGACAACTTTCTAATGTAGGAGATAGGGAAGCCAGCAAGGGGGCAGGTCTTTTAGATCCGACTCCGGCCACCACCAAGGAGGGGTGGCAGCCGCAGCTTGGAAGGCAATTTGGAAGATAGGGATCACACAGAGGCAGGATCTAAATGCTGGGGAGCAAGGGCGGAGAGAACACGCTCACCGAGACGGGGACACTGAAGGGGGGCAGGACTGGATGGTGCCTTGTGGGGGAAGAGAGGACAGGACGGGTGCTGGTCATTTGGAAAGCTCTTGCAAAGGTGGAAAGAAAAACCTTGTCACGAAAGAAAAGAAGAAATTGGAACTGCAGTTGTGACCCACTTGGTTAAGATATGTATTCTTTGATGATGGAAAGTTCAAGTAATGCTGTGTCAAGCATCCAAAAAAGCCAGTGGCGTTGAGAGACGGGAGAACAGTGCGCGCCTTTAGGCTCAAGCACAGAAAAGCTTCTCCGGCCCAGATGAAGACAGCGAGAAGCGCACAGAGGGCACGACAACAGTTGTACAAGGAAGGAGGTTAAAAAAAAAAAAAAAAAAAAAAGACGAAATCGACCAACCCCCAAATCAAAAGATATTGTTGCCAGTTGTTGGTAAGGAATAGTAAAACTCGATCTTCAGGAAGGCTGGCTTGAGAAGACTTTCAAAGCAGTGTCCATATTCTTTCAAGTGCTCGTGGAAATAAGAGTGAATGATTTTGAGCGTTCTGTTACACAGGTGTAATCAAATGGGCTTAGACACAGAACTTAAAAAAAAAAAAAATAGAAGCAAAAGAGATGAAGGATAATTTATTCCCTGGGGCTTCTCTGGATTTATAGTTGGGGTGTCCAAAGGACTGGATGATCCAACTTTCATTTTATTCCATGTTTTATTTGAGAATATAAAATAAAACACGAGCAGTTACATATACACACACTGATATATGTATACACACAGTCTGTATGTATTTGTATATATGACATAGAATCGACTTTTAAATCCCACGTAAAGCCTGCTGTTTATTGAGTGCTTAGTGTTCCACACACCGATTTTTTAAAAAAATTTTTTTTTTTTTTAAAGATTTTATTTATTTATTTGACAGACAGAGATCACAAGTAGACAGAGAGGCAGGCAGAGAGAGAGAGAGGAGGAAGCAGGCTCCCTGCCGAGCAGAGAGCCCGATGCGGGACTCGATCCCAGGACCCTGAGATCATGACCTGAGCCGAAGGCAGCGGCGTAACCCACTGAGCCACCCAGGCGCCCCTTAAAAAAAATTTTTATTTATTTATTGGACAGAGAGAGATCACAAGTAGGTGGGGCAGGGGTGCACGGGAAGCAGGCTCCCTGCTGAGCAGAGAACTTGATGCAGGGGTCAATCCCAGGACCCTGGGACCATGACCTGAGCCAAAGGCAGAGGCTTTAACCCACTGAGCCACCCAGGTGCCCCCCCACGCACCGTTTTAAACATTGTACCCATCTTGGTTATTCACCACGATTACTCTGTTGGGCATATACTCTATTCCCGCCCCCCCCCCATTTTTACCATGAGAAAACTAAGCACAGAAGTTCAAGTGTGAGGTCATAGGGTATGTCTGTGGTAAAGCTGCGACTGGGAACCGGGCATTCCAACCCTAGAGCCAGTGTTCGTGACCACAACTCCATGGCGTGGCGGTTAGTAGTAAGAACACGGTACCTGGAATAGGTTGAACGCTTAAATTTAAATACGGCTTTGCGCGACGTTCTGAGAATATCTGCTTCGGAATGAAAAAGTGGAATTCAAATTGAAATAAGATGAAAAGGCTCATGTGATTGAAGGGGAACGCTTCCTTACTTTACTGCTGGAAAGAGACCACATCACTTCTTGGAAGAATGCAAAACCCCCGGTTTCAAGTAAAATAGGCTTATGTCAGCCCCCTGGGCCATTGTGTTAGTTAGGAATTCATTTGGCCCCAGGTAATGCAAAATCCAGCTCACAGCACCTTACACGAATAAGGGTTTATTTTTCTCATGCAGCTGGAAGTCTGGAGCAGGCTGCTGTGGTGTTGGTCCACCTGCTCAGAATCCTCGGAGTTGGGAGTCTTCATGCTTTTTTGGTCTTTCTTCCGTTGCAATAGGGCAATCTGACCTCCAAGTGTTCAAGGCAGGCAGGGTGGGGAACAGGCGGCACCAGCCATGTCTGCCTTGATCAGAAAGACTTTTCTTCTTAAAGGACCCTGTGCCCTTCCTGCCCACCTCTACCCTCTAGGGATTCAGCTGGGACAGGATCACTACTGGTTGCAGAACAGGCTGGGAACATATTTGGGTCTCAAGGAAGAAATAAGTTGGATATAGTTGCAGAGTAGCTCCTGAATGAAGTTTGTCTTAGCGTCTCAATAGACCTTACTTAGGGAACAGCCTAATTACAGAACATGTAACAGATAATCAAATAACTTTGAACTTCATGCTATTAGTCAAACTGAGCTAAATCACATATTTTTCTTTTATAATAGAACAGGCAGTTCGATCTCTTAAATACTTGGCTCTAAAATCTTATTTAAAAAATAATCATTCTCACTGTCATGGAGAAATGACTTCTTAAGTAGTGGGGAGCTTCAATTTAGATCCTGCTCAAATGATCTCAAATTACAAAATGTTGGATTCCAAACCGGTGGGATTTTACTGTACCCCACCTGCATCTATGTTCACTTGGCTGAGACATACAGAGCAGACCTCAGGTCAAATAATTTTTTTTTCATGGAACTTTAAAAAAGTTATCGTTAACTATTATTTTATCTCAGTTGCATGCATTCTTAGAAATTCAAAATGCATTTACAACAGAATTCTGCCATCCAGGTTCAAATAGGAAAATGGACATGTACGGAAAATTACGTTTCTACAAAAATTCAGTCTGTAAAGTAAGAGGAAAAGTTGAAATAAGTTGTGGAAAATAATGCTTTTTCGAGGGTAATAAAGAATGAAGAGGATGGGGAACATGGCATCCAATTATTGATGGGGTGTTCTTTTTGGAAAGCAGGTTATAGGGCAAGAGACCCCATATTTATCACCTCTGTGGGGACAGTTTGAAAGTGGGAGGTCCACTGTTAATAATTATGCCAGGATGAAAGGCATATGCTGGCACAATGTCAGGCAAGGTCACCCTGATAGGACTTGGGTTTGAATCCAGGCTCTAAAGTTCTGGATTCTTTAATTAACAGAAACTTTCATTATATCATGTTTTTCTGAAATGTTTCATTTTGTCCAGTTTCATACTACATGTACAATTTTTAAAAAGTCAGTAAGGATTTTAACAGATATGAGTAATGTGACACGTGCTTTAAAAACATTCAGAAACTAAAAAATATTTTGGATTTTAAGCGGTGCTGCTACTTCTTGAAGAAAAGTGCCAGTTGATGGCTGTTTTAGCCTTCTACTTTTATAGCTTGTTTTCAGTCTTTCATTCAATTTGAGCAATGTTTAGTAAGCCCATATTGTACATCAGATATTATATTATTGTTTCCCTTAGTTCTTTTTTTTTTTTTTTTAAATAGCTCAAGATAGTGGGGAGGGGCAGAGGGAGTGGGAGAGAGAGAATCTCAAGCAGACTTCCTGCTGAGCACAGAGCCCATTGTGGGGCTCATTCTCACCACCCTGAGATCATGACCTGAGCCGAATTCAAGAGCTGGATGCCTAAACGACCGAGCCACCCAGGTGTTCCCCTGTTAATTCTTATAATGACCCTGTGATGCAAGAGTTTTTAGTCCAACTTAAAAAAAAAAATTACCCCCAAATCACATGGCTGGTAGGTCCCAGAACTTGTATTCAAACCCAGGTCCAATGCTTTTCCCCTTATTTTAATGGTTATTTTGACAATTATTTAATACAGGTTATCTTCACTCTTTAAAATATGCACTTAAAATATGTGCTGCATCCTTAACTGTGTTTCTGATTCTATTTCAGGGCCAAATTATTTCCATAGGAATGTACCTCTAATTTTATAATGATATCAGTGGGAAAATAAAAGGGGTTGTGTGGAATTTTGCTCTACTGCCAACTCCATGGGAAGGTTCTAAAAATTATAAGCCTAGGGCTTAAAGACAGAAAAAAGTTAGCAATGCCGTAGCACTGTTGTTATCAATGCAAGAAATGGAGAAGTGGAGATGTGTCTTTATTTCTCATGAGATGTCATGAACCCTGAACTTGGTCACCATAGAGTTTATTATCAAGAAGAGGTGATACAAGACAGGTGACAGACTAAACCTACTGGAAGAGTCTTGTTCATGACTTACATCCCAGAGATACTGTTATGAGTGACCTGACTTATAGAGAAAGCACAATGTGAGATTTTATGATGGGGATTGCATGTCTTATTTTTTTTTTTAATGTATTCAGATACAAAATAATTAAAGAAATGGTTCAGGTCAATGTACCCAGTATTCGAGTAAAGATGCCAGGAACACTTAGCAGGGGTGTAGCCATGTACAACAATGCACAGCAGTTCAGGACAGGAGGCAAGGAGAAATAATGCTGAAAGGCTATGAAGTGGTACCAGTATTCATGCCTTTTCTCTTGGCCATCTGTCTTGAGTTCGCTATTACCCGCTCCTTTGAAATGATTCTACTGAAAAATGCAAAATAGCTCAATCCATTCATGTTCCTTAAGTTACCGTAAAATGAAACACCAGAGCTATAATTTGCTAATCATATTTCATCATTCCTTGACCATCACTGTGTAGAGTTATGGTTGGTGAAATCGTTGAGGGTCGCATGACCGTTTTTGTATGAAGAGGGCCCATTTTGGCAACGGAAAATGATCAAGAGCAATTCATAGCAGCGCAGATTCCATACAGAAATGTAGGTCTTGGTAGAGGTTATTTTTATCCTATTGGAGCTCTCAATTTTCTATAGCAACAATAAAGAGTATTGACCTAGATGTTCAAAACCAGTGGATAATCCACCTAGTTAGGTAAAGGCCATGGGAGTTGGATAGCAAGACTCCTTTTGTGTGAGTCAGAGGGGTGGCTCCAGTTCAAGTGGAAAATGTCTCTATTGCTGACTTAGCCATGGTCTAACTGACTGGCCTTATTGCTGAGCAATCGGGGCCATGTGACTTATGGGACACGTCTAAGCTATGATGCCGATGATGTGGTTGGGTATCACCAAGAATCCTTTCCCTTACCCAGAAGAATAAGTGATATTTATGAGCCAAACCATGTTGCTAAATATTCCCAAAACACGTAATATAATTTCACTTAATCACTTAACAACCTTAGGATGTGGGTGTTACTATTTCAACATTTCAATAAAGGAGGGAGGGAAGGCTCAGAGAGCTTAAAGTCATTTGCTAAAGTCATACAATGAATAAATGGCTGAACTAAGCCTGATTAGGCCACTGGTCTCCAAATTCACTGTTGTTTACTTTAGACTACATTGCTTCTCTGTAGCTTGGTATGCAAAAGAAGACCTTCAAGTTGCATGATAGGCTCAAAGGAAGCCAGCAGTTAAGAGTATCAGGCATGAAGGTCAACAATCCTTGGGTCAACCAGTAGTCTGCCTCTCATTCCAGAATTCCTATACAAAGTGTGAGCTTTTGGTGGGACCTAGTCCAAACCTCTTGCTGGGGGTTCATGCCTGGTCTTTCTGAACTGTCTGCAAGCTCACTGGGGCACCAAATCCCTCTGTCCTGATCTTAGTGTGGGAGACTTCTCACACAGAGAAGTAACGAATGAAACACGAGCCTCTCCTAACAGAGGAGGCTTTCTGTAACCTCTCTGCCATGACATTTTCTCTCCCAGAGTTTGTGTCTCATCTTTACCCTTACTTGCTGAGGAGCCAGAACCAGCCACCTTTACCCATCTAAGCCTTGCTGAAAAATAGCCAGCCTATAGTGTCATGTGGGAGCCAAGTGTGATGGTGCGAATGAGAGCAGTCTGGACCTTATCAAATGCTCCCCAGACTTAAGATGCCAAGTACCACACCACCTCCTTCTTATGGAGCCAGTTACCCTGCAGGTACTCATCACCCCCCCCCCCCAACCCCGAGTAGCTAAAATGTATCAAGATGAAGTAACATTAGGATCTGAAACTATCTGAGGGATTCTAGTTCTGGGGACAGTGACACTCTTGCCCTGGTGGAACAGGGACTCTCTCTTCTTTGCTTCCCCCATGTCTTGTATCTCCCTAGCTTGTGCAACTGACCCCACCGTATTGTGCATGTCTGTTTTCATGTCTGTTTCCCCTCAAGAACGGGGAGCTGGTTCTCGCCTTCTTTATCCAGTGGGCTGAACATTTAACCTGCAACCATCAAGTATTCAGTAAGAGTTTCATAATATGGGTCATATTTACTGAGTATTTACTCTGTGCTGTGGATTTAAGCTCCTTGCTCCTGTCAATCCACTTTATCCTCCCGACAATAAAATCGTCCTCATTTTATCGACCGGAGAACCAAAGTTCAAGGATATTAAGTAACCTGCCTGAAGTTGTGGAGCTCGTGAGTGGTAGATCTGGGATCTTGGACGCGGACCTGGGTCTTCTGATTAGAGGCTGCTCTTAACCACACTCTTGTTCCGCCTTTAAAACATTAATATCCACCGTAGAATACTCAGACAGCAAAAACAGAACATAACTAAGAGAAAAAATTTTTTTTTATTATTTCATATATAAACATAAATGCCACCATGTATATTTAGGGGTAACTACACTTAGCTTTTTCCTTCATCCTGTGGGTGATATTTTTGTCTAGTTGCGTTTACTGCACAGGATTTTATAACTCTTTTGTACTTTACCATCTTATAATCATTTTAGTGATAAAACCATCCTTGCATACATGGAAAGGATTATCCTTTACCCAAACATTCCCCCATAACGAGGCCCTATATCTTCGTTTTCTGTTTTCAGTGATTCTGCGATTAACATTTGGGGGCACAAATCTTTTGTCTGGGCTGCATTTTTGTGTGGCTCACAGAGAAGGATATTCCTGAGATTTTTTTTTTTTTTAACGATTTTATTTATTTATTTGACAGAGATCACAAGTAGGCAGAGAGGCAGGCAGAGAGACAGGAGGAAGCAGGCTCCCCGCTGAGCAGAGAGCCCGATGTGGGGCTTGATTCCCGGACCCTGGGATCATGACCTGAGCCGAAGGCAGAGGCTTTAACCCACTGAGCCACCCAGACGCCCCAATTCCTGAGATTTTTTGAGGCATCCTCTCCAAACTACTTGCTGCACACATGCTACCAGAGATACCTTCCACCTGTGGGCTCTGAGCAGGCCTTAGATGTTGGGCAGAAGGTTTTGAAGGAGAGGAGGGCAGGGATGGGAAGGTTCTGAGGAAGGAGACAGCACCAGGAAGCTGTGAGTCGCCTCCTTCAAAGTGTTCATCGGGGCTGGCCTTTCACCGACTTGGAGGAAATGGAAAGAGGCGACACCTTCCCAAAGAGGAGGTGGGCTTCCATTGTCCCGGTTGGGCCCTGCATCCTCTGAGGGTCTGAACAGCCCTTTTCTTGCTAAGTGTGGTCAGTCTTTGGGCCTTAGTTCATCAGCAGGATGATGATTTTTGTCTTACATTTGGCCGAAGAATAATGAAACACATTTCAAAGACAAAGCAGCCCATCCAGAAAATATTCTTAGAGTTGTCACCCTTCTGCGTGTGTGTATGTGTGTGTTTGTGTGTGTGCACGTACGTGTGTGTGTGTGTGTGTGTGTGTATGTGGGACGGTGGGAGGGGGCCCGTTAGCAAACAGTATCCATTAAGAGAAATCAACTGATCAAAGGAACTGACTCTCGCCATTTTTGCGGGTTTTCTGGGCTTCTTTTTGTTGGGTTGGGCACACCGCAGTGAATTCAGAGCACCATGCTGAGGTCTTTTCATTAATACCTGGGAAGCTGTCTCTAGCCTATGGCGCTTCGGTAGAGGAATTAGAAATATATAATTCACCAAGTGTCTAACCTCATATCTCATACGATCCCAGTTTTAATTATCCAAGAAAAGCATTTACTCTTCCCTGCCTTTATCTTGGGCTTGGAGTGGGTCTCTTGGCTTTCCCCATCTTTTTCCTCCCTCCTTCTCCTGTTCTCTTTAACTCTAGCAATTATGTCTTGACTGCAGGGCACTCATATTTCCATTCAGGGACTTCATTTTTATTGTTTGTCTTCACAATAACTATATTCACCTTTTTCTAGCTCAGCTTTTTTTTTTTTTTTTTTTTTTTTTTTTTAATCCTGAAGACCCAGTGTGCTTTGCTTACCTTGGTCAGAGAGAGGAAAATGACCTCTGTGTGGGTCAAGGCAGCAGACCCAGCCACAGGGGGAATAGCAGCCATGGAGGCTATTTGCAGTAGCTAAATTTTATCCTGTGACAAAAAGAATAAGAATCCATGGGAGGGGACTGGCAGCCTTGTCCTTGGGCATGTGAAAGCTTTCATGTTGGCAAGAAGCACTGTTATTAAAACCATGGGTTTCAGCATCAGATAAATCTAAATTGAGGGCTGGCTCTCTTTAATAGCTGATGAACTTGGCCATGTTTTCTGCGTCTCAGTGGCTCCATCTGTGAAATGGGTATGATGACATTTACCCCATGGGGGGCTGGAGGACTTTAGTGAGAAAAATCACGTAGACCACTCAGCACAAGTCCTGGCCTCGGGAGCTTCACATGTTGGCTGCCATCATTTTGATAATTACTCTCATCATCGCTGTTATTTGCTTAACTTATAAAACGTCTCACTTGTCCTCTAGTCAGGACTGCTTTTTTCTTTCTAAATGTAGCCTCTATTTTTCTGATGATCTCGACAGATGAAAGGGAGGGGCTATCCTTTCCCACAACAGCTAATTGTGATAAGAATTGCACATTTGATGTATTTCTCCTCCTTTTGTAATTGTTTGGGAAACAGCTGTGTGTTTCCACGGCTTGCCCAGTAGTGTTTGATTATGAGGTTAAGTGATCCCTAAATGGATAGGGAGGTACATGGAGACACCAGAGAAAATATTTATGAAGAAGAAAGCATCTAGAACATAAATACGTATCTGGCTTATAATAGAGTTGTTCAAACCAGTGCTTTGTGTTGCCACCCGGACGCATGGCTGAGAGTGTGCTGGTACATTTTCGCTCCATATACTCTCTCCTGCAGTGCCTACCCTAAAAACAATAAAATATTAATAATAAAAAGGGGCCTTCCTGAAGATGCAGCGTGTTACGACAAGTTGTAGGGCATTAACAGCAATTCTGTGAATTGAAATTTGAGGCATAGATTTTCAAAAAAGCCTGCCCCAAATCTGTGGCATGCCTGATTCAGATCAGCGGCCATGGTTGAACGTGTCTCCTCCAACTTTTCCTTTCATGCTCCAGCTCACTTGCACAATTTTTTTTTCTTCTGCCTTTCCTTCCATGATCAGTTTCCCACCAGCACACAGCATCACATCTCTCAAAGGCTAGTTTCTCAGTACTTGGAAGACTTTCCCTCTTCCTATTCTGTATTATACAAGAAAAAATGAAAAACAAGACGACTTTAAGGTCAGCAAGTCATTTTTCTGTGTGTGGGTATTTTAATCCTCTAGAACCAAGACCTTCATAAAAAACAAAAAGACCTACTGGATCTTGCCGCATTTTAATACATTGCCAGCCCATCCACCTGAGCTTCCTTCTTATGTGATAGGCTGTGTACCAGACAATAAACCCACTTGGTGAGAGCCCAGGGCCCCAGGTTAGGTGTCTATTTCCATGTGGGCAAGTGTTCTTACTGGCTTCAGCCATCACAGCCCAGAGAGACGCTGTGGTCAGGAGCCGTAGGTGAGGGTGTAGAGGGTCTCATAAAATCATCCCTCCTCACTTGCCACCTCCACCCCCAGGAAGGATGATCGAAAAGTGCTTGTTCTTAAGTGGTAGGGAAATGAGTTCATTTCTGTATGCAGCTGTTAGTGGGATGAGATGGAAATAATTACAATTTTTTAAAAAGATTTTTATTTATCTGAGAGAGAGGGACAGAGAGCATGATCGAGGGGAGGGGGTGAGGCAGAGGATGAGGGAGAAGCCAGTTCCCCACTGAGCAGGCAGCTCGACATGGGATTCAATTCCAGGACCCCAGGATCATGAGTCAAAGGCAGATAACTAAGTGAGCCAGGCGCCCCAAATAATCGCAGTTTTTAGAAATCTGTCTACTGAATGCTCGGTCATGGGGTTGGTACAAATCATCTTGTGGGTGAGAAATCCTGGGGAAAATGACTTGTTGGGACAGCTTATAAAAAAAAAAAAAGAGAAGACATTTCAGACTCAATGTTCACACAGAGTGGTTTGGCAGGAAAGAGGGAGGAATGCTTTACATAAAGAAAAAAACAGGGCGCCTGGGTGGCTCAGTGGGTTGAGCCGCTGCCTTCGGCTCAGGTCATGATCTCAGGGTCCTGGGATCGAGTTCCTCATCGGGCTCTCTGCTCGGCAGGGAGCCTGCTTCCTTCTCTCTCTCTCTGCCTGCCTCTCAGTGTACTTGTAATTTCTCTCTGTCAAATAAATAAATAAAATCTTAAAAAAAAAAAGAAAAAAACATATGTTGGGTAATTAACTGCCCCTTCTTATTTGATGGTTCGAAGCAGGAAAATATGAAGAGAATGTTGGGTAGTAGTATTTTCTCTACGTTATCTACAATTACTTACTCAATCCTTCATTGAGTGGTTACCTCATCTCAAGAGCTGTTCTAAGTATTTCCTGTGTGTTGACTCATTGAACGCTCACAACTGTGGTAGGCAGGTGTTATTATACATGTGTAAATGAACACGAAATTCACGTAACATAACATTAACCTTTTGAAAGTAAACAGTTCAGTGACAGTCAATGCATTCACAATGTGGTGCGACCTCAGCTTTGATCTGCTTCCAGAACATCTTGATCACCTCCAAAGAAAATCCTGTTTCCATTTGTATTCCTTTTCTAGGGCTTCAGTAACAAAGTAGTACACGCTGGGGGGCTTAAAGCAATACACATGTATTGTCTCATAGTTCTGCCGGCTAGAAGCCTGAAATCAAAGCGTCTGCCGGGCTACATTCCTCTGACACTCAGAGTAGGATGCTTCCTTGCCTCAGTCCGTTCTCTGCCTCCACCTTCAAAGGCTGTTCTTCCTGGGGCGCCTGGGTGGCTCAGTCGTTAAGTGTCTGCCTTTGGCTCAGGTCATGATCCAGAGGTCCTGGGATGGAGCCCCACATCAGGCTCTCTGCTTGGTGGGGAGCCTGCTTCTCTCTTCCCGCTTGTGTTCTCGCTCTCTCTCTTTCTCTCTGTCAAATAAATAAAATCTTAAAAAAAAAAAAAAAGGCTATTCTTCCCATGTGTCTGCCCCTGTCTCTGTACCCAAATTTCCCCCTTTTATAAGGACATCAGTCATATATGGGATTCGGTGCCATACTGATCACCTTGTTTTAAACTGATTACCTCTGTAAAAACCCCATTTCCAAATAAGGTTACATTCTGGGTGTACCTGAAGTTTAAGACTTCAATTTATCTTTTTAGGGGAACATGATTTAACCTATAATACCCATTAAGGAATGATTTCTCATTTCTCTCGCCAACCCCCACCCCCCTGCTCCTGTATGCTACCAATGTGCTTCCTGTTACTATGACTTTACTTACTAGGGATATTTCATACAAACGAATTCATGCACTATGTGGACTTTCATGTCCGGATTCTTTGACGCTGTATCATGCTCCCAAGGTTCATTCCTGCCATAGCGTGCATCAGTACCTATTTTTTTTAATGACTGAATAATGTTACATTTGTTTTTCAAATGAAGATACTGAGGCACATAAAGGGGAAATGATGCATCCAAGGTCACACAAAGAGGAGTTATCAGAGGTGGGACTTGAACCTGCAAAGACTATCTGAAAAGCTCGAGTACCAGCCAGAGACAAGGGGAGGAAGACGCATGTGACAATGGCGCATGTGACATTCCCCAATGGCAGGAGGTGTCCAAGAGTGTCCTGAGAAGCATGCTTTCTATTCAGTTTTAAGTCGTTTCTTCTTTCCTACTGGGCCACCGTTTCCATTCTTCCCAAACCCTCAGTAAACTTTTCCTCATTTGGCTGTTTTGTATGAAGTATGCTTTGAGGAAATAACGTAGGGTAGCCTCCGGAGTGGAGACAGAAGTTTGCAATAAAAAATGACGTGGAGGGGCGCCTGGGTGGCTCAGTGGGTTAAGCCTCTGCCTTCGGCTCAGGTCATGATTCCAGGGTCCTGGGATGGAGCCCTGCATTGGGCTCTCTGCTCAGTAGGGAGTCCACTTCCTCCTCTCTCTCTCTCTGCCTACTTGTGATCTCTGTCAAATAAATAAATAAAATCTTTAAAAAAAAATGATGTGGAAAATGCAAGCCCTGAACATTTTATGAATTTGAGGATGTCTGACTAAGCTATGTTATCCAAGAATTAAGGGAAAGTAGGATCTCAGGGGGCTATAGGATTTAGGGACAGGTTCAAGTAGCTTTGTATAATGAACTTGATGTCACCCAGAAGTTTGCTGGGTCCAAAGTTGTTCTGTTGCCTTAAGCATCCAAAATCAACACATCCCCATAACCTCCCCTTGGATGAATGGGTGCTAAAGTCCTAGTGTGCCATGAGAGAAAATATTGAAACTGTTCCTATGTCAGGATGGTTTCAGAACAGTCCAGAAGATTCAAAAATTGCAAGAGTAAACTTGTCACGCCAGAGAAATATGGCTCTCCACATGGAAATCAAGACTGCATTTTGAGGACATTCAGAGGTGCCTTTCTGGGGCTCAAGGCAGAGTATTGGTTTCCTGGGGCTGCCGTAACAGGTGCCCTGGGTGCTGGCTTCCACAGCAGAGAAGTCTTCTCTCACAGAAAAGGTCTCCACAACACGAATTCTTTCTGGAGGGCTCTAAAGGAGAGCCTGTTCCCCTTGGACACCAGTGGCCAGGGATGCTTTTCTCTTTTGGGTCTAGGTGTTGAATGATGGGGGTATCCAATTATAGCTTGCTGACAGCTTGGGCTACAAGCCTCAGCCTGTCAGACCGTGGGGGTGACCAGGACAGAGTCACGGCAATCAGAAGGGAACATGGGGCATGTTGGTTTGGTGGACGTGAAATATGTGCTGGACAGAGTTTGACCGGTTGGTCACACAGTGGAGTGTAGACAGGATGGTCTGAACCCAGTTGTAGCCCCTACCTCAGTGTTATAGGATAAACCCATAAGCTATGGTTTTTACCTTATTGTGTGATAATACTGTTTTTTCCCTAATATCATTGAGCTAAAAAAAAGATACATGTGTAATGAAAAATTAAGTACTGACTACCCTTTGCTCAAGAATGTTGGTGATGAATATGAAACCTGCATAGGGCTTGCTGACATTTGCCACAAAACCTGGGGACTGTGGTAACACCACTGGCACAGTTAAACCCAAAATACAAAATCTTACAAAAAAATCATCACTGTCCAATTAAAAAAATGAGTAGCTGTTCTAAGGCAGTTACACCTGGCCAGGATGATTTCACTCGTGCTGTTGCATATGTAGATCACTTTGGGAAGTATGACTTTCAGTTTAGGGACAGTGATTATTCATTGTTTATTTGGCTTAATTTTGATTTCACTTTTTCTTGTGCACGAAGTGATGGTTATTAACAGGATGGCTCCATTAGCAGAAGAACATTGCAAATAGTTAAAACGATGCGGCTTTATATCTGTTTCTTCAACAGAAAACCAGTTAACTTAAATAATGGTTTGATCCGCCCCCCCCCCCACCCCATCCATTCATGGAACCAAAACAAAGCTTCTGGAAGTTCATTCTATCCAAAATGTAGCCTCTGACATTATTGTAGCTTCTCACTTCACTTAATAACTGTCCAACAATGGGAGATGGGGTAGTACACTTGAATACAGTTTTTGGTGGAGCTCAGCATCATGAGGGAAAGAATATCATTACTAAATTAAGAAATCTGTGGAGCAGAAACGTATTTGGAATTAGATGTAGTGCGTTCATAGTTCATAATTGCATCCAAACAAGCTGTTCCAGTCTACCAACAAAATAGAAGCCATAGTTGACAGACATAAATATTTTTATTTACACACAGAGAAGCGAAACTACAAAATATTTGTAATGGAGCTGATGTCAAATCGGAAAAGTGCTTCAGCTAAAGGAGCTCTTTTTCTCTTCTGCCGTGTTCTTAAATTTTGCAAATGTTTGAGCCTTTAATGGGCTACTTTGTAAATCAACTCAAACGTGCTATGATGTCTACCAATCTTTGCTCTTCCCACCCCCCAACTGGTGAACAAGTAAGTCCTCTAAATTTTGTTTGCATTTTGTTCCAAAGCAGTTGGTAATCTTGAACCAAGTATTTGAGGAACTGTGTGCCAGAAGACTTCAGCTCTGGAAGCTTTTTGGGAAATGTAATCATTAAGAACAATATTCTTACCTACAAAACCAATAAAAAAATTGAACAAATCAAATAATTTGAATTTGAGGGTAAATAATTACTCTTCAAAATATCTGATGACCTTGCAGCATCTAAATTTGGCAAAACATCTAAAAGAATAATAGAGAATGTATTTGATGAATTTTATCCCATAAAATATCAGTTGAAGAATGTTTCTCTGAATGACAAAAAAAAAAGGTACCCAAGAAAAGATCTAGAATGAGATATTAACAGATTTCAATAAGGAAATAATTAGAATTGAGAATATTTTCTATTTATCAGAATTAGCTCTTCACTTACCTATAGAAAAAGATATTTTCTTAACTAAAGATACTGTGGTCAGCTGAGAAGAGTCAATCCAAGGTGTCAGTAAGTTCAAATTTATAAACCATAAAATGCAACTTTGAAAAATATTGAAGGCAATTTTATAAAAAAATTTAAAATAATTCTAAAAATATGAGAAACATGTCTGTGATGTGGTATTAGATAGAGACGTGACTCCACAGTGAATTATAGTGTTTATGAACCAAGAATAATATTCTACTTTTGCATTTTGTAACTGTTCAGACAAATCAGTCTAAATAATTAAACATTTTTTGCTTTCATGTGCATTGTTTTTTGTTTTTAGAAATGATTTTATTCATGAAAATAATTTTTAAATAAGACTATTTTATAGACCTACCTTTGTAATAAAATAAAAAAAATTGTCAATCTATAAATGCATTCTTTAAAAATTATACTTTTATTTGTCTCTCACTTTCAAAATTGTCTCAGTGTGGGTAATAAATTATATAGTTACATAGTTAAAACAGATGTCTATTTTGAATGTGTGTGCTTTCTTCTTTCAGAGAGAGAGAGAGAGAGCCTGTGAGCAAGTGGGGGGTGGGCAGAGGAAAAGGGAGAGAGGAAAATCCCAGGCAGGCTCTACGTCCTACGCAGAACCCAAGGCGGGACTCGATCTCACGACCCTGAGATCATGACCTGAACCAAAACCAAGAGTCAAACACTTAACCGACTGAGCCATCCAGGTGCACCTGTGTGTGTTTTAATCCTATGGCCTCATTTATGACTTTGAATGATGATCCACAGTCACTCATTCACTCCCAGGTTTTGGATGCCAAGAAGGGGAGTCTGCCTGCAAATTCCCGGGTTAGGAAATGGATGTGGCTTGGGTATTCACTGGTTTCCCTCCTTCCCCAGCTCCCTTGACTTCTCTTTCCCCACAGCCACACAGTGGCACATGCTTCCCTCTCTTAGTCAGGTAACTCTTCATTCAGTAAGCAAGCATTAAAAAAAAAATGGTTTATTTTATTTGGATAATTATATTTGCATTGAGTTAATGTCTTTAACAAATCATTTTATTGTTTATTTACATCACAGTATATAATTCCTGTCCAGGTAGAGGGAAAATGTCATTCTTTCAGTACATTAGCCTTCTGCATACAAACATGCTCACTAATGAGTTCATTAAGAGTCAAATAATTAGGTAATTGGCGTTTTAAATACCTTATATCATGCAGAAATCCACAGTGGGCTGTTTTATAGGTGACTAAGGAATATAGGTGACATAGGAAACACATTATTACTTTTCTCTTTAATGTCACTATGTTAGCTGACACCTCCATCACACGGAGGGACTTTTGAAAATGCCTGGCACTCTCTTAGGCCCCAGGGATTTCACAGCGAATAGACGAGACAAAGACTTTGTCGTGATAGAACTTACCTTTGGTAGAGGGAGAAGGACTCTAAAATAAATAATATAAACAATGTCAGGCAGAGATGTGTGCTAAAGAGAAAAATAAGCTGAACCAAGGGACGCAGACAGATAAGGGAGGTGCGATTTTATATAGTCGGAGATTGTCTCCTGGGCGTGGTGTAGAGATTGGAGTGAAGCGTGGAAGCAAGCCAGTTGGGTGTCTGGGGGGGAGGGCTGGCCGGGCAAGGGCTGAGACAGGAGGATGCCTGGTGGGCATCTGAGGAAGACCAAAGGGTCCCATTGTGGCTGGGAAGGAGCGAGCCATGGGAAGAAAGTAGAAGAGGAGATGAGAGATTGGGGCGGGAGAGATCTTGGATGACCTTGGAAGCCACAGTAAGAACTTTGGAATTCATCCTCAGTGAAGTAGGGAGCCACTGAAAGTTTTGCATAATGTTTGCAAAGGATCATTCTGGCTGTGGCCTTGAGAGACCCCTCCTGTGTGGCGGACATGGTGAGATCAGTAAGAAGACTCTTGCAGTGGCCCAGATACCACATGATGGAGCCTTAGGCTGGGAATACATTTGAGAGCAAAGTTGACGCGATTTGGGAGGAGTTGGGAGGAGGGAGACGTGTGAAGGTTTTGGCCTGGATCAGGAGGAAGGGAGTGGTCAGACCGAAGACTGACCTCCCACTGGGGAGGGGAAGACTGGAAGAGAAGCAGCTGGGGTAGGGGGTGGGTAAACTACTCATTAAACCAGAGATGCCTCGGGGCGCCTGGGTGGCTCAGTGGGTTAAAGCCTCTGCCTTCAGCTTGGGTCATGATTCCAGGATCCTGGGATCGAGCCGCACCTTGGGCTCTCTGCTCCGTGGGGAGCCTGCTTCTTCCTCTCTCTCTTTCTGCCTGCCTCTCTGAGTACTTGAGATCTCTGTCTGTCAAATAAATAAAAAATCTTCAAAAAACAAAAAACAAAAAAACCCGGAGATGCCTCTAAGATGCCCAAGGGGAGATGCAGCGGTTGATGACTTATTTATCTGTGCCCAGTTACTGTACCTGTATATTGGGTCTGTAGTATGTACCCAAGCCTACAATAGGATTGCTGTGGGAACTGAGTTACCAGGTTCAAGTACGTTGCCAGAGGTCATGGTAACCACTCCAAGGTTATTGTTATGAATATCTGTGACTTACTTGCATTTTCTGAAAAAACTTCATACAAAAAAGGAAAAAAAAAAACAAACTTCAGGGCAGTAGAGTTCATTCCTACAGTCTTAGAATCAGAGCCCGAAGTGATCTTTAATCTCTACTAGCTCAAAGCCTAGTTTTATGGGCGAGAAGATGGTCAGATGGCCAGGGAGCCTCATGAGGGGTCTGGTTCAGAACCCAGGGCTGCGGTTCCTGCATCTTTCCATGCCGTCATGCTGCCCATGGAACATTACAGTTTTCCCCTGGGGTCTCAATTTTCTTTCTTTCTTTTTTTTTTTTTTAAGATTTTATTTATTTATTTGACAGAGAGAGGTCACAAGTAGGCAGAGAAGCAGGCAGAGAGAGAGAGAGAGAGAGAGAGAGGGAAGCAGGCTCCCTGCTGAGCAGAGAGCCACACTCGGGACTCGATCCCAGGACCCTGAGATCGTGACCTGAGCTGAAGGCAGCGGCTTAACCCACTGAACCACCCAGGTGCCCTGGGGTCTCGATTTTGAAGGATGTTTGTTAAAAGCCCAAGGTGATTAACATTTCTCAAGGTTCTTTTTTTTTTTTTTTTTAATATTTTATTTATTTACTTGAGAGAGGAGTGAAAGAGTGAGGGCGCCTGAGAGGGGAGAGGGTCAGAGGGAGAAGCAAACTCCCTGCCGAGCAGGGAGCCCGATGTGGGACTCGATCCCAGGACTCCAGGATCATGACCTGAGCTGAAGGCAGTCGCTTCACCAACTGAGCCACCCAGGTGCCCCATTTCTCAAGGTTCTTAACAGGTTTAATCTTCAGAGAATGGGGTGGGCAATGGAGCCTGGAAATAAGACGCCTTGAGTGAGGTTTCCATGGTGCCTTGTTCGGAGGACAGGGTGTGGGGAGCAGTGTCTTAGTGCCTCCTGGACCCCAGGCCTGAGGGACAAGGGCCTGGCTTGCTGGATGCAGGGGACCCACCTCTGCAAGGCCCACTTCTGTTGTGATTAAGCTTCCCCAGTCTCACGGGCCCGCTCAGCCAGAGGGAAAGGCAGACAAGACAGATGGACCCGCTCTAGTTAATACCCCTGCAGCGTAGACTTCTCCGAGACTCTGCATTTTGTCCTCTAAGAGACTTCTTTCCTTCGCAGCTCACCAACATCTCCCCTTACCCTCTACCCCCACCATCCAGGTTAATGCTGCTCGGAAACTGTAGCACGAAGGCGTAATTTGCATGTATGATCTGGAGATGGTGATTAATACATAATTTATCCTTGAGCCCTTTTGAGAGCCTGAAGTTTCTAGAGAGGGCTTTTGTGGCAGGCCTGGAAATGATTTCCATTAAGGCCCGCAGCAGCTGGGAGGGCAGGCATATTCCCAGGGCTTTCTAACGAAGCGGGGACTTCTCAGTGGCTCCTCCACCAGAGGAAATGACCGAGCTCTCCCCTTGCCCATGGGAACACGTGCTCAGCTGAGAGTGTAGACGGAAAATAGGCAGAGGCTCTTGTCCCTCTGGGAGCGCCAAGCCTGCCTGGGGCCTAGCCCACTGCATCTTGGGGCATGGGGGGTGCTGGGCCACAGGCCTGGGGCAGTGAGGGTGGAGTGTGGGAGACCAGGGGGCTGGACTCCGCTCAGAGCCTGCATCAGTTTCCCTACCCAGGATCCATTCTCCCTCCTCCCTCTTCCTTGGTGAAAAATGCTCATTTTGAGTGTAGCAGGAATGTTACGCTTCCTGATGAGCCAGTGAGATGGAAGAGAAGCCCACCCGATGAGGCTTCTGGAAAAGCTATTGCTTGCCCAGTTGAAAAAAAATCTCAGGGTCTGGAGTAGGAGTTTTGAGGATGGAACTGGAAGTCCCATGCTAGGGATGGCGAAACACCAAGACACGGGATCCCAGGACTCGGCTGATACCGTGGTGTGTGGTACCGTGCTTAACCTGGACGCGCTACTCGGGGAGAAGCAGCTCTCTGTTCCCATCGGACCGGGCCGCTTGTGTGAGAGCGTAGCTTGAGGCGGCTGAAAGCCGTTCTAACACTGACTGCCTCTCCTTGCCTCAGATGGAGGCTTGGCTTTGCCTGTCCCTTGCCACGGAGCCCTAGAACCCCACGTATACTCTGCAAGCCTCAGTTTCTCCATTTCTGAAATAAGCACAATGATATATTCCCTGCAGGCAGGTCCTGAGCGAGTCCCAGGGACTTCTGTGAGCGCTGAAGCCTCTGTGGGTCTCTGTTGGCCTTGAGAGCCAGGAGGCTCTGCCCCCTGGGGAGGGGTGTGGTTTGATGGGGTAGCTGTGGGAGGGAGGGGGGTTTGGAGGGGGAGAGAGTCAACTGTTAGAGAACAGGCCAAGAGCTGGAAAATCCTGGGGGACGGATCCTCCAAGTCCAGCCACCAGGAAGCAGGACCCGAAGCTACGCTCCCGAAGGCATTTCTTGAGAGGCAGGAAACCAGCGCCTATGGGGTCGGGGGTGGGGGTGGGGGAGGAGATCAGCATGCTGGGGCAAGCTTTTGAGGGGTCACAGCTGGTGAGGGGGGGAAGGACCTGGGGCTGTGGGTAGGTCCTCCTCATGCTTGCATCATGAGGGTGATGAAGGAAGTGTGTGTGTGTGTGTGTGTCTGTGTGTCTGTGTGTGCTCACGTGCGCGCGCACATGCACACGTGCCATATTGGGCTCTGGGCAGTGGAAGGTCAGTAAGAGACCTTTTAAAAAATAGAAAACTGAGGTAAAAAATGTTCACTCTCCTGTTTCAAAAACCCTTGGCTTGCTCCTATGCATATGCCCAAGACCATTGGGGAGTGACAGCTAAGGGGTGCCAGGTTTCTTTTGGGGGCACAATTCCAAAATTGGTGGTGGTGAGGAGCGCAGGAACCTGGGAGTACACAACAAACCACGGAATGGGTACACTTTATGTGGTGAATCCTACGGTATTTGAATCCTATCTCAGTAAAGCGACAGACAAGTAAAACAGTGCTTTGTGAGTTTCTTATCACCAGCTCGGCAAGGGTTCTTCTGGAATTGAATACCATGGGCTGCTCTAGTCTGACTGACCAGTATCGGTTTGCCCGGGTGCATTTTTTTATTTTTATTTTTTTATTTTTCTTTTTTTTAGAGAGAGAGAGAGAGAGAGAGAGAGAGAGAGAGGAGTGGAGAGGGACAGGGAGGGGCAGAGGGAGAGGGAAAAGAGAGAACCCTAAGCAGGTCTCACAGCCAGCACGGAGCCCCAGGCGGGGCTTGATCTCTCCACCTTGAAATTATGACCGAGCTAAAGTCAAGAGTCTGACGCTTCACCAGCGTCACCCAGCGCCCCCGCCCAGATGCCACTTTACCTCCACTCACGGGGAACTATTTGTCGTCCCCGGACTGTGTCATGTGGTTTCATGCCTTGGGATCGTGATGCCTGTTTCTTCCTGTTTATCTAGAGGAATCCTAGCTCTGGTCCTGCAAAGCGGAGCTCCATCTACACTGCTTTTGGGAGAGCCTTCCCTACTGTTGACTGTTCCCCACACTGTGGGTGCATTTAACCGTAGGCTCGCTTGCTAGACTGCAGGTACCCCGAAGGCAAGGAGCATCTTGTATTTGACCTTGGGTCTCCTGCCAGTAGGATTCCAGGACATGTGGGGAGTAAGTAAGCCAGGTATTATCAGGGCAGGGAGGAGGTTTTATTGCTGGTTTTGTTGAGGATCGCTCTGACCCCATGATAATAAAATGCAGACCTGCATGCGTTTTATCATTGTTTTTCCATTTTCTGCCATTTCCCCTTGTGGCTTTGTACTGCTGCCCACTCCTAGCCACCCTGGTTTGGTGTGTCTTTAACGTAGTGCCCTGCATATACCAAATACTTTGGGAATGAGTCAGGGTGGTGGAGTCTGGATGCCCGGGACTGGGATGGAAGGGTTGCTCTAGGAAATGGCCAGAACAAAGCAGTGCTCGACAGACTATGCCAGAGAGAGGGAGGCTCAGGACCTGTAGGGAGGCCGGGAACTCAGGGCAGCTGGCAGAGCCCATGTTCAACAAAGGCAGGAAGAATTCAGATAGGTGCATCGTGACTGTTGTCGCTTAAAATTTTCTCCATGTGCCTTTAACTGCAGCAGCGCTTCCTGTCCAGCAGCCCATGTTTTTGTGGGTCTCCTGTTTTGGAAGCTGCCTCCCCCTCTCTTTGGCTACAAAGGCTTGTGCTGACAGAGATTCCACGTCTGGAGCCTCGAAGAAAGACAACTGGTTTCTCATCACATAATCGTCAATCATTGAGTACCTGCGGTGTTCCCAGCACAGTGCCAGGCCCCTATACGTCAGGCATACAATTAGGCACTTTCCATGTGTTCTCTCATTTCATCTGTTGAGGAAATCCACGAGTCTGTTAAATAGGGTAAGAAATATTAGCTGCTGGGATGAACAACCCTAAAGTCTCAGTGGGTCAATGCAATATTACTGTTTTGTTCATATCACAGTCCAACGTAACTTGTGTGTGTGTGTGTGTGTGTGTGTGTGTGTGTATCGGGAGGGGGTTTCTGTTCTTTGTAGTCTCTTAGGGACCCAGAATCCTTCTGGCTAGTGGCTCCACTTCCTGTAGGTCCTCTGAGCCCTCTGTGGGGACTTTTGCCTCCGGCTGACTAAGAAGGAAGAGATTGTCTCCTGCCTGGAGGATTGTGGGAAAGCTTTCAGAGGCCAGACCTGGAAGGAGCGTCCAACCCTTCTGTCCACATTCCACGAGCTAGAGCTCATTCACGTGGGCTCTGCAGATGGCGCTGGGACACGGGGAGCTGTGTGCCCAGAGAATGAACTCGAGTCAGTGTTCACACAACGCTGTGTCTGTCGCAAAGAGATAGTTCCTCTTGTCACTATTTCACAAATCGGCTCATCTCAGCCTTCTTCGAGCCAAATGAGGAGCTTTTCCCTGAGAGAAAGTTGGTCTTTTGCTGTTCTAAAGTCCCCAGTACTTTGCCCAGATTCTGACACAGAAAATACTCAACATATCTCTTGTGTGGGATTGAACTGGAGAAGTTCCAGCTCATGGCGGCGTGGCAAGTGAGTCCTGCGTGTGTCCTCACTTGTCTGAGACGATCTGGTTTTCCACTTACGCTGACAGCCCTTCCGCGGTGGCTGGAAGGGGACAGGTGGAGTCCCTGCTCCTCTGCCTGGGGCTGGTGCCGCCCTGTGAGGATTCTTGCCAGGCGGGCAGCCCTGAGGTCCCTTGGAATGTTCCCTCTCCATACCTTCTGCAGGGGGAGAAGAGGAGTCTGGTGACCCAGGAATACAAGGCAGTTGTCGTGGAGAAAGGAAAAAGGAACGGCTGTGTGGAAGCAGGTGGCTCCAGCTTTCTCCCTGAGGAGAAAGTAGGTGACTGTCCCCAAGCTGAGGATTATCTACCTCTGAGGAAACAATGGCATCAGAGGGACACTTCACCTGCTGTTCACACTAGGCAAGCTCAAGGCCAGGTTCAAGTGTTGGTCCTGGAGGGTGTTCTACCCCTTACTTTCTTGCCTCACCCCTTACCACATGTTAGACATTATATATGATCCTTTAGGGATATCCCAACTCTTCATTCTCCCGGGCTCTTTCACTGGGGAACGCAGCCTATGAAATGTTATACCGCTCCTGACCCAAACACTCGACCCAGCGATTCCTGAATGGCCATTCCTCTCTTTTCCATAATTACATTTCCTTCCGCCACCCTCCCCGTGACCTTTTTCTCCCCCACTACCGATGACCTAATCAGTGACGATCCTTGTGGATATCTGAGAATGGCTACGAATGAAGGAGGAACTGGCAAAACCCTCCCAGAGGGGGGGAGAAAAAGGCCCCAGAGAATGGAACTTATCAAAAACAAAGACTCAAGATAAGGTTTAAAGAGCTTCATCATTATTAATTTAGGAGGCTTAAGGAGGGTTGGCAACCACAAAAGGGCAGGAAGAAAATCCTAATGCTCAGCTTGCCAAGCATGTGAAGGTTGTCCAATCCTCTGAGCGGCAGAGCGATGGTAGGGCTTTCAATTCCTTTTGTTCTTTCATTGGGGCCCGTGGGAGTGTATTGTGGAGGCAACTGGCCTGAGGGGGGCGGGCAGGGCCGAGTGGGCCTGCCCCTGTGGGTTGTTGGCAGCATTCGAGAAGGCTCAGCAGTGCTGGGCGGCCTAATGGACATGCCTAATTGAATACGAATACTATGTAATAATGGCCTGGACGTTGACAGTCAGAAGGGAAGGTGCCTACCAGGCTGAATCAGGGTGCAGGCCGGCCCCCTGCCTCGCACCAGGCCTTGCCCATTTAGTAAGATTGCCGAGCTGTGGGGGTGCCCCCAGGTTTTAGGACAGGTGTAGGAGCCCCTAAGACGGGTGGTGGTTGGCAGAAGGACTCGAGGAGCGGGTTTTCATCAACCCGTATGTGGTCTTTCAAAATTTTAATCACGAGCCCAGCTGTCCTGGTGTACACCAGCTGAACGCCTGCCCCAGGAATGTCACCCTATAATTTGCACTGCTGTGGCGACTGAGCCATGAAATAGAACTGGATCTCTTTGGTGGAACCATTTTGGCTCTATTGGCCGAAGTTAATCAGGCGTTGCAGCGGACAATTCCCAAGAGCCCAAGTTTCAAGGGACACCAGGGCTAGTTTATTTACCCTTGACCTCTCCGACTTTCTTAAAGGTGTTTTTCCTTCGGAGGCCTCCCCTCTCCCTCCATGCAGCCCTCTTTGGTCTCTCTCCCCATCGGGGCCTCTTGCTTTCAATTCCTCTTGCAGGTCCCATGTATTTTAATCAAAGGCAAGGAGAAGGCAGCTCATGGGTTGTCATTAGGATGATAGGATGTGAAATGACCACTGTATTGTTTTCATTTCTCCGAGACAGCAGCCTGGTGTTCTGCGTTGTCAGCTCATTAGAGGATGTCACTGAGAAATGCAAAATAGCCCGGCTCCAGCACTCTCAGCTCCTTCCAATTCCCTCAGCACAGAACATCAGAGTTGGGCATGCTAATCTGATTTCATCACTTGGGCAGTAGAGTTTTCTACTCACTTAGAGATAGCCGGCTGCAGGGCTGAAAAAGAAAAGAAATTCAGTTAACCCCCCTGGGTAAATGGCAGGTATATTTCCACATCTATCTATCTATCTATCTATCATCTATCTATCTATCTATCTATCTATCGTCTATCTATCCCTCTATCATATCCTACCTTGTTTCGGAAAGGATTTAAGGCTGTTCTCAATCTGACATGTCTCAGCTTAAACCCAAGACAGGTGGCTCCAATGTTACACTATTCAAGAAAGGAGAATTTAGGGGGAGAGGGATTATCTACATAAAAGAATTGTTGACTTTAGACAAAGGACCCATTTGTGGGCTTTTCACTAAAATCTAAGCTACCTCACTTTATAGTGAAGGAAGAGACTCTTTTATTGGAGCGGACTGGGTTCAGAGTCAGCTCACAGTCCTTCTCACACTCTGTCCCCCAAACACCCTGATGCCAGTGGACCAGGGACCTGAACCCTGGTGCTCTAAAGCTACGTGCTGAGTGGGCTACAGGCAATGTACCACTTCTTCAAAGTCGTAGTCTACATCACCATGGGAAATTGTGCGCATCACTCCATAATTGACTTTTTATAAAAAATATAAAATATTGCATCTGATTTGTAACATGGAGGAAGATCCTCTCATCTCTTTAAACCTTGGGCAGAGTTGACACTCCTTATGGCCAACTCTGGGGCCCTCTGGGAGCCTCTGCCTAGGGAAGTCCCAGACTTGGAGAGGCCAGAGGCCCAAGCCTCTGGCATGTTCAGGCCCTCTTGGTCCCCAAGATCCAGCCTCTTTTGTCATTTTAACCTCATTATTGGGCTTTTGAGATGGCCCATTCCATTCCCAGACCTACTGACTGAAAGAATCTGGAGATGGGAGTGTGTGTATCTTTCAGAATTTCAAAAATTTCCATGTGCTTTGAGTTTGGGTAAAAACACTCTCTTGGGTCCAAGTTTTTCTGTGTATAAAATATGGCTCAGAAAATTCCATCCCTAGAGAGAAATATGGTGCTACAAAGGCTATCTGTCTCTTAAAATGCACGAGCCCCTAGGACCCAGATGGTGATCTTTAAGGATCACTGAAAGGAACCAAAGAACCTTAGAGAAGAGGCTGATTCCAGTCTAGGAAGGCAAACATAGATGACCTGAGAGTGTGTTATCTTCCAGAAAGTCAAGCAAACTTTTAAAGACAAGGGGAGACATCAGAAGGACTCAGGAAGCAACTTGAGTAAGCTCTTGCTGTCTAAAGAGGAGACAATTTAGGCATCAGTGAAGAAAATCGCTGTATTTTTGGACCATATCCAATACCTTTCAGGCCCTTGAGTTCGTAAGTGATTCTTATAAGAAGAGATCTTACTGGTCATCTCTGGAGGAGTCTAGCAAACTCCCTCATCATTTTGGAAACTGGTAAATGAAAGAATCAAGTATTTACTGACATCTACTCTATACATTCTACCTCAAGGAAACCAAAAAGCTGATTATATTTTCTTTATGTTTTTTGTATTTCTTTATTTTTATATATACTTCTTTATATTTATTTTCTTTATACAAATAGTCAAGCTAACAAATAAGAAATGAACGATGGAATTAGAATATCACATTTTACAAACCCAAATGAAAACATGGCCCTGGGTCAGGGTTTCTGGAATTTGCATTATCGACCTTTCGAGCTAGATAATTCTTTGTGCTAAGGGGCTATGTGGTGGATGGTAGCAATATCCTGAGTATGTACCCACTGGGTTCTAGTAGCATCCCCTCTCCCAGCTACGACAACTAAAAATGTCCATGAACATTGTTAAACGTTCCTTGGGAGGGCAAAGTCACCCTGGATGAGAACTTCTGCTTCAGGCAGTAATCGTGGATGGCTGGTAATATCATAAAAGGAGGGACAAGGAGAACTGATAGGTCTCCTGATTGGAGTACACACTACCACCTTTGACATTCTTGCTAAAGCACGCAAAAACAAAAACAAACTCATCTGAAGGAAGCCTCTCTAACTTTCACAAAAAAAGGGCGTGCACGCGCACACACACTAACCACCACTTCAGGGTTGCAGTCATTAACATCCAGACTGTCAAATGCTAAGAGCAAATGACATGGTTAATGGAACAAAACAAAAAAGTTGCAAGAAATAAGCATCTATAGAGGAAGAACATATAAATTCAAAGAGTTTATCAACCAGTTGCACTGTGTGTGGACCTTAACTGGATACCAATTTAAATAAACAAATTAATTTAATTTACAAATTAAAAAATTTGTAAGATTCACAAGGAAATGCAATGGTGTTAAGGAATTACTGGATTTTTTTTTAGGTGTGATAACGGCATTATGGCTGTGTTTTTAGAAGTCCTTCTCTTTTAGAGATATAAACTGAGTCATCATAGATGAAATAACAGAATGTCTGGGGTTTACTTTAAAAGAACCCAGAAAGGAGGCCCAGAGATGAAATCAGATTGGTCATGTGTTGATAAGTGTTGAAGGTAGATGATGGGTACATCAAGTTCATGGTGCTCTTACTTATTTTTCATGTGTGACTATTTCCATAATACGAAGCTAAAGAAATGCATAGGCTCTCAGAGGAAATCCCAGCATTAAGAGGAAGTTACATTTAATTCATCCCTCAGCTTTGTCCCCTTGGGATCTGACTGGAGCACATAGGAGATAGCCCTGGGGTCTGTAATTGGGTGCTTGGGAGTGAGTGGAGATGAATAGTAGGGTCAGCCCTCGTCCTCATGTTAATTAGCTATTAATCGTTCTGAGTAGTAGATTCAGTGATTCATGATTTTCATAAATTTATTGGCCCTCCAGTTAATGAAGAGCCTAATGTAGTCCCTTTTGGTATATATCACTCCCTTGTGGGACTGGCCTGTCTTTTTCGGCAACCTGCTAATCTGGGCTACGGAGGGAATGACAGCTGCTCATATTTGGGGCTGGAGGAGACCAGGTGTTCTGCACATCCAGAAGGCAGAGAGCTGGAGAGAGCTCAGGATAGAGGCTGGAAAGAAAAAAGATGTCCTGGTGAATTACCATTGCACACGCACTTCCTGGGTGCATGCAGGCGTGGCCAGCATTGCTGTGTCTGTTGGAAGGATAATGGTCTTGAAAAGTGAACCTGGGCCCTCCCTCCTCCCTCCTCCAGCCCCTTGTCCTCCTTTTGCCAGTCTCCTGCCCCCCATCCTCATTGCCTCAGGGGAAGGATGTGGCCAGATGGAGAGCAAATGGTTTGGGCACTTTTTGCTGTCTTCTACTGTTTCAAAGGACTACGCCCTTGGGGAGAAATGTCAGGAGGCAAGACTGGCTCCCTATATCCATCATGACCCCTAAATTTGGGTAAGGTTTTCCCTGGGGTTAAGTAAGGAGTAAAGACAATGGGTAAGTTGATGATCACCTGGAAAGAAGTGCTGTGTGTGCCTCCTATGGCCAGGGTCTGGCCATAGAGGGAGACCAGGCTGTTGGCCTCTGCAGACACTGGGGACAGTCCATGGGCCTGTGTGACACAGGCCACACCAGGATGGTCTCCCTGCCCTTTGTTCATCTGGGCATGGACTAGTAGGAGAACCAGTAGACAGGGAAGCCCCTGGGAGACGGGCAAATCTGTAGGCATCTACCCTACATTTAATGGGCTCCATAGAAAAGGATGATTTGGGGGTTTGGAGGTCTCCAAGCCCAGCTACTCATTAACCTTTCTTGAGCATTTGCTTCACATCTTTGCCACTCTCCCCTGGACCCTTATTCTGCCTCCCCTGGACCCTCGCTTTATGGGTGATTAGTCTTCTCATAAAAATGGACACTCACTGTCTGCATTTCCCAACCATGACTCCAAAGGTACTTGTACAGTCATCTGCTCTTTGGTGTCTTCTCCTCTTTCTCCAGAGGAAAGGCGTGTGCCCTCTCCTTTCCATGGTTAATTCCTCTGCTCCAGGGCTGCTGGGTCCTGCACAAGTGTTCCCTATCCTCGGATCTAGCCCCTCTGTCCTGCCTGTCCATCAAGCCACTAACCCAGCCCCCTCTCTCCACCCCACAAAACGCGATCACTAAAACAATGGATAGAACTTTCTGTTGTTTTTTTTTTTTCCCCAAGTAAAAAGGAATGCAGAAAATTTTAAAAATACTGAATAACATGAAAAAGAAAATAAAGTTCACCTTTAAGTTTATCAGTGAAACATAACATTGCTAGCAAATCACTGTATATCATCTCAGTCTTTTCATGCTTGCATTTTATATATATATATATATATATATATATATGGAATATATAATGGAAAATATATATATAATATTCTTTCCATTATAGTATATATAATATATATACCAAAATTGAGATCAGGCTGTATACGTTTTTTGTATCTTGCTTTTCCACTCACACTGTGAATATTCTCTCCTGTTATGAAATATGCTACAATATACATCCTCCTTAGTCAATACCTTGTATTGGTCTTTTACGTTGTTGCAAATTTTATTAAATGCATACTGTGTTTTTATTATAAATAGCCCTTGTACATAATTACTTTTGCACATCATTCTGGTTTTTTATGCCAGATCATGAAATATTTTATGAAAACGTGTTTATCTCTGTTGTTTTCTGTGTTCTCTATTTCTACTTCTCATTATTGCCAACGTTGGTCTCCGTGGCTCTGCAGTAATGGTTAGGAAGACACTGGCATTTATCTCCAAGGTGCAAACTCCAGGGATCTCCGTATTGATGTTCTGATGTTTCCCCAAGTGCCTGCAGTCTTGACCTCAGGGACCCAGTCCTCACTCCCCTTGGTGACTTCTCTATTGGCATCTCCTTTGCTCACTTCTCTTTTCCTGTGTTCTCTTGATGCTGGAGCAATGCGGTGTTCTACCTTCTGTCCTCTTACTCTTACCCTCTTCCTCTAAAATCATCCCCTATGTCATATGTACAGGTGCCCCTCAGGCACCTCCACACCTCCAACTAGAAAACATGTCCATTGCTCATTCTAAGAGCAACTCTGACCTAGTGCCTCCCAGAGAAGCCAGAGAGACTCGCATGGTCCAGTCTGGAAGGGAATATTGAATGTTGGGAAGCTGTCTGGCCTCCAAAGGGATGTGAAGATAACTCACATCCTAGATTCACAGTGTCCTTTCCCCGCTATCCCTGAATCCTCTCTCTCCTAATGACGAGATGCCCAAGGTAGAGACTGCTAGAGACTGAATGTTTGTGTCCCCCAAATTTATGTGTTGAAACATACCCTCGGTGTGATGGTGTTGGGAGGTGGGGTCTTTGGGCGGTGATTGTGTCACGAGGGTGGAGCCTTGTAACAGAGACCCCGGAGAGCCTCTTTCCACATCTGCCATGTGAGGTTACAGTGACCAGATAGGAATATGAACCAGGAAGCTGACTCTCATCTGGAGCCTTGACCTTGGCCATCCCAGCCTGTAGAACCGTGAGAAATGAATTCCTGTTGTTAATGAGCCACCCAGTCTACAGCATTCCATTATAGTGGCCCAAGTGGACTAAGACAGAAGCCCTAGATTCTCTTATGGCTGCTACGCTGTTGGTCACCAACTTCTCCAGATCCTGTTGCAGAAATATCAGCTGACTTTGTTCCTTTGCTTATTGCCACTCTCAAAGCCATGGCTCAGATCCTCCTCAAATCTTCGTTGGCTTCTTTCCAAGTTGACCTTCCTGACATTTCTCTCTCTTACCTCCAATCTATCACAGACATGGGGCAGCTGAGAGGCAGATCTGGTCCCGTCGCTCCTTGCTTGACATTCGCCCATGGCTCCCACGGCGGGCATGTGGTTCCAGATCCTCTCTCTGGCACTCACAGCCCCTCATCCTGGCCATCCTTCTGGTTCTTTCTCATTGCTCTCCTCAATGGCCCTGCCCACTCTGGCTTCAGCACGTGGTCTATTTACCATCCTCCACTCTTCCCTTTACTTTCACATTTGGACTTTTTGTTCACGATGTTTTTTTCTCCCCTGGAGCTCCCTTCAGCACCCTTCCAGCTGAGTGACTCTGGCCAATCCCTCTATCCAGGTTTGCTGCCTGCTCCTGCCAGTGACCTCCCTCCTTGCTATTCCCCGAGTGCAGGTCCAATGCGCGTGCTCTCCCGTTGGTGCTCACAGACGTTTGCTCATGCCTCCATGATGTCGCTTATCACACCCAGTTTATCTTTTCTACTACATTGTGAGCTCAAAAGCAGGGGCATTGCTCAGGTGGAAAATCTCCAATATCTAACACACTACTACCAAGTCGCTACTTTGATGATGCCTTAGCCACACAAAACAAATTAGTGTTTGCTCGCCTTCCACGCGCCCCTTCATCATCTCATTGCATGAAGCTTAAAAGAGTCTCTGATTCATGCTTATAAAGGACTGAAGGTAGAAGACGTTCACTCTAAATTCAGGTATCTAGATGTCTTAGCAGCTAGGCTCTCGGAATGAGACAGCGGAAGAAATTCATTGGTATAAAAAGACTCACTTAAATCAAAGCTGCTGTGCAACAGCGCACAGTTGGAAACAAGGCAGCTACGTGTGAAAACAGAGATTTACCAGGCAGGAGGATTAGTGTCTTACTATTCACTTTGCAAAATAAATCACCTTTGCATCTGCTCCCCTGTTCAGTACCATAACCTATGAGACAAGACATAAGCCATCACCAAGTCCTGCAGACCCTTCCTCCTAACGTTTTTCCAATTTGACTACTTTTCTCCATCTTCTCTGCCAAGGTTCTACTCGACCACTTTCCTCTCACTTCTAGGTTAATGCAATCCCTCTGGCTAACGTCGGGCCTCATCTCAGATAGTACTCAGCTTCGATAACACCTTTTTTTTTTTTTTTTTTTTTTCATTTTCTGCCCTCCAAGACTGGATCAGGAGACTTGCCTACATGTTCCTATAAATTATACTGCAACTGCTTTAACATTTCTGAATCCCGTATCCGACTGGAAGTTATTTCCATTGCCTGCACATAATAAATACTCAATAAATTTTCATTGCACAAAGGAATGACCAAGGTACGTATCACAGTATGTTGAACACATAGCCTTTTCATATCATATCTACTAACTGGAGCAAGACACATTTATTTTTTGGTATGAAAAATCAGGCTATTGAGTGAATTGAATTTAATTGAGTGAGGAAATAGAGCTTTTATGGCCATTGTTGCCCTTATACCTTTCAATACTGATTAAGATTTGTCTAATGTATGTAATGAGAGTTATATATCAGGTATGGAGCTGGGCACATGAATATCCTTTCTTTCTCCTTTTTACGGTTTTCCATCAGTTAATTGGGGATAGTAATCAGATCCATTAGCAAAGAGTACTGTCAGGAGTGGATTCCCATCTTGAAAGAGTGTATGTGTTTCTCTAAGCACCTGAGTTTCTGCCAGAAAGGTACTCATTCCCTGGGAAGACTAAGCCAGGTGCTGCAATTGGTTTTGAAGTCCCCTAATTGATACATATCTACCCACCCATCCATTCACCACTTCTAAGTTCACAGAAGAAATCCCCAAGCTTTACATTTTTTAAAGAAATGAGGTCAAATGTTATATTTTTAAAACACCTCACAAGTCATTCCCTATAGCACATTTCTTCCTTTCTCTCCATGTGAATGATTTCCAGCAATTTGATTCTGCTTGCAAATTGAACAGGGGGACTTTTTTATGACATTCTGAAGGGTTGAAGTAGTTTCTTAAAATTAAAGTCGGTTGGAAGGGAAAGACATCACAAAAATAAGGACTGGAGACAAAACAAGATTTTAAAAAAATCCTATTTTCATTCAGGCAAGTCAAAATGAAATACTGACTCCCTCTCTCCTCTCATTTAACCATGGGTAAAATCTCCCAAGTTCCTGTGCTCATCAGAAAAGAGGGGCAGTCAGAGATCCATGTGATCAAGCTGTTCTGTCTGTGCTTGCCTGGCAGCAGCTTCAAAGGCCGGATACCTGGAAGAGAAATCCGTGGCTCCAGGAAACCGAGACATGGAACTGGGATGTCAGTGACAGCCATGGGGAGCTGCTGAGAAATCTCAGATGGAAAGAGAAAATGCCCGCCATTTTCCTTCATCAAATCGCATAACACAAACTGGAACAAGATGCTGTCTGTTCAGATGATGTGAGTGAGAAGCGCCTGTCATTGAAGACATGAATTGAATGAGATCTTAAAAGATCACTGAAGGGGCAAAGAAAGAGGAGGAAAGAGCTTGAGTCACATCGATGAAGGGAGGGAAGAATGAGCCTGTGTGACATGAAGGCAGAGGTCCAGTTGGTGAGACCATTGGGTGTGAGAAAGGGGATTGGGAAGACCAAAGCAGAAGTTTTGTGGGTGCCTCTAACTCTTGGACCACAGGAGACCCTGACAACCCAAATGTCATTCCTCAATGTGATAAGTTACCAGAAGACCACAAAGAAATCGGAGTTGGGGCCATGTCACATTTACTCCCACTTCCTCAGTAAGCTTATTTGGTTGAGATCAGGGCATACAGAATGTAGACCCTAGATTCATGGGAGAGTGGAACTAATTATGCATTGGGGAGAGAAGAAATTTCTGTGGGAGCTGGTGTTATGGCTTGAGTTGTGTCCGCCCTACAATTCCTATTTAAGGTCCTAATCCCCAGTACCTCAGAATATGGCCTTCCCAGATAGGGTCTTCACAGATGTGATCAAGTGAGGTCAATAGGGTAAGCCTTTTTCCAATATGACTGCGTCCACATAAGAAGGGGGAATTTGGTACAAGACATGCACACAGGCAGAATACAATGTGAACATGAAGACGGCCATCGGCTAGCCAGCGAAAAGGGAATAGAACAGATCCTTCCCTCACAGCCCTCAGAAGGAAGCAACCCAGCCAACACCTTGGGTTTGGATTTCATAGTCTCCATAACCATGGGACAATCATTTCCATTGGTCAAATCACCCAGTCTGTAGTATTTTGTGGTAGCAAGCCTGATAAGAGAGTATAGTTGGCCAGTACCATCAGCCTCTTCTTTCCTTCGGGGGCCGGGGGGCGGTCATAGAGAGAGGCCAAGCGTTCTTGAGATGCTGCAAAGCAAGGTGGGCTTCTTCTGGCATAATACCTGGAAATGCCAGTGGTGTTTATGGAAAGGAAACAATGGCCTATAGCTCAGCTGATCCAAGGATTCTTTCATCTTAACAAGCAGGGTTCATTGGCCCATAATAATCGAGCATTTGCTGCATGTTCAGCTGTGAACTGGCCAAACGACCTAGTAGACACACCTCATGACCAATTCTGTGCCTGTCTGCAGAAATTCACCGGGGAGCTAGGCTGAAAGGTAGTGAAAGAAAGCTGTGCTGAAGGCTCTCATTAGTTCTTTGGTGGCTGGTCTCTGTGTGTCTCTAACCACAGTCACTTATGATGATGAGGGTCGAGAAGGATCCAAATCTTGGGCCCCCCCAAATTTGCCTAAAATAGATGTTCCCTCTTTACAATCCAATAAAAATAATAAAATAATAAAATCAAATAAAATAATATAAATATCTATAATAAATATCTATTATATAATAAAATATAATAATAAAATCCAATAAAAATAAATCTTTTTATTGGGTTACTTTTCATTCGAAGAGGACAAACAATTAGGAAGAGAGCAAGATTTCGTATTTCCTTTCTCGTGCTGTAATTCTTTGGGAGTCTCCTTTTTCTTTCTTTTTTTTTCTCCTTTCCTCTTGAGAACATGTAAAAAATACAGGAATGCTGTTTAGGATACAATTATCCTAATAGTGGACCAGTTCGCTGGATGTGCCCTTGATGCTTACCATGGGAATGACCTGGCAACGGCATGATAAACTGTTTGTAGGAGAAATATTGGAGAGCAGGGAGAGGGAGCCGACACATGAGTGCCAGCTGAACTTGACATGCCCCACACCCTCTTTGGCTTACATATCTCCTGGTCTCAGGTGCAATGGTGTGTTTTCAGTGTCTGCTACTCAGTCAAGTCCCACGGTGCTTGAGATCCTGGTAGGGCTATTGGATGGTCTAACAGAATAACGCACGTGGGAGAAAGTGTTAGACAGGACCCAAAGGCATAGAGACGCATCCAGAGAAGGTAATGAGCTCAACAGTGGTGGGCAGACTTGGATTCATGGCACATTATTCAAATATCTCTTCCTGTGGCCCTCCCAAATCTGTATACCAAAGACCTTTCCACCCACTGGGGAGATGAGCCTGCAAAAGTAGCTTTTCTGAAAGTTAAGACCGCATGGTGCTTAACAGCATGGGCTTTGGAGTCAGGCCAACTCGAGCTACAATCCCGGATCTACCATTTACTAGCTTTGTGAACTTGGACAAGTTTTTTTGTTTTGTTTTGTTTTGTTTTGTTTTTTTAAATTCTTGAGTCTCAGTATTCTCAACTTTCTACCCGAACCTCGAACTTTAACCTCAAGCTTAAAACAGGAGTAAAACCCATCCACAATGAAATGGAAACGTTAATTGTGGCCTATTCACACAATGGAGTATTTTGCAGCTAGGAGAATAAGGAGTCCACAACCACATAGTATACAAGACAATTACCCACCACAGCTGGGCATACATACAGCATGGTTACACACTACAACCACACACGACGCACAACGCAATTACCCGCTACAGCCACACACAAGGATGTGGATGCATCTCACAAGGCCTGAGAGAGAGGAGCCAGATGCAAAAAGTTTCCAATTGTGTAAGGGCCACTTACATACAGATTAAAGCTCAATGAGCTCATTCTGTGTTGTGGGAGGTTGGGACAGTGGTTAGCTTTGAGGGGTAAGAGCAGGTGGGCACAGAAGAGGGCGGGAGATGTTGGGTTTCTTGTCCTGCAAGGTGGTGCGTTCAGTTTGTGAAATGCGCCGAGTTCCATACTTAGAATTTGTGCCATTACCTGCATGCGTGTTACACTTGAATAAAATGTTAATGTAAAAACTTCCAGATCAAAACATGACAAAGCTCCCAGAGCTATGAGGATTGAATGGAATAATGAATGGGAAATACCTAGCCAGGGTAAGTGCTCGATACATGTTAGCAATTTATTATTGGTATTATTCCTGTCCTCACCAGGGTGTTGGTGACAAATTTAGTTCTGGTCACACCCAGCTATGCCTGTGACAGCTCCAGAGTTTAGGAGCCTTTAAGGGGCCAATTCTTCATGAGATGCAAACCCATTAGTGTCTCACTCCGGGGCACACATTTCAGTGGGGGAGAAACAGAAGGGAAAAAACAAAAAATCAGCCCCACGTAGACTGATTTGGGATAAGGTCGTTCTCTAAGCACTTTCTTTTAAAGCGCCGATTAAAACAAAACAGAAACCCACCCCCTTCCCTCCCGAGCGTGTAAAAATAACTTGGCAGAAGAGAGTGGGCCTGGCTCTGCTGTTCTTAAACTGGTTTACACTTCTCTAGTTTCCTCCTTAGATAAAAATAGCAGTTTAATCTATTGACAGATAAAAGCCTCTCAAAGTACTAACTCCATTTGGAGCTCTTGCTTTTCATTGTTGATTTTCTATCATACAGATGTTTTTGGCATAATGTATTCTCCAGAATGTCCTCTGTCAGCTCAGTACGGAAGACGAGCAGCAGCCCGATCTTGGAAACAGGGCCTCTCCTACACCAGCTGACATCAGCTCAATTGAGCTTCACCCCACATGAAGATTTTAATAAACAAACCTCGCTGGTCAGCATGTCGCTCTGGCATATTTAAACGTATCACATGCTTTCTGCTCCTTTTCACAGTTCTGCAGCTTTTGCACAAAGCAAGTTCTGGGTTAACAGGGTGGGATGAGCCTGAGCCAAGGGCGGGGGAGAGAGCCTCGATGTGAGAGCCACGGATCTCTCATCTGTAAGGTGAGGACCCTAGTGGACCTACTGTATTTGACTCTCATAGGATTAAACGTGGTCACGTTTGCAAAGCACATGGAGCCGAGTTCAGCCAACTCGTAGTGAGCAGGCAGGAAACGGTGGTCATTTAGATCATCCTGCCCCCTCTATGTGACAGTCACTTACCCCTCACAAATTAGAGAGGATAACTCATCGTCCAGAGAGAGGTTCATTGGATTCAGAGAGTTTTAGAATGGAAAGAGAGTTCCTAAATTAAGAACGGAGTTTGGGGGGCACCTGGGTAGCTCAGTGGGTTAAGCCGCTGCCTTCGGCTCAGGTCGTGATCTCGGGGTCCTGGGATCGAGTCCCACGTCGGGCTCTCTGCTCAGCAGGGAGCCTGCTTCCCTCTCTCCCCCTCTCTGCCTGCCTCTCTGCCTACTGTGATCTCTCTCTGTCAAATAAATAAATAAACAAAATCTTTAAAAAAAAAAAAAAAAAAAAAAAGAACGGAGTTTGGGAGCTAGTGGTTTCCTTGGCTTGGGCAGCACTGTTTGACGTTCTGTGGTTGGGAGCTGTCCTGTGTGGGTTGTTAGAGGCATCTAACAACCTGACTTCTACCCACCATCGGCCAGTAGCGCACCTTCTTACTCTTGATTGTGACAACGCAAGTATCTTCAGACGTTGCCACATGCCTCCTGGTGGGCAAGAATGTCCCTGGTTCAGGACCCACTGGGCTAGACCAAGACCCCAACGGTGAGCGCTGGAAACAGGCGCTCATCTGAAGGCACCGTAAAGGAATGGGGCAATCAGTTTAGGGTCTTCTTTACCTCACCTCAGAGCTGAGAAAACAGGTAAGAGGGGAAGTCCGATTCCAGCCCCCGAGGTCCCTTCTGTCCGTCCACCAGCTGGGTACCACTCCCATCAGCAAAGCCTTCCAGGAAGTTTCTGGCTCACAGCGACATGTGAGAGCAGAACAAGAGAAGGGGGAGGGATGCCCGTCCCCAACCTCTATCACCCCTCTGCTCTTAGATCCACTCTTGCAAGACGGGCTTCGTGCCGTTTCATAAAAGTTCCTTCGTTTTGTTATTTTCCTTCATCGGTTTAAACCTGGTGACTATTTAAGCGCATCAGGCTCCCCGAGTTCCACCTTTGTCTTGATTGTGTTAAGTTCATGAGAATTACATTGAAGTGCTTTCATTTTTCCATTTCCCCACTTATTTTTGTAAAACCGTAGGGGCACGGCGTAATAAAAGATTTCAAGTAATTGCAGAAGCATTGCTGTGCAGGGGGAAAAAAAATGGTAACGGTTCCAGAACTCGGCTCTTGGCTGACAGCAGTACCACGCAATCGTTCAAAATGCTCTTTTCTCAGCTGATTTATAAAGATCCGAATTTGGCAGACAAAAGCGGGTTGAGAGGTGTCAGTGTCAAATGTGTGAGTGGTTAGGGGTATGGAGAAGTTTTCGATTAATGAAAGGTGAAAACTGCCAGTAATTGTGACAAGGTGAGATACCCACACTAGGTCACAGCGTGTATTTTATCATCTTAATTAGGTCGTGAGTACTTCAAGGGGGAAGAGAGGACTTTCAAAAAAAAGTCTTCAGGATCCTCTTTAGTATGCATGCAATAAACACTTATTAAATTCTAATTCAAGGCTAAGGGGTGGAGTACAATGACCAGGTCCTTTAATATAAGGATGTTAACTGAGAGGAAGGATTTCTTAAATTTTTACGTCCGGAAGGACTTTGAGTTCGTCCAAGGAGCGTTGTATGTATTGTATATCGATAAAGAAATGCAGATGTCTGTCTGTAGGTGGCTGGAGAGGTAGACAGATAGATCAGCCTATCCCTACATATATCTGTTGTGAAATGTAAATTTTTTTTTTTTTTTTTTAAAGATTTTATTTATTTATTTGACAGAGAGAAATCACAAGTGGGCAGAGAGGCAGAGAGAGAGAGGAGGAAGCAGGCTCCCTGCTGAGCAGAGAGAGCCCGATGTGGGACTCGATCCCAGGACCCCGAGATCATGACCTGAGCCGAAGGCAGCGGCTTAACCCACTGAGCCACCCAGGCGCCCCGAAATGTAAATTTTTATTCGTTAATTTTAATTGTTGGAGCTCATTCAGGTCTCAACCAAGTTTCTCCCGGTTGCTGACCACCGAAATCAGCTTGAACTGGCTCAGGCCAGAAAGAAGGTATAAGGAGAATATAGGAATATTACACCAAATCCGAGGCTGCAGGAGGAAGCCAGAGAGGACCCTCTCTGTGTCTCCGATCTTTGTTTTTCGCTGGCATCTGTCCCCTCCTTCTCTGTCCAGAGTGACCCATATCTGTAAAAACGCAGGAAGATGGCCTCCTGATGGCGACCCAGTTTCCTTCTCCTCTACACCCAGCCAGCTCAGTTGGCCGAGCTACCTTCAGCCCAACCTCAGATTCCCAGGAGAGGCAGCTTGGTTGGTCCAGCTTTGGTCAAGGTCTGTCTCTGCTCCCATCAATTATAACTGGTCTAATAGGAGGTGGAGAAGAGTCATGCAACACCAGTAGGTCTTTGGGCTCAATTCTGTGAGTGTGGGGTGTGATTTGCCAGAAAAGGATATTCATTTGCTGAAGGCCAACAACCTCAGATGTATCTATCATGTGTAGATTCATCCTGAATCGTAGTGAAAACTTTCAGCATATGTTGAGCAATATTTTCTAGCTCATCTTTGTGCTTGCTGCCACAAATTAATAGATGTTAATTGTATTTATTGCCTGATCAATTTGAGGGATATGACCAATTATGTAATGAAAGAGTACGAGGTTTCAAACCAAACCCATGAGCTTTGATCATAGCATGATGTGGCCTTTTGGATCGCGAGAGTGTAATTTGTCCTTGAAAATGAAACAAGAGGTATGAGTTTTCACCCAAACTTGGGTGAAATTTATCCTCTCCAGAGGTCAAAATTCCAAGATCAAGGAGTTGGTGGAGCCTGGTGCTTCTGGGAAAGGTTCCAGGGGAGAATCTTTCCTTGTACGCTCTAACTCCTGTGACCCCAGGCATTCTTTGGCTATACCTGTGACATGACAACTTCTACCTTAATCTCCCCACGGCTTTCTCTTCTTCTTTATGCGTCTCTCCTCTTTGTATCTCATATAAGCACACTTGTCTTTGGATTTAGGGCCCACTTAGATAATCTAGCATGGTCTCATCTCCAGATTCTTAACTTACTTATGTCTGCAAAGACTCTTTCTCCAAATACGGTCATAGTCACAGGTCCAGGACATGGGCATACCTTTATGAAGACCTTCCTTTAATCTGTTACATAATGTGAAAATGGATGGACCCATTGGCCTTTTTACATTTTGGTCTTATTGACTTCATCTTGCTTAGGGCAAGAGGTGGCAGCCACATTGGTGAACCTGAGATTTCAAGCCCCGTCCTGGGGTGAGGTGGGAGGTGGAGGGACACAGTGGGCACAGTCTGCAGCAGCAGGAGCCCCTAGGATGGCCATGGTAGGTTGATGAACAAACAGCACATTACACTGACATTTTCTCAAATGAGATCTGTAAACAGAATTCATCACCTGCATTTCTTTGTTCTTTGGAGGATGGGGTTTCTTGCTTCTTCTGGCAGACTGAATTAGAAATGAGAAATGGGTTAGAACCAACTTTTGTGGGGAACTTACTTGTAAAAGGGAAACCAGTGTCCAGCTGGGGGGTGACCCTGATCTTTAAGAGCTAGATAAGGTCGGTTTACATTGTCCTCTTTTGGCTACAGTGTAAGCTCAGAGAATCTGGGACTTAGCCAGATCAACTCCAACTTCGTAATATTTCTCAGCTGTGTGAGCAGGTGTGTGGTGTTCTCCTTTGTAGTTCTGAGGATATAATTACAATTATGCATATTATTGTTTTTATTGGTCAAGATGTTCCACTCAGGATTTAACATGAGTCATTTAAGTGCAAAGATTGGAATTGCAACATGGTGTTGTCTAAGGGCCACTTATCTGGAATTGAGAAGTTCTATGCTGGGCAGAGTCAGCAAAGCATGAGAATGCCTAGAGAATTTTACAGTTTTAACTTTCTTCAGACAGCTGGTGGATCTCTGCCAATTTTCTTAGAACTGTTCTGGGACATAATTTATTTTTCAAAGAAAATGGCAGAGCCCTGAAGATAAGGGCTGGTTTAGGATGATTATCTATGTTTTACTCATTGAGTCTCCACTAAGAAAAAGTCAGAAGAAAAGTCATTTTATTGTAAAATACTACTTAAGTGTGTTTTTAGAAGTCCAGAGCAAAGGAACCACTCTAGCTAGTGATTATTTCTGAATCACAATATTCCAGCCAATTTGTACATTGTCTATTTGCCTGTCGTTTTTATGTCTGTATTTATCGGCTCTCAAGGATAAGTATTATCCACAATTGGCTTCCTAAATGGTGGAAGGCTTTGCTATAGAAAGAACCTTCTAGAACTACTTGACAAGGTATATTTTTTTATTTCTCTCCACCTGGCGTCCTTATCATCCTGAATAATGTCTCACACCCTCCCTCCCCTCCACCTCCCTTGCCCTGCCCCTTAGGAATTTAGGAGAGGGTTTTTAGATTCTTTGTTTTGAAGCGGAGGACAGCGTTTGCCTGATTTCTCTGTCTGTGAGCCAGGCCATCTCCTATCTGGAGCGCTAAACATGCAAGGTTTCACATGGGAGCTCAGATATGGCCTCGCATAACTCAAGTATTGAAATGCTTAAACAATTCAACAGTGAAAGAGCACGCTTGCTCCTTGGCACCCGGCCAACGTGTCGATTTGTGCACAAATATGTGGAAAGCTTTTCAGGGAGCCATCACTCCTGCCCGTGTGTGAGTCATTTCTGTCTCCGAGCTGCTCTCTGCTCAGACATCAGAAACGTCATGCCCCTAGTGCACTGTTTTTGCCAAACATCTGCCCTTACTTTTAATATCTAGACAGACGTATCCGCAGTCTAAAGAAAGTTCCTCAGGGAAGAAACCTCCCTTGTCTCCCATGACCCTTCCCTTCCTCCATCCGTTCTCTTTTTCCTGGTTAAGCAGATTTCTGTGGCACAGGAACAAAAAGAGAGCGACACTGTTTGGAATATGGAATTGCCAGGGAAATGGGCCATCGGATTCTTGAGTGAGGGGACTTTTCCAATTCTTTTTTTTTTTTTTCTCTCTCTCTCAAGTTGTATTGTAATGACTTATTTGCTTTTCTGCCTGATGGGTCAGACAGAAGAACTTCTCGAGGGCAGGAACCATGCCTTATTCACCGGGTGTGTCTAATACCGAACTAATATCCAACCTCCAGTGCCCAGGCAGCACTCAACGCTTCACGGCTGAATCGTTGAGTTACTCCAAAGTGAAGGTTTCCATTCTGCTGCCGGGGAGCAGGATTTGAGTGGCGCTCCTAGAAGAGGGCGCCGTGGGTTGCATGGTGCTCTCTGGAAAGACAGATCCATATCCGAACCCTGAGACCCTGTGAATGTGACCTGATCTGGGAAAAGGACCTTTCCAGATGTAATTCAGTTAAAGGTTTCAAGATGACATCACCCTGTGTTAGGTAGGCTCTAAACCCCGTGATGAGTGTCCTTAAAGAGACAGAAGAGAACACAGGGGAAGAAAAGGAGGAGGCCGTGTGAAGAGAGAAGGAGAGACTGAAACCGTTTATCCACAAGCCAAGGAAAGCCTGGCGCCACCAGAAACTGGAAGGGGCAAGGAAGAATTCTCCTCTAGAGGCTTCAGAGGGAGCATGGCCCCGCCTGTACCTTGATTTTGTAGTTCTGGCTTCTGGAAAGGTGGGCGAGTACATTTCTGTTCTTTCAAGTGCCCAAGATCATGGTAATTTGTCACGGCAGCTCTAGGAAATTAATACAGAGGGTAACCTGCCTTCAAGAAAAGCCATTAAAACCAACGCACAGAGCGTGGCTCAGAGCGTGGCTCAGAGCGCGGCAGGGAAGAGATGGGGGGAGAGCGGGGTGAAGGATTCCTGTGGGTGTGGGTGGAGGCCAGGAACTGAACTGGGCCGATCTTCATGTCCATGGGTCTTGAGGAAGGCAAGGGAGCTCCAATGTAAGCTGAAGAGTTAGACTAGCAGGGGCTTGTCATTTGCTGTGCGTAATTCATTCCCAGGGCCTGCACGGCAGGAGGCGCTGAAACTGACCAGAAGATCACTTCAGGGCTTTGCCCACGAGGGGAGAGTGTGTCCGGGAAAAACACAACGGGAGGCGGGGTGATCCAGGCCTTTGAGAAATCATCTGTTGCCACTACCAAGGGTTGCAAGAAAAGGACCCCGTCAGGGAAGGTTCTGGCCTTCCAAGTAAGCAATGGTAACAAGCCGCTTTGGGACGTCTGTTTCCTGGGCGGGGTTGGGGGAGAAGAGAGCTACCCAGCTTGTGGTCACCCTGCCTCCCAGGGGCTCAGTCCTCACACACCTGGGCCGGGGGTGGGGGGGGGGGGCGTGGGCAGAGCCCGCACGGCACTTCAGAGAGCCAAGCATCCTTCCTCAGAGATAGAAGCAGGGGGCGGCAGGGCAATGTCAGAGATGTCCTTGGGACCAGGGCCAGGTCCAAGAGTGCAACCTGGGTTTCTTGCTACTAAAGACTACAGTGAGGCATCTGGATTTTTAGGTAGTGAGGGGTGGGGTGAGTGGGAGATAAGCTGGGCTGACCATCAGGACCCCTGGATTGTTGCTCCAGTCCACCATGCCATAGCTCACTTACTTTTCAGGAGAAACTTAAGGTTGGCTCGGCCACCTTCAAGATCTATGACCCTAAGATTCTATGATTGTTGCTTGGGTATCAAATGAAATGGATTTAGCCTACGGAAGAGTTTTCTTACTCAGGCCCCCCTAAACCAACATGGAATGTTTCTGATAGGTATCCTTCCCACCAAAAATAGAATAGACAAATTGTTTCCAAGCTCTGTTTATTTGTGGTGTAAAAATTTTTTATTCCACTTGTAAAGATAGGTAACATTCATGACAGGAGGGGGCGGCAGGGGGAGACTGCCAGGCTTCTCTTTCAAGAAACAGATTACAAGACAGAGGGAAAGCTTTAAAATGATGGCAGGAGGCCAGGCCAGGTAGCAGTGGAATCCCCCACCCGTCCACCTGGCCTGCCGTGGTGACCGAGCTCGGGAGAAGCTGGCTGGGAGCCAGGCCTGCCTTGCTCTGGTTGTAACCAGTGTCATTTCTGTGTAGAATTTTCAACAATCACATTAACAAGCCATTTAACGGATGCTATAACTGTTCTGATGTTCGGGTGTCATCAGATTTCTCCTTCTGTGACAGGCACTGAATGAGCACTAAGATTTAATATGACTGGCTTTGACAGGCTGAATCTCCCCATCTTCCTGGCACACCCCTCCAGGCCCTCCATCGCTGCTGAGACCCACTGGAGGGACCCCCGTTATGGGGGACGTTGCCCAATTCCGTGAGGACTGACACACACCCACACTCACATATGCTGACATGTACTCTAATTACGCTCCTGGAGAAACATAAACAAAGACAACCAAATGAGCTTTTGACGGAGTGAGATGAACATTTCACGTCTCCAGATTCTGGAAGTTTGCATGATGAACCTGAAATAATCATGCTCTATATATTAAGGAGCTGTGAGGAAAGTTTATTTCTCATGTGGACACGTATTTGGGTCAAGGAAATCTATGAAGGGGACAAGAGAGTTTGGACATCGCCCATCCGTCCATCCGTCCATCCGTCCATCCATCCATCCAACCATTTGAAAAGTCCCAGATACTGTGGGTGTCTGGAGATGTGAAATAGCAGTTTCTGCCTTTCCTCTCTCCATCCTCCTGCCTTTTCACACACAGTCTCAAAAATCGAGCAGAGGTGCATAGAAATAACTTTAACAATATGAAAAATTCTGCAGTCGAGTAACAACCCGCCTATTAGCAGGGCATAGGAGAGGAAGCACGCCCTGCTTGCAGATGGGCAGGAAGCCTTTTGAAGAGGGCGATGTCTGATCAGAGTCTTCAAGAGTAAAGAGGCGTTTGTCGATCTGGGTATAAATTAACTTGGCTCTCTGTCATTTGTCCCTTTCTGATTCTCACATCCGCTTGTCAAGAGCAAGAGCTGTGTGTCTGGTTTCTTTATATAGCAGGAGCCTGGCCCAGTGCCTGGTATACAGTAACCACTTACCATATTTTAGCTGAATAAGTGAACAAATCTATAAATGGCAGGTACTAAGGTTCTTTAGGTAACACACATTGGCAAGTCAAGGTCAAGATCTGATGTGGGCTTTAGGTGACAGCAGACAGGGTAATGTGGCAAATATACAGGATACACGATGACTAGGGCACCTAGATTTGGTCCCCATGGGGTCTGGTGGAAGGTGACCCCAGATCTAACCTTGGGGACAGAGTATCAAACATCCCTCTATAAGTAATACAAGGCTATCATGAATTCAGCCTTTTGGCTGGAGGTGGATTTCCACTGGGAAACTCTTCCTAAGGGCTGAGCCCTGGAGAAGCTTCTTGGCAGTGCCATCCCCCCTGCCCCCCCCTTCTCTCGGTCCCATGAAATGTGTGGATAACCAGGGACTGACCACGCTGTGACGTGGGTCAGAATGAGGGAAATAGGAGCAAAGACAAGCGATTGTTTCATTCTAAGTTTTTCTTCCTTCTGCATTTTTGCCCATTTAGCGGCAGAGTATGGTCTAATAAGTTGGCAAAGCTTAGCAGGGTCAGCCACATGGTGTTTGCTCACTCAACCTCATTTCATAGCCTACTTGCCAAGGATTGCCCCAAAGAAAAGGGGAGAGAATGAGGAGGGTAACTCTGAACCTTCCCGTCAGCATCAACGTGAGGCTGTCAGATTTGTCTGGGACTTGAATTAGGTGCTTTGAGAGATGATGTGTTGAAACACGAACCCAGGAACCAGAAACCCCCTTCTCTTGGCCAAGCCCTACCTTGACCAGTGAACGACCTTGAGTGGTTATTTAAATGCTCTAGGATACAGTTTCCCCTTCTGTGTCCAAAATCCAGCACTCGAAATCATTACTCATTTTTATTTATTAGGCACTCGGTATATGTACTCAATATCTTTGGGAAGCAAATATGATTTTATAAGTAAGAATACAGAATACTGTCTTTGAAAAGACCTGGATCTGTGAATATTTTCACAGACTGAACATTATTTCAACCATTCCCACATTTAGTAGGCTTTCCAGTGTGTGCTGTTTCTAAAGGGGCAGAGACATTAAATGCTGATATTCTGTAGCTAATATGGAAACATTTATTGCAGTCAGGGGCCTGCCTTTCCCACAAACAAAAGAGTCAGGAAACTAGGTGTCTGGTTTCAGAAATGCAGAGGTGAGGACTGCTTTCATCAGCCCATACCTTTCATTATATAGTTGAGTTGAGAATTAAAATGCAAACATACACTTATAATGTAGCTAAATAAATCCTGATTATTCTAATTCATACTATAGTGTAAATGACTGACACCAAGCCCCAACCTTGAAGTGTTTTAAGAATAGTAAGGAGGGGAAAAAAAAAGAGAATAGTAAGGAGAAAAAAAAAGAATAGTAAGGAAAAAAAAAAAAGGAATAGTATGGAGAAAAAAAAAACACAAAACAAAATAGGGAAAGTGATGGGAACTGTAAGAGTGGTAAGGGCATGGGATGAGGGATAAGAATACAGAAAGGAGAGGATGGAGCTTTCAAAGATAAATTCTCCTTTACTGACTGCTTTTTCACTAAGTTCAGACAGAAACCAGTGGTTTAAGATCCAATTTCAGGGAATGTCATAGCCTCCTTGTTTTATGACCCAGGCTAATTTTCAAGACCAGAACACCCCTTCTGCAAAAATCAGATAAAGCTGCCAAAGCAAACCTCAGGATCTTGAGGGATGTTATAAACCTAAAATAATTTTCTTTCTTTCTATTTTTTTTTTAATATCAGGCAGTTTTTTTTCTTGAATATAAAACCTTCACTGTAGAATATCTGGATATCCCCACAATGCATAAAGGAAAACAAAATCTGTCCTTAATTCCATCATTGTTAGCATCATGGTACCTTTCTTTCTTCCTCTTCTTCTTCTTCTTCTTCTTCTTCTCCTTCTCCTTCTCCTTCTCCTTCTCCTTCTCCTTCTTCTTCTTCTTCTTCCTCTTCTTCTTCTTCTTCTTCTTTAAAGCTTAAAGGGGGATTTTAGGACAGGCCGTTTAGCTTGAGGAGACTACAAAGCTACCACCAAAGCAAAAACAAAAGTGGGGTCTGGACATGCCCCGTATACAGAAGTTGGGGAAAGAATGAAAACACCCAGCCTGTGGGTTCAGTGAGGTGTGTGTGTATCAGGCAGAGAGGGCTTGGCACGTTTACTGATCAGCTCTTTTCCTCCTGGATCCTCTATTCCTAGGAAGCAGGTTACCCAAAAGGTTCATTGGAGCTGACTTTTAAATGAGGTGGAGACAGTCATTCCTGTCAGAAAAACTGTGCGTGTGCGGCATTGGTAGGCATGAGAGAGAGAGAGAGAGAGAGAGAGTGTGTGTGTGTGTGTGTGTTCTTGCACCTGGGTAAAGCTGAAGGAACCAGTTTAGGAGTGCAGAGGGTTGAGAAGAGACTTTTTATCTGTTCGCACTCCTGTTGCCATCTTTAACTTGCAAGCAAAGCCTTTCTTCAAAAAGGAAGGTGGTGCATGAAAAATCCAGAACCTGGGGAGGGGACAGTTTTTCCACACTACATGCTCAGCTGCAGAGAAGTCAGAGGATGTTTGGCTGTGCCCACCAGGCTCCAGATGAGGCCCTGTTCCCCTGTCCCCTGGTGGTTTTAGAAAGGGGCAGACGGTGATAGCAAATATCCCTGGCCGACACGGAGAACTGGGGCCGCGCTGACCACAGGAATCGAGGTCCCCGGGACTCGGAGACCGCTCACAAAGCAGCCATTTATGGAGTGGTTGGCTTTGCATTAATTAATTCCCCAGCCATTCACCAACAGTAACAATTCCTTCAATTAGAGTCCAGGCCCGGGAAAGCCCTGGTGTTTATTGGAAGTGACATCTGCATGGCAAAGTGTGACTGTGTTAATACGGAAGCACACAAAGGGACCCCCAGCGCCTCTCCAGCCTGGCGCCTTCCTTCCCGTGTGGCTTTGGAGGAAGAAAGGGCTCTTGTAGGAGTGCTCAGTTTGTGATTTTCCTTTTTTGCTGTCAGCTGGTCAGCTGATGCTTTGTCCCCCGCTCCTCCTCCGGGGAACGGGTTGGTTCTGATGGGTGACTCCTGTCCGGTGTCCACGGGGTAGCACGGGGGTCTGGAGCAGCCCCGGGGCCTGGCAGGCTAGGAGAGCAGAGCTCCACGGGAGAGGCCCGACAGAGCTTCAAATTCTCTCATCAGAAACATCAGAACTGAGGGGTCAACAAGAGACCAGGAGCTCCAAGGGGCTTAGTATCATGAAAGCTGGAAGGGTGTGGAGACAGATAGCAAGTGTGGCAATGGTGAGTGCCCCTAGGCAGGGTACACGTGTATCCTTGAAGGGTGGTTCTGTATCAGGAGCATTGCAGGCTCGAAATAAACGTTTGAGGGCCCCACTGACTGATGGGTTAATGAGATACTTGCCTCTTTGTCCTTCAGCATCTTTCACTGCCTCAGTCTGGCCAGTTATCTACTCCCTCTCATTTTCAGTTCTTTCAAGTATGCGCCGCTGCGGGTCAGGGCGAAGGTGGGCATCCCTCATGGAACCTTCCAGAGTGGCAGAAGCCTGGGCTAGTGTCAGCCACATGACCCCAGGATAGGGTTTGCTACTGATTTATACATCTTAGTGGATGTACACCAGTTGATACTGTTTTTTTGTTTTTGTTTTTATTTCTGCGTGCCCTTTCAGTAAGCCGAGTTTTGAGACGTTTTGCCTTTTCGGGATCTACATTATGCCAGATACCAAGAGGCTTTAAGAAAGAGGTGCTCCTAACTACTGGAGAAGAAGATGAAACATAAACACTTTCACAGAAACCTTAACGCGGGATGAAGACGGGACAGGAGCAGACGGGGACACACACGGAAAGGTCACTGGTATTCCTGGGAAACTGGGAAAGAGGGTTGCAGCTGCACCATCAGGCAGTACAGGCTTCCTTGGGCATTTGCCAGGACTCTTGCAAGATGTGTGTGTGAGTTTTATAATGCAGAGGGAGGGCATCCATATCAAAGCAAACAGGAGACTCTCTCAGGGGGCATATTCGGGGAAGAGTGGAGAGTCTGCTTTGTGAAGAAGAATAGATTGGAACTGGAGAAGGAGGTGGAGACCTTGTCCTCCAGGGGAGAAGCCTGTGGTGACTCGGGGAAATACGGAACTACTGGTGGGTTTTTATTCTGGGGGAGGAGGGAGTAGGGTCAGGACTAAGGCAAAGCAGCTGAGAAGCAGGTAGGATGCACATGCAAGAAGGGGCTCACTCTCAGGGGTGGGCCCTGTCCTTATAAGGTCTGAGAGTGACCCTTGTCACTGTGCTTCTGGCCTGGCCAGGGAGATGAGGGAGGGGATGGGCAACTGTGTCATGACATTAAAGACATAGCTCTGAAAGCCCTTTTTAAGATAAATTGGAAAAAGTGGGCCTGGGAGGCGAGATTGGGCACTTCCTATAAATAAGCATTAAATCACAGGAGCCTGGGTGACACAGCTGGTTGAGTGTCCGTCTCTTGGTTTCAGCTTAGATCATGATCTCAAGGTCGTGGGATCGAGGTCCGCATCTACTCCGTGATCAACGGGGTATCTGCTGAAGAGTCTCTCCCTCTTCCGCTGCCCCTCCCCCCTGCTCTCTCTCTCTCTCTCTCAAATAAACAAGTAAATCTAAAAAAAAAAAGTAAATCAGACAGAGAAGACAGACCATGGAAGTGGGGAGCCCTGGAAGGCAGCCTTTCAAAGAGGGAATTCAGACTAGCCGTGGAAAGTACTGTATGAAAATCACCACTCCCATAATAATTAGCAGTCAGGGAATGGTTGCCGGGGGGCAGGAACAGTTTCACATGCTTTGCGTGCATGAATCAATTCAAGGATGGTAGGAGAAACCCCCGCCCGAGCCCAGGGAGCTGAGTTCTAGTCTAGCTCTGCTCTAACCGTAGTGGGAGACTTTGACTCAACTCTTCTCCCAGTAAAAGGGTGAATTACATGCCAAAGGTCTGCTGGCATTCTGAAATCCCCCCAACATACATTTATAACAGCTCACCCAAAGAGAGAACCCCAGCTTGGGGACCCAAAATAGGACCAGTCAAGATCTCTCAGATCAGGTGCCTGGTGAGGTAAGTCCCTCTGTCTTTCACTGGTTCATGTGCAGCCAACCCCCAGCATTTCTAGGTGACAGCTCCCCCCAGTACCAAGACTCCCTTGGGGTCCCTCCTTCTGCCTTTATCCAGCACCAGAGGACTGGCCCACATTTCCACAGGCCCCCCCCCATCACTGTTGTGTTATTAACAAAACTCCCCAAGCCCTCGCAAAGCCCCAACAGCAGAACTGTCCCATGAGAGAAACTGCGGACTTAATAAGCTTCCCCCTAAGCAGCCCCAAATCCCTCCCAGTGATGGGGGTGGGGGGTGGGGTGGGGAGAAGCAGCTATACACAGGACGGAGTCTTGTGGTGGGGGAGGGCAGGAGGGGAGAGAGAAAAAGAATAAAGAAAGTCCCTGAGATCCCAGACCTTAGGGACCAAATTAAAAAGCAGCACCACTTATTCAAAATCAGATGAATGTCAGTGGGATGTTTGTCAAACAAACTTGTCATTATTTGTCACAATTTGAGGAAGTATCCGTCAGTAGTCACACTTGTGCCTGTAACAGAGTAATTCACAACTGCCAGTCTACAGTTTTAAGTCATGCCGGGCCCAAGGTTCGGTGTTATAAACAGCTTTATTTATAATGATTGTGTGGCTATAAATAGTTTGGTTCGCTGGGTGTAGCAGAACGGCTGGGCGAAGTTCTGCCAGAGCCGGAGCCAGGAGGAAAGCAACAGCAGGGAAGGGAACCCTGTTTTTCCCTCTTCTTGGAGGACCCACTCTGTGAGCACTGGCCGGGCCTCCTCTTCCTCGCTGTCCGTTTTGGAACGAGGAGTGGCTGCGCAACTGGGTTCCCAGGAGATGGTGGAACTTACTCACTTAATTAATTAACATCTGCCCCAGGATCTCCCCTGTCGGGCACCGTCTCCTTTGTACCTATTCACGGACAATGAGCTAATTACGGGCTCCTCCAAGCGCTGGAGGGTGTAGGGAGACATCCTGTTATTCTCCAGAACAGGCGAAGCTCTAAAGGTTTGTTTATAGCTTCCGTGTTAATTTGACCGACAGCAATAGTCTCTTCTAAAAATAAGCAGTTGTCAGAAATTTAGAAATTTACTAGTTTCTGGCGTCAGCAGAACCTTGTCTAGGGAGAAGGGAGGTGGGGCGGGGAGCAGAAGAGAGGAAGGGGGATGTGTATACATAAATTTTACATGTAAAATACATAGGTATGTCAGCTTAAAAAACTGATCATTATAGTGTTTGGCACAGGGGCAGTGTTCTTCCAACGGGGGAGGAACAGCCTTCCCGGGCCGCCCTCCGAAACGCTAATGTGTTTGTCATATGGAAATTTCTGCTTCTGTCCATACCCGCACCCCACTCCACCCCCAAAAGCCTTTACGTTCCATTTTAATACCGTTAGGCTGAATCTTATTTTCTTACTTTTTTTTTTTTTTTTTTAAAGAAAAGGTGTGGCTATGAAAAAAATTTATTGGATCTTAATTTGCAAAATTAGTTCTGGTTCATTTTATTGCCGTAATTTAATACCCATAATGATTTTCTGACACATATGTTTTAGCAGCAAGATCTACTTCCTATCCATTTTTCATTTCCATACAGCTGAAGTCTATTAGGTAGGACGGCGCAAATCAGAGCGGGGAGCACCCCGCAAGAAATTGACATCATGCTGTCATCCTCTCAGACACGCGCCGTGCCCCGAGAAGCGCGCAGGGCGACGCATGCAGAGACGTGGGGCAGACGGAGCGAGGAAAGCAATCCTTCCTGAGAAAGGCATTCCTTTTTTTCCCCTGCTGTATCATCATTCACATCTTCATTCTCGTCATCATTATTACAATTCTTTGTCCAAGAGTGCTGTGAGATGCAGCCTTTTTTAAACCTGCCTGACTCTAGCTGGAGCCTCACGAAGCCGGCGGTTACACCCGGGAGGGGCAGGTCGTGGGTGCAGAAGGATCTAAGGTCATGGGACCCAGAGGCGGTGCTTCTCATCCTGACCCGGGTCTTGGGGAAGGCATCCTGGAGGAGGTGGTCCCCGAGTTGATTCCTACAGGTGGTTTCTTAGGGGGGCGGCCGCGTCTTTTTGTGTCTGTGTAGACACCTGCTGACATAGTGGGCGCTTGGTAAAGATTTGCAGGAAGAACAAGTGAAGGTTCACTCTTTTGCAACTTGATTGCCTCGGGGAGAACACTTGGGTTATGCGTTTGCCATACATAAACAAATACACACAGGAATTAAAATGGTGAAAAATGAAACAGGAAATCGACAAGAGATTTCTGGAGTGTGTGCATTGGAGTGAGACAAGGACCCTCTTCTGACTGATGGCCTGGCGTGCCTCATCAAAATGATAGACTTCTTATGGTAAGGATGTCCAAGGCCAAGGTGTAGGGAATAAGAGGGAGCAGTGCACATGTTGAGCTGAATTGATTTCAATGGCCTCGCCAGCGTGTCCTGAATTCCCAGTTTATTTTGGGAAGTGACTTCACCATGCATGGGGCTAAGACCTCATCCGCCATGGGCTCCGGTTCTATAGTCACAAAAGAGGTGGATTAAGCCAAAGAAGAGAGGACCAGTACAAAGAGATAGAGCGTCTGTCAGATTTCTCCCTCATTCTCTTTCCCCCTTCTCTACAACTGTTTCTGGTTATATTTATCTCTATGATTATTTTCAGCATTTTATTTTATTTCATTTTTGTTTTTAGCATTTTAAAAAGAGAGACGCCCAGTGTTTATTTTGGAATAGAAAAGACCAGTGTTTTTCTGTGTTGCTCATTGGGTGAAGGTGCGGGGCGGAGATGGGCGGACTTAATATGCTCATTATCAAGCCTGTGGCTTCAGAGAAAAGTCTTGGGACTGGAAATGTGTTCGGCCTATCTGTATTAGCTCCCCTCCCAGCAATATAATGATCATATATCCTAGACCGAGATGTTCCCATTCAAAGGAGAAAGATGAGCACATTAAGTTTTGCAATACAGTTTGTGACTCTGATAGAGAGTTTATCCCTAATATCCTTGTTTATTTCGATTTCTAAGAACTTTCTCTAACGCCAAGTACTCGTTGAGAAGGAGGTGGTATAAATGTATTAGTTCAGGCTCTTTGGCTACTCATTCTAAGAGCTGTGAGTGTTTGGGGAGTCGGGACACCATTACTCTGCTCCATGTCTCTCCTTTGATTCAGTGACTGGCTCAAAGCCATTTGCCTTCTTAGAGACAGAGCTGGGATGGAATGTCTCTCACCTTCCAGAAACAAAAACTCAAGTTTGTTGGAAATAGGTAAACACTCCCGTGATAAAGGCGGTTAAGGGTGAGGGTTCTGGAGTCAGACGGGCATAAGGGTGAATCCTGGCTCTTCCCTCTTCGTCAGGCAGTGGTATGCTGCTTGGATTCTTTGGATCTGAGCTTTCTCCTTCATATTGTGGAGACGATGATGACAGCACAAGAGAGGAGGTGGGAGATTCACATGAGAAGATGCAGGTCAGACACTTTGCTGGGGTTCCCAGCACATGGAGCATATCCAGCCTAGAACAGAAGCAACAAAGAAAACAACAAAGAAGACATAAACAACCCAGATTGGGTTCCCTGTTTTTTCGGCCCGCCACAGAGTTGTTACTGGCAAAGGATCTTGTTCCCGAATGTCCTTTTGCTTGTGCTCCTCTTCCTGGGGGAGAAGGTACCTGCTTATTTCCTTGGAGAGAGAAACCCAGGAGCCCTGTTCACCCCCTATCAGGCTTTGAGCCTCTGGAGACAGAGGTAGTAGATGGGTGCCTAGGGATGGGGACCCTTAGGGGAGGACCCCAGGTGAGCAGTCCCATCCCCACGAGGAAGAGAAGCCTGGCAGGTTTAGCTGGCCCAGGGGAAGCCCAAAGAAGGAATGCCAATGAGGGTCCGGGACAGCGGGCCCTGCTCTGAAACCCAGCCTGTCCCTGCAGGAGGTAGTAACTCAAGGTGGGAGTGATCTCCACCGGTGGGAACCCTGCCCTTGACACAGGTCAGTGGCTTTGACGAACTGAAAAAACTTTGGGAGGAAATTACAGAAGACTCTGGTAAGCCAAGTTGATGAGGGCTTGGAACATGATTTTCCTCGCACACTGGGAAATAACTATTTGCACACAAAATTATCCCATTTAATCCCCCAATAACCTTGTGAAGTTTTTATGGTACTTTACAGATTAGGAGAAGGGAGGCCCGGAGAGCTTTAAATCACACACTCAAAAGTCACGGGCATCAAATGGAAGCCGAGGTTGAAACCAAATCTCATTGATTTCAAAGTCTGTTCCTTCCATGTCTGCTGTTCCAGCTAAAGTTTACCTGAATAAATACATTTTCCATGACACTTTGTCAGGTGGGGAAAGGCCACCGAAGGGGCTGCTGGGCAGCAGAGATAGAGCTGCTCACTGATGACGGGTTATGACTTCCTGCGTGTGAGCGTCTGGGTAAGTGAGCAGATTCTGAATTCAGGTTGCATACATTCCTATCCTGCCTGTTGCACTTACTGGCTTTGAGGACTTGGGCAAGGGAATAAAATTCTCTGTGCCTCCGTTTCCTTCTCTGCAAAGTAGAGTGTATTAGGGTTCTTCAGAGAAACAGAACAGATAGCATGTGCATGTATGTGTACATACATACATACACACACACACAAACACACATAATCCTATCTGTTCATACGTAAATAAACACACTTAATCCTATCTGTATGTATGTGAATAGAGAGATTTATTTTAAGGAATTGGCTCAAGCGATTGTAGAGGCTGACAACTCTGAAGTCGACAGGGCTGGCCAACAAGTTGGAGATGCAGGGAAAAGCTAATGTTGCAGATGGAATTTGAAGACAGTCTGGAGGCAGAAAGCCCTTTACCTTAGGGGACCTCAGTCTTTTATCTCTTCAGACCTTCAACTGATTAGATGAGGCCCACCCACATTTAAAGCGTCATTTGCTCTACCTATCGTCTACTGATTTAAGTGCTAATCTCATCTAAAACGTACCTTCGAAGAGTGGTGTTTGACCCCAATACCAGCTAGAGTGGTGTTTGACCAAGGGTACTGTGACCTAGCTGAGTTGGGGTATGGCATTAGCTATCACATGGCGCTGATAAGGTCTGCCTCCTGAGGTTGATATGAGGCATAAATGAGCTACTTGATGTCAAGAGCTCAGAACGTGCCCGGTGCAGCTAAGTTCTGGCTACGTGTTCCCTATTGTTCCTCCCCAGCAGCGGACACACTGTCTCTTGCTTCGGCTCAGATATGTCAGTTCCATCACGGGGCCGACCCTCCTGCCGACGGCAGGTTCTGCTTCTCTCCTGTTCGCCTCTTGCAGCTGCAGTAAAGTCTGCGCGCCTCCTGTGCGGCCACCGCGTCTGGGAGGAGATTTATGTTTCCTGTTTCCCGGGATAAACTAGGATACTGGGCAATGCCTTCCCCAGACGGCCTCGGGAAGGGACAGAGAAGGGAGACACGGCGGGGAAGGGGCAGCTGAGGACAGCCAGCCGCCTGAAATCGCAAGGCAAGAATTCCGCCCAGAGGATCTCTGTTGTTGTTTATACTCGTGTCAGGAAGCAAACACATTGCTCTTTAATTTTCCTTGGCAGGGTCTGCGGCGAAGGGTGGCTGCCAGCCTGTCTGCTGGGCCCCAGTGGTGTTTCCACCTCCCCCAGCCTCAGGTGGATGCCCCCCACCCCAGCCAGGGCCTTGCCTGGAAACATGCACCGGCCACAGCCCCTGCCTCCTGACCCCCTCTCCGTTCCAACCTGAGCTCTATCTCTGCTGCCCAGCAGCCCCTTCGGTGGCCTTTCCCTACCTGACAAAGGGAGATACCTTTGATAGTCTGGTACGGAATACACGCTCCATTTGGAAACAGGAGAATTTTCATTTTGCTTTGGTTTATGAGGTGGGGGGATTAAAACTGGGACGAATGCAAAAGATCCTAGAGGACAATGGGGGAAGGAAAGCTCGGGGAGGAAGTGGCGGAAAGGGGGGGGTGCAGGGGGGCAGGACCGGTGAAAGAATCAACTGAGCTTTCATCTTGGAGTCTGATCCGTTTCTGAACCCTGATGGGAAAGGTCATGAATTTTAAAATGTGTCTCTCTAGCCGACAGCTCCAGTCATAAAACCAACACTCTCTGAAGCCCTAGACAGCGGGCGGCGGGAGACCTGAGACGGAGGGGCCCGCCGCCGCCGCTGGGCAGGGGAGCGCCTGTCGGAGGCAACGATTAGGCGGGCTTTGAACATGCTGTCCTGGGCAGGCTTCTGAGGTCAAGGCCTCCTTCCTGCCGGTGTGGGGACATCTCCAGCATGCCTGGCACTAACACCGAACTTTCCAAGCAGGCCTCTTGAGGCCCTGCGGGTTGCTTGTGTCTCCAAGTCACAGGGCCACCTGCCACAGTCCTTGTGCACCTGTGAGCCCACTGGGGTGGAAGGTGCATGGGGTGGGGTGCCGGTGCGGGGAGGGGGGAAGGGGCTGTGTGAGAGCTGCTGCAGCAGGGGAAGCTGAGGTCCTCCAAGTCTCGGAGGAGGGTGAGAGTCTGCAGATTGCAGGTCGGGTCATTGCACGCAGCTACCTGGCTTTGGGAGGGATTGGGAAGGTGGCTGCTATCTTTCCTGGGCTGGAATAGGTGGCGTGACCTTTGTCCTGGCGCCCTGGCCCATGGTGAGTGTATGTGCCTTGAGGAAAGGCGCAGGCTCTTGAAAAATGGAGTGTTGTTCTTTCTTAAATAGACGTAAGGCTTATTTCATGCACCCCTGGGCCCCCCCAAGAACCCTGAAAAAGCAGCCTCTTTGCAGATTTAGGGCCAGGAACATTGAGTTTTCTGGTACCCGAAACAAGGTTGCAGATATTTCTGGAACCATAAAGTGGCCAAGAGCCGTACCCTGACAGCTTCCAAGAAAGTGGCTCCTCGGCTAGATGGCTGAGCCCTGGAATGGAGGCTTGTGGCCCTGGGAACAGGGACGAGGTACAAGCCAGTCTTGTAGAGTTGGGGGTGGGGGTGGAGCTCTGGGAGCCCCACGAGAGCCCCCACTTCTCTCTGTTCCTTGTCCTGCCTGGTCCCATCTTTCTATCCCTTGGAAATCAGGAAGCACCTCCTGGGGAGTGGAGGGGAACCAATCACTCAGTTTGGGGGAGACTCTTTTCAGAGGGTGTGCTGGACAAAGCAGCCTCCTTCCCATTTAAGAAAAAGATGTTTTCATTGAGAAAAAAGATCCGTAAGGTAAAATTTACTATCCTAGCCATTTTTCAAAGTATATAGTTCAGTGGCATTAAGTACACTGACAACGTTGTACAACCACAAGCACTACCTATTTCCAGAACTTTTTTATCTGGCAAAGCTGAAACCCTGTACTCATTAAACAATGACTTCTCTTCCCCCAACTCCCAGCCCCTGGCGACCACTATTCTATTTACCGTCTCTATGAATTTGCCTGTTCTAGGTACCCCTGTGCAATGGAATTGTAATAGAATCCTACAGTATTTCCCTCATTTTTGGCAAAGATTGTTTTGGGAACCACAGTTGTGTGAGGACTCCTCAAAGAGGAGCAGCAAATCACAGGGTGAAAGCCTGCACATGGCCGCGTTGGAGATGGGTTCCTCAGAAACAGGTGGCAACCTGCAGGGGACAGATAGAAAAGGGAGCCTGCCTCGGACCCCCTGAGCCTGGAGAAGGTCGTGCTCTGTTGGAGTGGCCTGGAGAGAAGACCGTAGCAATAGAGAGAGGCCTTGACTTTCTTAAATCACTGTGCTTCCCGTGTTCTGATTTCACTGACCAGGAGGAACTTTCTGGAAATCAACCTCTCCACCAAAGCCTGCCTGCAGGAGAGCAAACAAGGTGGCACCGATTTCTCCTTGCTTGGCACTTGACGCTTGTCTTGGCAACAGAGAGGAGTGGTCAGAACAGGAACACAGGAGTCCTTTGTGAATTGGAAAACCAGCTCTTCCATTGACAAGATGTAAAGACCTGGAACAAGTTCCTGTACTCAGATGGTTCTGTATCCACTTGTGAAAACCGGAGATGAGAAGAATCTCTGTCTCTTAGGGTTAGTGTGAGGAATGAGGGAAATACTACGCCGCACAGAAAAGTGCTCTGCCCAATGCCTGACCCGCAGGAAGTACTCAGCAGTAACAGTAATCGTAAGAATAATTCGTTCTGATGTTGCCTATCAGTCTCTTGTAAGTTTTGTTAGCAAGACTCGTTATCCCGGAATCCGAACGACTTCAAAATGAGTTTGGGGAATGCGAGCCCCAGGCCCAGGCATTCCTGAGAATTTGCTGGGATGAACAACATCTTGTGACTCTTGGGAAATCAGCAGTTTCTCTCCCTCGTGTCATCTCGAGCACACCGTTCATTTCCCTTGTAAGCATCAGTAGGAAATAAAGATTTGGAGGGTGGGAGCTCATCTGTGTGGGAGAAATATGAACCCACAACCTTATTTTAGTTGGTCATACCGCAAGGGCTGCCCAGGGACAGATGGGCGACCTGCTGAAAAAGTGGACAGAACAATGAACGTTGCCCCCAGACAGCCAAGTTCACCTGCGGTGGGATCCACAGCGGAGGGGTGGGGCGGGTCTGGTGGAGCCCTGTTGTTGGAGGGCACAGGTCGGTCCAGGACATATTTCCTGGCTGTCTTAAGGGGCTCTGCTGAAGGTGGTCCCAATGGCTGTTAAGGCTGCTGGGGGGGGGTGTGTCCTGGCAGGGGTCCTTATGGTTTGAGGAGCCTGCTTCCTGGGGGATATGTGGGGCAGGGACTCAGATGCAGTCCTCAGGGGGCAGCCTCCTTGCAGAATCAGGGCCATTACCTTCTTGACTCTTGGCCTCTGGCCCTCAGGTCCTATTTGCCCAAGCCCTGAGGTGAATTCTTCCTCAAAAGCCTCTTGGTCGATTTTTGCCACCTTGTCTCAGGTTACCCAAAGATTTTTCGTAGCAGCGGATCTCGAACCCAAAGTGCCGTGGTCTCCATCTCTCCCCGATCTGGTGCACCAACCCCTCCTGCCCGCGCTGGCTCAGCCCCGAGGCCCCATTTAGCAACGGGTGTGTCAGGGTGGGTGGGAGCGTCCATCTGCCCACAGATCCCAGTTGGGTGGATAAATTAATGATTATAGAGTACTTTGAAGGTTGGAGGGCTAATTATTTAGCCAGTTTCCTCCCTTCCCCCAAGTCCCCTTGATGGCCTTTTGTCTCTTTCCCTCATGGGGCATCCTTTGAAGTGAATAAGAGAGGATGAACAGGGGTCAGTTCATAGAGCTGGCCATTCCAGATGGCTGGACCAGAGAGCCCGTCTGGACGCTGCATCCCTGCCGGAACTGAGATTTTTCTCGAGACTGGCAGCACCGTGTAGCTTCCTTTACGTCAGAGCCGGCCAAGGTTCCAGAAGACCGTGAGTTCCCAGACTCCCAACTGTTGGTGGGCATGGCCGACACCAGGGTTGCAGCTGCTGAGGAGGAGCCTGGTGTCCTTGTGTGTCCACGTTTGCTCCGGTTTCAACGAGAAATCCCTTACCTATTCATTCATTCTCCCTCTCCCTCTTGATACTCTCTTCCCTGAGCATGGCACCCTCGGAAGAACCTGGTAGGTTCCCAGAAAGGGGTTAGTACCAGGTGGGGGAGAACCAGTTCTGAGCTGTCCTGCGGGGGTGGTGAATTCAGGCTGCCTCACCCAGGGAGACATCCTATTGGTTCTCTGCCCTCGCCCTCCCCCCAACACATCATGGTTTTGAAACAAGGTATATTTTTCTTATATTTTAAAACCTCAAATTGCATATCCATTTTTAGGTGGGGGAAACCCAAGGATGAAATAAATATTGTAGGTAGTGGATTACACTTATATACCCCCTGCCTGAGCCCAAGATTAGGTCTTTGGTGCACCTGTGTGCCTACCACGGGCAGAGAAGTTTGGGGCTAAAAAATCCCGAGTTCATGTAAGGCATGCATCCGTTCATCTACATTCACCACGTGTACTGAGAGGCTACCGTGGTTGTAGACATGGTAGAGATACAAAAAGAAGGTAATACTTAGTTCCGAAGGCAGGATGAGTCTAGGAGGGAGAAAAGTGGGAAAATATATAAATATGGCAAATGATACTTTCAGAGATTGTTTTGTATTTTGCTCTATTTTCATGTTCCCTCAGGTCAACAGGTAGATTGGCTCTTTGCCTGTCCTTGCCTCGGGATATTTCGAGGGCAGAAAACAGAAGCTGCTCGAAGTCAAAGGCTTTTGTAAAACTCCCGAGCTCTTTGAAGAAAGGATGCCTGGGTCCCACCGTCCCAGGGGTGGACGGGAGAGAGGAGGCCTTTGAGGGCCTCAGGAGGAGGAGAGAGATGACTATAAGGGCCAGAGGCGGCATGAGCGAGGGTTTTGAGCATGATGAAAGGGCAGGAGACAGAGAGGCCAGGAAATGTGGAAAGATCACAAAGATGTGGGCGTTGCAGACCTGGAGGGAGGTGAGGCCTGGGGGGGGGGTGTCCCAGCTCACCCCGAATTCCCCAAATGAGACCCCGAGGCAGAGGAGCCACTGGCCCTGGATGTCCATGTGGACTAGGGCAATGGAGGACTCTGGGCATGAGGCAAAGCTGAGCAGTGAGTGGAGGGGGTCCCCAGTGCTCCGGTGATGGAGGAGGTCTGATCACTGTCCCACCCACCCCCTGGAGCAGGTGAGCCCGATAAGAACCGTGCTGGAATTTCTGTCACCCCAGAGGGACAGGGGCTCACCGTGGGACTGAGATGGCTTAAAATAAAAATATTCTGCACACCATGGAGTCATAGACTCTGACACTATACCCATGACACAATAAAAAGTGAGGGATGGAGATAACTTAGAGAAGTCAAATTCACAGAGACAGAAAGTAGAATGGTGGTTGCCAGGCACTGGGGCAAAGGGGACAGGAAAGTTGCTGTTTAATGGGTGCAGACTTTCTATTTTGTAAGGTGAAAAGTTCTGGAGATGGCTTGCACAACAATGTGATGTGTTTGACACTGTAAAACTGTATACTAAAATTAATTAATATGGAGGTATCATCTCGCACCTGTTAGGACGGCTGTTATCAAAAAACGATGAGGTAACAAGTGTTGGCAAGAGCATGGGGAAAAAGGGAATCCTTACACACTGTTGGTGGGACCATTAAGGAAAACAATTTGGAAGTTCCTCCAAAAAACTAAAAATAGAACTACCCTATGACCGAGCAGTGTCTCTTCTGCGTCTATACCCAAAAGATATGAAACCAACACCTTGAACCCACGTTCACTGCAACGTTATTCACAGTAGCCAAGACACGGAAGCAACCCAAGTGTCCGTTGATGGATGAATAGATGACGTAGACACGGTATGAGTATAAGCATATATATAGTAGAATATTTTTCAGCCTTAAAAAAGGAAATTGCAACAACACGGGTGAACTTGGAGAACATTATGCTCTGTGAAAGAAGCCAGACGCATAAAGAAAAAAGCTATATGATCTCACTTACACGTGGCATCTGGAAATGTCAGACTCATGGAAGCAGGGAATAGAATTGTGTTTACTCGGAATGGTGGGGGGGGTGGGTGGGAAATGGGGAGATGTGACCAAAATGTACAAATTTGGGTTGTAGGATGAATAAGTCTAGAACTCTAATGTACAGAGTGATGATGATTATTACTGTTTTGAATACTGGATATTTGCTAAGAGAGAAGATTTCGGGTGCATTTATCACACACACACACAGAAAAGGTAACGAAGTGAGGGACTGGTTATGTAATTAGCTTGACCGTAGTCATCATTTCACTCTGTATATCCAATCACCACACTGTACGCCGCAAATATAGACAATTCTTATTAAAAATGAAATAGGGGCACCTGGGTGGCTCAGTGGGTTGAGCCTTTGCCTTCAGCTCAGGTCATGATCTCAGGGTTCAGGGATCAAGCCCCGCATCGGGCTCTCTGCTCAGCGGAGAACTGCTTCTCCCTCTCTTTCTGCCTGTCTCTCTGCCTACTTGTGATCTCTCTCAAATAAATAAAATCTTGAAAAAAAATAAAAATGAAATAAAAATGGTTGAGATGATTAATTTTATGTTATATGTATTTTTTACTACAATTTAAGAAATATGGGGCTTGGCCCTGAGAGTGCCAGCAGGAGAGATGGGGGTAGATCTAAGTCTGTTTGCGGGGAGTCAGGGAAGCCCTTCACAGACAGGTGTCAAGTGTCTGAGACTTGAAGCACACGTGGGCAGAAACGAGGTAGAGGGATGAGGGAAATGCAGAAGGTGGGAATGGGAGCATGGAGAGAGACAGGGAAAAAAGTCACAGACAGACAGACAGACAGACATACACACACACAGCCCTGGAGGGGAGAATGGAACAGTCTGGGGTAGCAGGATAGAGCTGCTGGAGGTTAGAATGTAGGGTGGCATGGGGGGGGGCAGCAGGGAGAAATTGATCCAGTTCAGAGTTTTTCTGGTAGGTGATGGGAGCCATTGAGAGTTCTTCGTGGGAGAGGTGGGGATGATGTCATCAGATTGGTGTTCTAGAAAAATGACCCAGGATACTGTGTGGAGGATGGTTCTGAGCACAGAGGCAAGACCCCCCTTGCACCCCTGTTTCACCGTTTTCCCAGGGGCATCTCCTGCCTATCTCAGCAGCCCCGACTCTCCCAGCGACCCGGGAGGGCCGTGGTGAGCATCCTTTTCCCTCTCCCCAACCTCCCTGGAAACTTGGCCGTCTGTGCATATCATCTCCTGTGTGCTTGGACATCTTTGTGGTTTTGAGAGTCTCTGCTCTTCTCATGGTCTTCACGGATGGAAAGAGCTAGCCTCACGGACAGACCTTTCCCCAAGCTTCACATGCCTCCCTGCCCCCACTTTCTCCACTTCTTCCATGGGCAGACTCATTCCCATGCCCCAAGCCCACAAAATGTTCTATTATACTTACCACATCAGCCCATGTTTCCAGCGGTGAACAGTCTGGGTTTGCTGGGGCTGTTTTGCCTCCTTATGGAGGCAAAAGAGCGCTTCCAGGGGTCGCTGGCGGGGGTGGGGGCAGACCCTATGTTGTCACTGGCTGGGTTGAAGACGTCGGTGAGTTTTGCCATCTTGTTGCCCCGTCTGTAACAGGTGCATACTCTTACCTCAGTGGGGCTGCGAGGAAGTAGTACAAAATGATTAAAGAAGACGATTTAGGTTCTACAAACAAACTTTCTCGAACACTTCATGAGCTGGACGATGACCTTTCGGAGTACTGCCAAATGCGGTGGAAGGCAAGGCACTTTTAGAAGATGAACAATAAGGAAGGAGGAAGGGAATAATGGAAAATACCTGATTGGCTGAGGCCACTGGGCAACCTTGCTCGGGATGGGAAATTTTGGCATTTGGAGATGGGCAAGCTGGATGGGGAGACTGCCTTCCTGGCCAAGCATGGGGACATGGTGTTCTCTAAGCCAAGTTTCAGTTTGCTGACAGGGCACCTTGGACAGGAGGGCCACCATCTTGGGCCCAGAAATCTTTTTCAATGGAGGATGCAATGAGTTAATATTTGAAAAGCCCTTGGAGCAGTGCCTGGCACTGTTGGTGTCAAATAATTGTTTGTCAAGTAAGCACCTACTTCGAAATGGAATGGTAGGGATTCAATGGGGTGCTCCTCCTAGGTGCTTAGCGCAGTACCTGGTAAATAGTTAATGCCCCATAGATGCTAATGGTCACTCTTACTGTTACGAAGTTTGGGGCTTGACCTCTGTGGGGTGGGGTGGAGGCGATGAGGCGGGGGTCTCCCTTGGGGGTCAACCCAAGCAGGGAGCCTGACCGCCCCCCCACGCCGCTCCCTCTGCTCTCGAGTGGGCCCTTCCTTGCAGTTGTAGTGAGTTCAGATGAGGTAGTATTGGAGTAGGCAATATGGCTGGTGTTGTGAGAAAAAGCCAGGCATATGGAGACCCAGGGACGCAGGGCGAACGGCAGGTAAAGGTGAAGGCACAGGCAGCAGTGAGGCCTTGACTAGCCAAGAAACATCGAGAATGGCCCGCCATCACCAGAAGCTAGGAGAGAGGGCTCCCCACAGGAACCAATCCTGCCGGAACCTTCATGCTGGTCTTCCAGCTTTCAGAATAGTGACACCATACATTCCTATTATTTTAAGCCCCACCACCATGGCAAGGTTGTGATACTTTGTATTGGCAGCCTCCGGAAGCAGATACAATCCTCACCACCCAGAGAAACAGCCAAACTTGTTAGCCTGGGATTGGAATTCACTATCCTTTATACACACATGTGTGTATGCACACACGTACATGTGCGCGTGCACATGCACGTGCGCACGTGTGCACACACACACACACACATACATTGCTTTAGCGAGACACGACAATTGTAATTCCACAGACATGACCAAAAAAATTATTTGTCCTAGGAAAACATTATTTGATATTTATAATGATTCCTCCCAATCTGTGGCGGTCCTAGTACTTGGAGCCCGTTTTTGTTTGTGGGCATCTGTATCCCCCGAAGACGGTGGAGGTGACAGAGGGAGAGATGGAGAGCAGAGGGAGAGCAGTAAATGAAACAGCTTGGGTTGTGAAAGGGGGTGTGGAGTAGAGCTGGGAAAATGTGCAGGGCTGGGGATTTGGGCCCCGGAGGCTGTGCGGTCCAGGGAAAGAACAATCCAGGTTGGTTTTCAAGGGACTTCGGAGAGGGGGGGGGTGAAAATGCCGGGGGGAGATGATCAGAGAGAAACGCTGTCTGCTGTGTGAGGTGAGTTGTCCCTGCTCATTCTCCCTAGAGAATCTCGGGTTCGATCATTGCCCTCTTCGACGCTTGTGGGGCTCGTGCCCTTCTCCACCCCTCTCCGCTTTGCCTGTCCCCGGAGGCAGGGGACGACCCGCCTGCAGAGGGCTCAAGGTGAAATGAGAGTCTGAGTCATCCCAGCCCACGCCACAGCCCCTTGTTCATGCAGCTCCCGACGCCTGGGACCACCTTCCCCTCTTCCTCCATCAGACAAAACCCAACCCACTCCTCTTCCAAGCGTCCTCCCTTCCGTGGCAATTTCTGTGCCATGTCCCCTCTTCCGACGCCCTGGCAGAATTGCAATGAATCGCCACCTTGAATTCCCACAGAGCCTCTCAGATCGCCTCCTGTCGCCCTGCTTCTCTCACCTTCTTGGGGAGATGGAGCCTGGGTCCTCATCTGTCCGGGTTGTCCTCTGCCCACCCCCGAGGGAGCCCAGAGCCCCACCTGTGGCAGGAACCAGGGAGTGAATGAAAGGGCGGGCTGAGGGCAGCAGGAGTAGACGGGGAGACGATGCTCTGCCCCGGGAAGAAAATGAGATAAAGAATGAGGGGCTGGAGCAAGGAGCGGGAGTGAAATGACAGCCTTCCTTGAAGCAGCCCTCAGAGAAGTCTAATTCACATAATTAAAATCCAAATAAGTAGGAGGATCGATGGATGGGGAGCCAACTGGTAGGTAGAATGTAGACCCGGGAAGCACAGAGCCCAAGACAAGATCAAGCACGGGGGTTAGAGATACGTTTGTGCTAGGATCGTACAAGCACGAAGTCAAAGGTGGGAGAGAAGGTGGGAACAGGGTAGAACCGAAGGAAAGGCAGTGGGGCTCGGGGGCAGGGAGGGAAGAATTGCATTAACAGAAGAGGCTGGGATGGGAGAGAAACAGAATCCATGACCAGGACCGGCGGGGTGATGGCTTGTGGCGAACTTGGTGTGAGATCCAAAGAGGCGCACGCATCTCATTGCTGAGCTGAGCGGAAGACTGAGTAGGAAAACGGAGGATTGGCCCAGAAAGGACGAGAAACACAGCACAGGAGCTCAACGGTCATTTTTTTTTTTTTTTTTTTTTTTTGTGGGGAGGGAGGAAACGGTGGCTAATAATATACTGTAGAGATAAATTAATAATACTAAGCTACCTCGCCAGGGTGTTACGGGTGTTAATTAATTAATTATTGTTTGCAAAGCACTTTGAAGGTGGAAAGGCTCTATAATTATTATGAATAAAATGTCAGAGATAATAATCCGGCAGAATGCGGTGACCTCATCAGCACCTCATTTGCATGGTACGAAGTAGAGCAGATTCAAGGATTCTCTGCCAAGGGGGGAGACCTGCTGGGGACGACAGATGCCCGTCTCAACGCCCTGCCTTCTCCTCGCCGTGTCGTTCTGTCAGCCCCAACGCTGTGGCCTCTGCTCCCTTGGCAGCAGGTTCATGAGAAACTGTGTGAGGTGATATTTTTATGAGTCGGAAAGCTGCCGATGGAAGAAGCCGACGGCGAGATGTCTTCGAGGCGGGCAGCATTCTAATGTTCTTTACAGCGAACGGCTTCTGTTTCGCAGGCTGCCGTGTTGCAGGGGAGGTGGTTAGAACCATGACCTCTTGGGGCTGCTCTTCTGGAGGGGGATGGACATGGATGGTTTGGGGAGGGTGGGGAGGGACAGCGGGGGATGGTGGCGTGCCTCCAACGTGCTTGTCCAGGTTTAGGGAAAATGGCACAGACCACATTGCAGGCTCATGGAGCCGCCATTCTCAGTGGGAGCGGGCACGATGAAACCAGATGACACCCCCCCCCCCCCCCCTCTAGATGGAATGTGTTGGGAGCCATCAAGGCAGAGAAGTTGATCATGATAGCATGAGGCAGCAGTAGAAGGAAGAGCCGCACAAAGGGGTCCCATCGGAGACAAAGGCTGGGAAAGGAGGCATGGCTGTTGGGAGTTCTTAGAAGGATTAGTTCTGGAGAAAAGATGACTGAGGACAGTCCCTTGCACCGGTTCCCTCCCCGGCCCCGACCCCACCCGCAGGCTTGGATGATGAGGCAGAAGAGCTGCAGAGTATTTACCAGCCATTGGCTGTGTGTTAGGGAGACATAACAATTCTGCCAACTAATTCCCCTTCCTACTAGGGGGAAGGAGGGAACAGAATGGCACTGCAGGGGTGAGGCTTATCCAAGCTACGTGAACACGGGGGATCACAAAAGACGCTATCAAGTCTGGGGAGTTTCACACCAATTTATAGCAGAACGATAGAAGAACAAAGTATGAACACTTCTTTTATCTCCTTGAGACAAAAGGACTCACTTGGTTGGTCTTGTGTGTAGCTTGTGAGAGGTCCCCAAGCTCATTCTGGGGCTATTGACAGTCCAAGGGTCATAAGATCCACAACCTTGCGTTGTCAAATCAAAAACTTTTGATTTGGGGGCTTTTTATGGGGCCTAGTATGTTCTCAAGGAGACACCTTAAAGAGGTCCATAAGTCGTTTCCTTACACCTCCATTGTGATTTATTAAGTTCCTGAACCGTTGGAATAAGGAGTTGGATGAGACAGGCATGTCTGGACAGACAGCTGGTTTCTGGCCCCGCTGTACTGTCAGTGAGATCTCTGGGAAAACAACAGCTCAGGACACCTTCGGCTCAACAGTGATCCTCCAACATCAGAATGCTGTGATCCCTCTGCCGAGCTGCAGATGGAGAAGGTCTCAGGTGGGGCCCAGGAATTTGCATTTCTAACAGCTTCCCAGATGGTGCTGCTGCTGTTAGTCCAGAGCACCCCCTTAGAAAGTCACTGTTTTGAGGGGAGCCTGGGTGGCTCAGTTGGTTAAGCCTCTACCTTCAACTCAGGTCGTGATCCCAGGGTCCTGGGATCGAGCCCCACATTGAGCCCAACAGTGAGCCTGTTTCTCCGCCTCCCTCTGCTGCTGCTCCCCCTCCTTGTGCTCTCTCTCTCTCTCTCTCTCTCTCAGTCAAATAAATAAATAAATACATCTTTAAAGCAAGAAAGAAAGAAAGAAAAAGAAAGTCACTGATTTGAGAACTAAGGAGCCTGCCTTTGGAGGGAGGTAGCAGGAGAGGGAGAGCGGGCAGCAGGGGAAGGGAAGGGCATCCGAGTAAAGAGAACTCGGGCATGATTGGGCACAGGCATGACTGTGAGCTGGTAAATGGGGGTGACCCATAGTGGGGACAAAACTCTCATCCCCATTTTGGGTATGAGCCAACTCCTCCACCTTCCACGGTCCTACCCCTGAGCTGCAGCACCTACCAGGAAACCCTCTCTGCTCTGCAGCCTCCAGAAAGGTCAGAAGTTTGTCCTTCTCCTGCACCTTGCAGGTGTCTTTAAGGTTGTAGATGGGCTCATTTCCTGGGAAGCTGCCATAACAACGTATACTTGACCCTTGAACAACATGGGGTTGAACAGCAGGGATCCACTTCTAGGCGGACTTTCTTCCATAAATGCAGTACAATGCTGTAAATGTATTTTCTCTTCCTTATGACTCCCTTAATAACATTCCCCCCCTTCTAGCTTACCTGACTGTGAGAAGGAAGAATGTGATACATCGAGCATACAAAAAACATGTTACTCTACTGTTTCTGTTATCGGGAAGGTCAACAGTTCGCTATGGGTAGTTCCATTTGCGGGCGGTCAAGAGTCACATTCAGATTTTTGCCTGTTTGGGTGGTGGGTGTCCTTAACCCCCGGAGTTGTTCAACAGTCAACTGTACTCCATTGGAGTGGCTTAAAAGCAATGTATCGTGTCATGGTTATGGAGGCTGGACGTCCAAATTCAAGGTGTCGGCAGGACTGGTTCCTTCCGAGGCTGGGAGGGAGAGTCTGTTCTAGCTCTCCCTCCTGCTTCTGGTGGCCCTGGACCTTCCTGGCCTCCTAATAGGCTTCTCCCTGTGTCTTCACTTCGTCTTCCCTCTGTGTATGTGTCTGTCTCTGTGTTCACATTTCCCGCTTGTATAAGAACACCAGTCATTGTGTTAGGGCCCACCCCATGGACCTCATCTTACCTTGATCCTCTGCAAAGACCCTATTTCCAAATAAGGCAGTAATCGGAGGTTCTGGGGATTAGGACTTCACTCTCTTTCTTGGGGGTGGGAGCAGGGGAGATACAATTTATCCTATTTATAGTAGATTTTCTTCTCCTCTGGGATGGGTCTATGTTCCTGCCCTTGGGGGCTTGGTTTTCACCCAGGTGTGGGGAAATGGAGGTGGAACAGTCCCTCCTGTGAGAGTAGGAGCCCCCCTTCTGTATCCACAGGGCCCCTGTTGAAGTCTGGTTGTAGGCTGAACGGAGACGTTGGTGGGAGGCCGAACCCATGCTCTTATTTTTTCTTTTCCATCAGTCCCAGCTCCTGTAGCTTGGTGCTGCAGACCCCAGAACTGGTCACTGGGCTCCCTGTGCCTACCTGCAATGGAAGGCCAGACTTTCAGGAACCAGAGAATGAGTGAGTTTTGGGTCTGACTAAGGGCTGAGAATCCAGCCCCTCGTCCCTCATCTATGAGATGAGGGTGACGACACTGACCTCTTGGGGCTGTGGTGTTAGGAATGAGAGAGTCTGCAGATAACACCTGGTACAGAGGGGGTGTGTGCGTGGGGGGGGTCATCATTAATAACGAGGACCTCTGCTGAACATCTCACCCCGAAACTCCACCCTAGAGGGCCGAGCTCTGAATTTGCCCCGAGCTTGGCTCTGTTCCTCCCGACCTCTTTCCCTTGCTGTCCCCCGCCGCCACACAGCGAACCCTGCAAGTCAACGGCTTTGAACTGGGACTTCAAAGAGAAGCCAGCTCTGTTCTTCAAACAGGTTTATAAAGAGATTTTGATACAAGACAACAATACTTGTCAGCAGTGCCCAGTTATCGTCCTTCCCTTTGTAGTTTTATTAGGAAATAATTTCCCAGCTGGTGAGGCTCCTGCTGGCACATCTTGTTTCTCTATTTGCAATTGGATCTGCCCACCGGAGGGGCTGGTCCCGTGCAACAGCAGTGTTGCCAGCTGGGACCCCCCCCCAACCCCCGAGAAAGACATCACCGGAAGGGTCTTTGCAACGATTTACCATCTGCCCCTCCCCTCCTCCTCCCCATCTTTGTAGCAAAAATGCAATTTGTTTGACCTCTGGGGAGGCTTAAAACCTCAGCCTCTTAATCCCCCCCCTTATTATTATTTTTTTTTTTTTTTAAGAGGAAAGAGAAAGAGGAAACCATGGCTAGAAAATACGAGAACGATTTCAGCCTTCCTTTCCATCCTGTCCTGCATTCTAGGCTGGCAATCAAGAGTCCAGCAGATGAAAGCTTCAGAGCCCCGTGCACTGGGGGGAAACAAGCATGACGTTTTTGCAAGATCCAGTTTTTCCGAGCAGAGGGAGAGTGTGGTTTTCCAGAAGTGATTATTGCTTTTTCTTTCCTCATGCTTTTTTGTATAACTCGGAACATGTGACAAGGATTCTGCTGTGTGCCAGGCACCGCGGCAGGTTCTGAGATGCAGAAATGAGGAACCCTGGGCTCCTCCAGTTATATTTCTCAGCATGGGTTGGGATGAGTTAGATTGAGAAGCAGACTTTCCAGGGACTGCTCCTTGGAGGGCTCTGGGCCATAGTGGAGGAAGGGTACCCTGGGGTTCAGGAACATACTACTTGCCAGGATAGCTAGAGATGGCCCTTGACCATCAGTTGGAGGGGGAGGCAGATCCAGTATGGGGTGTGGGCTGCTGGTTTAAGAACAGAGCCACTGGGATGAATTTCCGCACTAAGGAGAAGGAACAGATAGAGAGGGAGGTTGAAGACCCAGACAGGGAGAAATGACTAATGTAACATGAGGACATCTCCTGGGGGTGGGTTGAGGTGGGTTGGCTCAGCAGAAATTAGAAATTTAGAGGCAGAAGTTCCTTAGAGATCATTTAGCTCAGAGCCGTCATTTTATCTCATGAGATTCAAGGGATTGAGGAATTTCCGAAGGTTATATATTGATGAGCTGGGGGACGGGAACTCGAACCCAGGTCTGCTGGCTGCCGGGTGGAGACCAGGGCTCTGCAGGAAGCTTGCCGCAGCCCTGAGGATGGAGGGGCTATGACAGACTGAGCAAGGCTCTTAGGATTCCTGGTCCACCAGGTGTTGGGGTTGGGTGAGTTTCGAGGAGGGGGATCAGTGCAGAGGGGAGCTGGGTATGGTCAAAGGTCACCTCAGATCCGCACACGAGGAGCAGAACACGGCTGGATGGGAGTCACAGAGAGGCCATTCCTGACTCTGAAGTATTTTGCTAACTCAGGATCACTCACCTTCCCATCCACTGTTCCCGCTGCTGCCAAAGCAAATAGTGAAGGCCTCCATTGGAAAGCCACAGAGGAGAAATTGACCAAAAAGCTTGTTGTTTTGAGCAGAAGGTGCCAGACCACAGGAACACAAGTAGCTCATTGGCTATCCTGCCTGGGATCTGTGCCAGTGTTCTTAATGTACCCATTGCACAGATGGGGCCACTTCAAGTGGAGAGCTTATGCTTTCCAAAGACCCATCCAAAGGCAACAATCAAACCACAGTTCCATGTTTGCTCTGCTCCTTCCCAAGTCTTCCTCCTGCTGCTGACCTCATGTCTCCATGGAGTCCGAGGAAAGCACTGAGCAGGACAGTGAGAACAGAATATGCGCCGTTCTCCATGCAGTCTGGTTGGGTCTGGTTGGCCTCCACTCCAGCCCCTTACACAATTTTTTGAGGCAAAAACAAAACAAAAAAAACCCAACAATAACAAAAAAAAAAATGAAGCGGTAATAAAATGGTTGTAATATATTTTATATGTCTGAAATTAGGGGATGGCAAACTATGGTTTGCTGGCCAAATCTGGCCGGGAGCCTGTTTTTGAACAGCCTGTGAGCTAAGAATGGTTTTTACATTTTAAAAGGGTCATAAAAAGCAACCCCCAAAACAAAGAAAAATACGCCACAGAGACTCTATGTGCCCACAAAGCCTGAAATGTTTGCTAATTAGCCCTTGCAGAAAAAGTTTGCTGACCTCTGATAGAGGAATGCTCTTATCACAAAAAGACCATGTTGTGACGTTGCATTATAAATGAGATAAGCATGGGGTATATGAAAAATGTGCATTTATTGTATACTAAGTGTAGCGTGGCCTTGGAATGAGATATTAATTTCAAGTTGTTTTATTTACACCACTGCTATTTATTCCAATCATGTCAGCTAATCTCATTATATTCACTTGGATGTGAGTCCCTGACGAGTCACAGAGGTCTCTGGAAGCCTGAGGTTTGGCCACGCAGCTCTCATGACCCCTGGTCTGGGGTAACCACGCTCGGGACTTCCTTTGCGTTGAATTCTCCTGGCCTGCCTCGGGAAGCTCATTCATCCATGGGGGGGGGGGGGGGGCCTTCCTCAGTAGCTGAGCCACAGAGCACAGAGATGCGGCCAAGTTTGCCAGGCCCGTGACGGAGGTGCGTGCTGACTCTCTGGCCAGCACGTGCGCCCCGAGCCTCACGATGTCTGCTGGAGATCAGCTGGGGGGCTAAGTCGCTGCAGTCAGCGAGAGCTGTTGTTTCTGAACTTCCCAGCTCGATGGGCAGGGGCTACCCCTGTGCTCCAGAACCTTCCCACAGAGATGGCCAAGTGGGCTAAGACCCCATGACACCCAGCAGCTCACCGGAGGTGGGGGGAGGTGGAGGGAGCCGGGGCTCAATCACGCGGCATCGAGGTCATGTGCGGGCCACTGGGTCAGGGAGGGAGGCTCACCTAGCTGTCCTCTTCTGGAAACAGAAGGGCAGAACCCTGGAGGGGAAGGAAGGGAGTGGTCAAGTGCCACAGAGCGGGATGCAGATCCTGTCTCTGCTGCGTGTGCGTCGGGTAAACTTGGACTGATGACTTAAGGTATTGGATCTCCAGCTTCCTCATCTGTAAGATGAGGTAATAATGGACCCACCTCATGAGGTCTGGGGGAGGCTGAAGAACGATACTGGATACAAAACAACAACAATGACAACAACAAACAGGCAAGAAGGCAAAAAAAAAAAAAAAAAGAAGAAGAAGCAAAAGTCACTGGGGTCTTTGTTTTGTTTCATCCTCTAAACACTGGATTATTTCTGCCTAAATGCTTCACTAAATGTCCTCAGAGTCATCTCCAGGGAGGAGAAGTAAGAGTGAGAGCAAGAGATATGGGTGGGGGGGGGGGAGTGAAGGGGAGAGAGAAAGAAAGAAAGAGAAAGAAAGAAGAGAGAGAAAGGAAGGAAGGAAGGAAAAAGAGAAAGAGCAAACAAGCAAGCAAGAGAGCAGTTTGCAGTGCAAAAATGGTACAGAAAACACAAATTCTGGAGAGAGGAATTACAACAGAGCAACCACAGTTAATCAGTACTTGTTAAACCACGACAAGAATCAGAGGACCAGCCGCGGGCCAGGACCCCGGATCCGTCAGCCCAAGCATCCTCAGACGGTTACAAGGGAACATTGCTTGGTTGTTATGTCTCCCAAGGCAGATGGCCTTGGGCGCTGGCCCCAACTGGGCCACTTTCTGTGATTAGGCAACGGACGGAAGTTCTCTGAGTCTCCCCTTCCTTGTTTGTAAGTTGGAACAATAACAATAATAAATACCCACAAGGTTTGCTGCGAACTCTCAATGTTGGCCATGACATGAGTGTGGGTGAGGACCAGCTGCCTTCATATACCGCTGATTATAAATGGGGGTGGGGGTGGCTGGGTCATGGGACAGCCCCGGGGCACCGCGTGACTCAGGTCAGGATTTAATGGTGCTGTGTAGAGTCCCGAACAAGATTTCTCTTTGTGCAGAACCCATAGGCCTGTGCAGATCGAGTTCCACAAGAGGATGACAACCACCGCTCTGAAACTCCAAGTTCACGTCACTGAAGCCAGATCTGTGCAGTTAATTTCCCATTTCTCCGAGGGGTTGATTACCGCTGCTTTTGGTCGAGGAGAAGTCAGTTTTGAAAACACCCCTTGTAATAGGTGTTTCAAAAACACTTGGGCATGGGTAGGGAGCCTATTAAATTCTAACAGCTCTGCTGGCAGGTAAAGCACATTTATGGGCTTAAAAAAAAAAAATAGACCACACTGTCTGCCTTTTGGACTTCTGGGCCATTCTGAAGGGATTTCATGCTTAAGGTCAAGAAGGTTTGAAGGGTGGATTTCATTTCTCCAAGTCGCTCTCCTCGTATTGGCCTCCTATGCGGTATAAATGATAGGGTTGCTTGCATGCCTTTAGCTGAAGCTGGTCTTGCTGGAAATCCTTGGCTCCTTTCCAACCAAATAGATCTGTTTTTTTCTCATTGTCACCACCTCAAAGGGACTGTGTTACTTCTGGGCTTGTCCTCGTCTAACTCTGCCCAAATATTTGAATGTCCAAAAGCTGCTGATAGAAATGATTTCAACTCTGGGATTCTGGTGCCAAGTAAGGTCTTTTTGATTGTGCAAGTGACGATCCCAGGACCAGAAGTTTTTTTTGGGGGGGGGGGGGGGGAAGGATCTAGAATAGTAGATAGAAAGGTTACAGAAAGGGTTAGCTTCCTGGGAGAGGGGGAATGGAGAGGGGAGATGAGCGCGGGCAGGGGAGGCTAAGTCAGACCGAGAGGGACGGAGGGGCACATAATGAACACAGTGTAATCTGTAAGCCTTGGTTGGAAGCTTTCGGCACTCAAGTATTTGGAAGCAAGGCATTCTAGACCCAGAGGACATGGGATCAGTGACGTGTGAACCGGGACATGTTGGGGACTTAGGAAGTACATCCTGGGAGACTCTGTAAACGGTCTCGTCCCACATGTTGACCTGTGGTTTTGAGACCACAAGGCAGCAAGGAAGGGTCCGTCTGAACACCAGCGGAAGTTTTCAGTGTGGCGTGGAGTCATGGAATGATGTCAGAACTTCAGAAAATGTGTTTAGACTAGACTCTGTTTGACTTTGTGGGGAATTCAGTTCAAAGAATCAGTCATTTTTTTCATATGGCTAATGTCATTGATTTACAAAGAATTCTTCTCCCAGGCAAACATAAAAAGACCTAAAGCCCCATAATCAAATGCCTGCTCCGACCACAAAGTCGGGGCTGTCTCAAACCATCTCTTTCATGCACACAGAAGGACACATCTCTCAGCAGCCACTGAAAACTTGTAAAGTCGATTTTTCCCCCTTTATCCCTTCCTGGTACTGCTGTCTTCTGAGATGCAACAGCGGTGGGAGGAATTCGGAGTCAACTCTCTCTGCCTTGGGAGGGTCCTCTACTGATTCGGAGAGGGGACTGCTGTCTGTCGCCCGTGTCGGATGCGTCCAGAACAGAGAGGAAGTGTAACCTGGCCGGCGTGAGCGAGGGATGAGGTCGGAGGAGGTGGGCTCCTTCCTGTCTCCGGTTCTTGGTGTCAAGCTGCAACCACGATCCCCTTCATGGATGCGACTCTGAGGGTCTTAGAGGCTCCCCCTCTGTGAGCTGGGATGGAGGCAGCATAGCCCCTCAAAGGTGCTCTCTGAGAATAGATCGGGGCAAGCTCTTGGGTTGCTGGCTGCTTCCCAGGAATGGCCGGCGCGATGCTTACCCTGCCCCTTCTGCAGGAGGCACTCATCTCAAAGCTGGCTGGGGTAGGCTGGATAATGAGCCCCGGCCTGTTCTCACCCGCAGACCTGTGAACGGTATCTTACCTGGCAGAATTATTGAGCTGTGATTATTACATGAAAAACCTTGAGCTGGGGGCCAGGGGGATTATTCTGGATCTTCTGGGTGGGGGGTGTGGCTAAACATAATCACAAGGGTCCCTAGAAGAGGGACGTAGAGAGAGACCCTTGACCACGGGATCACTGCGGCAGAGACTGAAGTGGGCAACCACAGGCTGAGGAAGCCACCAGAAGCTGGCAGAGGCCGGGAAGGAGCCCCCTGCACCCTCCAGATGGATCGAGCCCTGACAATACCTTCATGGAGGCATGTTAGCCCCACGAGATTCCTTTCAGACTTTTGGCCCTGCAAATTAGTAATAAACAAGAGACTCATAGATTTAACAGTAGGAACAAGCAACCCGAGAATGCCTTCCTGCTGTTCCCAAGACAAAGTCTGCGGTGATTGAGTTCAGCAGGAAGAGGATACCAGGACACTGTTCCATTGGGACTTGCCAGGAGCCAGAGAACGGGTCTGTGTGGTTCTTACCCAGCCACGGGGGGCATGGTACGGAGCTGCCTGCAGCACGTGGAGCAGACCAGCCGCGTGTTCCGCGTGGGGAGACAGAGGCACATTTTCCCAACCCGCACACTCGGGCCATGTCCCCAAGCCAAGCTCTGCCAGGAGGAGGCCGAAACGAGCGGACGACCGCTCCTTGGACAGAACAGATCCGTTTGGGGCTCCGATCTATTTACGCAGGCCCAGGTAGGCGGTCAAGTCATTCCAGCATATCTTAGCAACAAATCTAGCTGTGAAACTCATCACGGCAGGGAATTCTCCCCAAATACAAAAATGCGATGCCCCAAAACATTTTGGGCAGTCTGTCAGCTGGTTTCGGGTCAATGACGTTTGAAGATGCTCCTAGGTCCTGCTCACTCTGTCCAGGAGGATGCTGGGCTCCTCCCCCTTCCCCGCTCCCCGGGAATGTCTGTACTTTGGTGAAGTAAGGAGCTGACCACAGCGTTGTTATGGTGCCTCTCCTTCCTTTTCACAGTCACTTTTGCCTTTTCTTCCTGGGTCCACAGTCACAGTCATTCCCCAACATCCCATAAAGCCACCAGCTCTATATTTCATTCACTGAGAGGCCGGCGTGATTAGACCCTGAATCACTAGTCTGTATGGTTGAGTCAAAACTACTGTCTGTCTTCCCATCTTGGCGAGTGCCTTCTTTACCGTGTGAACCGTGCGCGTTCCCACCTGCCTCTCAGAGATGCCATGATCCGTCTCCCTTGACAGAGTCACTGAATCTCAGAGTTACAAGGGACCTTTATTAAGCCCATTAATTCCAATACCATAGAAATAATGAACCCGGGGTTCAGACAGTCTGGAAGAGGAGTCCTGGGACCCAGGACCCACAGTTGAAATGCATACCCAAGGGGTGCCTGGGTGGCTCAGTGGGTTAAGCTGTTGCCTTTGGCTCAGGTCATGATTCCAGGGTCCTGGGATTGAGCCCTGTATCGGGCCCCCTGCTCAGCAGAGAGCCTGCTTCCCTCTCTCCCTCTGCCTGCCACTCTGCTTACTTGTGTTTTCTTATCTCTCAGTCAAATAAATGAATAAAATCTTAAAAAAAAAAAAAAGAGAGAGAAAGAAAGAAAAGAAATGCATACCCAGGCAATTCTGAGACGCAAGGTATGCTCCTCTTTGAGAAATGTTGGCGAGATGGGCAACACAATAGACTGGAGTAAGCAGTGCGCCTTTTATGTTTGGGACCAAAGTCTCCACGACAGCTACCCCCATGTCCCTTTTTCTCCATTCCTGTGGAAGTAGAAGACAACCCAGGACAGGTGCCCTGATCTTCCTCTGTTGGCACGTGCTTGGCAGATCTGTGGTCGGGTTTATTGAACCTGGAGTCCTCAGGAGAATGTGGGTGCTCACTGCACTTGAGCGAAGACAGTGAAATTGTAACAACACTTCATTGACATGCGGGGTCTACCTAGAGAAGGGACAAGCAGTCAGGCGAACCAGAAAGGTCCATTTAGCCAATTCAGAGGATGGGCATTTTTGATGAGAGCATTAACCTTCTCCAGGCTGGCTGTCACTTCCAAATGACAGCTGCATGCATGGCATTTCCAAGAAGTCTTTCATCTTTAGGAAAAGAAGGGGAAGCAAGGGTCATGTCTAATATATTAAAAGCAGAAAGGAAACCTTTAAGCAATTTGGTGCCCTTTGGCCTGTGTGTCCCCCCTCCTCGCGGAGGTGGTGTGTATTTTAAAAGCCTAACCTGGGAGATGTTAGAAGAGCGTCAAAACATCTAGCTGAGACCCGTCTTTAGGATGACAGAAAGTGTCTGCTCTCCTGGTTTAGGGGATACATTCTTTTGGAGAGTTAGTGAGGTCTGGAATCATTTAAGATTCTTTTGGTTGCAAGCGACAGAAAGCCAAGTTTGCATTTCCTTCATTAGAAAAGGGCCAATAAGCATCTCAGGTATCATCACTTAGGGAATGGTCTCATTACAGATGTGGCATTAGGCACAGGTGAGTACAGAGGCTCCTGGATGTAACTGAGTGTCTAGTTGGCTTCTTTCTACCTCTGCGTGGACTCGATTTTCATGCAGGCTTTCCGTTTTCTGCTTGCGATGGCAAGGGGCAGCTTCCAGGTTCAAATTCAGCCACTGTGAGGATCTGCTTTCCTGTCCACTAACATAGAAGTCTGGGAATTAGATCCCCTGGGTCCTAATTGACCTATTTTTGTCACAGCTCTGAAGGGGGCTTTGATCCCTACCCCTCGAAATTTAAAGCGCAAGTGAATCCCCTGGGACTTTTGTTCAAAGACGCGTGCTCAGAAGGTCTCCGGTAGGACCTATGATTCCGCATTTCTAATAACCAGGCAGGGGCTACTGCTGATTCAAAGACCACATTTGAGTAGCAAGGATACAGACTAGACTCGTTGGCTTCATTGGGGCGATATTTTCTATCCCTGTAGCCTGATCGTAGACTCAGATCCCAATGAGGACAAATGTGGACTGTTGGGGTAGACATGGGTAGAGCCTTCCCTTGTGGCAAAATGTAATGTTGTAGCTGCATGAAGGGAGGGGAGTGTCTTCCGGTGGCAAAACAAAAACAAACATGAAAACAACCCTCTCCCCCAACATTGCCACTGTGGGCTCCCCGGGCTTTTTTTTTTAAACCTCCACGTAAAACTTAGCAACAGATATTTGGGGACGAATTTGTGTCTGCGCCTCAGTTGTACCCTCCACCCCAAAGCTACAAAAGACCTGACCCTTAGATACATGCCAGAAAGATAAACTCTTTCAAAAACTGGCTTGTGATTATCATCATTACTATCAATTATTAATTGAGGACGGACCAGCATAGGCTTGATGTGGGTAGAGATTTTGTTTAAGCGTCAGACCGGAGAGACCTAGAAAGGAAACCAAAGGAGAAGCATGAATTATAAATACAGATCCTGCTGTAGGAAACTGATGGGAGCTTGAGCGTCTGGAACGAGAAGGGGTCTCGAGGCCGCAGGCTCCGGAACTGGAAAATGGATTTGGTCTGCTACCCAGGAACCCGTACACCGCGGCATGTTAATGTTTGTCAGGAGACCAGGGTTCCTGCGGCTCGGCCTCGGAGAATCAATGCAAAAGCCGGAACCACAACCCTGTGACTCTCTGGAGGCACTTACATTTCCTTGACTCCTATTAAATAAGAATTTAAAAAGGATGCCTAGAGTTTTGTTTGCTATTTAATTGTTTTGAGTGTCCTAGTAAAGAGGTAGGTGGACCTGGGGTACTAAATAATTAGTTGATAAACTCTGAAAAAAAAAAAAAAACGAGAAAGCATTTATGTAGGATGTGGCATTTAAGGGGATTGGTTGCAGAATGGAGATATTTGACTATCAAAACATAATACATAATAATAAGAGCCACAACAATCCCTGCCTGATGGGGCCCCCGCTGGTTATAGAATATTCTAGTTCGGTTACCAGATGGAGAGTTGGAATCAGGCTCATTCTCTGGTAGTTTGAGAAATGAAGGCAGTGTGGCTTTTGGCCTCTGACCACCACACCCGTCCCTTTGTCTCTCAGCATCCCTGTGCCTTTAGGCCGTGGTGAGCCATCCCTCCCGCCCTCCTGCTCTCGCCTTCCTCCCACACCACCATTTTTCTCTCTCCTGGATCCTAAGCTGTTGGTGTTTTGCTCCTGGGACTCTTGGCATTGTGCAAGTTCCTTACATGAACTGTATCAGCGAGCCCAGTGTCATCTCTTAAATCCCTGTGGTAGGAGGAGGTCAAGTTGTTCGCCACAGCAGATGAGTTGTCAAGAAAGTGCCTAATGCTGTAGAGAATGTTTTTTTGGAGCATCCTCTTCTGTCCTCAAATTTATCCTGCTTTCCTTCATAGAAATTTTAAATCGGAGGACTTTTTTTTTTCCCTATTGGAATTCAACCAGGTTCTAGAACCTTCCTTCTATAGGTTCTGAGAGTCTGGACACCCAGGCTCTGGGAGACCACCACCACCGGCCACCATCCTCAGGCTCCTGCCTTCTGACGTCCCTTCAGCCAAGGAAATGCATACCCAAGGGGTGCCTGGGTGGCCTGAGTCTCAGCCAAACCTCCCACCCCCGCCTTTTCTCCTGAAAATTCTCTGCTTGATAGACATCCCTCCCCAGTTCCTCCTTTCTCCTCTCACAGGTCTTTGAAAGGGTCTAACTCTTGCCCAGAATTCATCCCAACAGGACATACAGAATCAGACCAATTCCCTAGACTCAGTTTGGCGTGATAGGTTATCAGGCGGAAACAATTAGAGGACAATTGTGAGTCATCATGCTCTGTGGTACTAACTGTAAGTGCAACCAACCTTCCAAAATAGGAAAGAAAAATGTGGTCCCACAGGCATGAGAAGAGACATTCACCCTGCAGTGTGACCACACATACTGCCCCCCCCCAGACCTGTCCTGCATCCTGATGGCACTTAACACCTTCGATTTACCTGTGGATTTCCCTTGTTAGACTGTGAACTACCCCTTGGCCCAAACTGTGTCTGCTTCTTTCATCTGCCCATTTCCAGAGCCAAGCACAGTGCCTGGCCCATGGAGGTGCTCAAAACCCACGTATTGAATTAGTTTATCCATTCATCTTTTCAGGGCAGGCGTACAAGAATGAGGAAAGTGAGCTCTTCTGCTCTTGGAGTAAAAAACCCATTATAATGGAACTTTTTGAAAGAAAGCAAGCAAATTTTTAATAGATTTAGAATCTAGAAAAAAAACTGGAAGGGGGAGGGATTCACAGAAATACAGAGACACCAGGAGATCCTAAAATTCTACATAATTAAAAACTAAACTACTATTATTCCTTTCTTCAAGTAAATTTCTTATGGAAATAAAATTGGGTGCACAAATCATGTGTATACACCTTGATTGATTTTCACAAAGGGAACCTGAGCCGCAGCCCCCAGATCAGGAAACAGAACACTGGTGGTACACCAAAACCCTCCACCTCCTTGGAACTGCCCCATTCACTTCCCCTACAAAGGTAATTCTTGCCTTGACTCCCATTGTTATACATTAGCTTTGCCTGTTTGTGATCATTGTAGAAATGAAATTGTAGAGTTAGACTCTCTTTTGTCCTTGGTGTCTTTCCATCCATCCATGCTGTTATTTCTAGCAGTAGCTCATTCCTTTTCTTTGCTGTATGGTTTTCCATTATAGAAATATGCTATTTATTTTATTTTTTAAAAGATTTCTTTATTTATTTTTGAGAGATACAGAGGGGAGAAGAGGGAGAAGGAGAGAGAGAGAGAGAGAGTCTCCAGCCGTCTCCCTGATGAGCACAGAGCCCAATGCAGGGCTCTATCCCATGACCCTGAGATCAGGACCTAAGCCAAAATCAAGAGTAGGATGCTTAACTAATTGAGCCACCCCAGTGCTCTGAGAATATGCTGCTGTTTAATTGTCTATCTTGTTGTTGGTGGCATTTGTTTTGCCTCTAGTTTTTACCTATTAACAGTGGTGCTGTTAAGAACATTCTTGAATGGGGGCGCCTGGGTGGCTCAGTTGGTTGAGAAACTGCCTTTGGCTCAGGTCATGATCCCAGAGTTCCGGGATCGAGACCCGTATCAGGCTCCCAGCTCCTTGGGGAGTCTGCTTCTCCCTCTGACCTTCTCCTCTCTCATGTTCTCTCTCACTCATTCTCTCTCAAATAAATAAATAAAATCTTAAAAAAAAAAAAAAAGAACATTCTTGAATGTCTTTGATGCCCCCGAATTGGATATATATCTCAGAGTCTGAATACAGGATTGCATAGTATGCACATTTTCAGTTTTAGTAGATATTGCTGGTTTTCTTTCTTTCTTTCTTTCTTTTTTTTTAAGATTTTATTTATTTATTTTACAGAGAGAGACACAGCGAGAAAGGGAACACAAGCCGGGGGAGTGGGAGAGGAAGAAGCAGGCTCCCCTGCTGAGCAGGGAGCCCGATGAGGGGCTCGATCCCAGGACCCTGGGATCATGACCTGGAACGGAAGGCAGACACTTAACGACTGAGCCACCCAGGCGCCCCTATTGCTGGCTTTCTGATTGGTTACACCAATCAGCATTCAGTGAAAGTTCCAGTCCCCCCTCCTTTTTTCCCCCAATACCTTCATATCATCATCTTGTGAATTTAGCTATTCTGGTGGGTATGCAACAGCATCTTTTATGGTTTTGATCTGCATCTTCCTGACATCTAAAGAAGTTAAACACGTTTTCATATACCTACTGGCTGTGTGGGCATCCTTTTTTACGACGTGCTTGTTCCTGTTATTTCGCATATCATTTTGGCATTGTAACATTTAGTCATTTTATTGAAAGTTGGAAGGATAATTCCTGTTGAGGGACTTTAGATTTCGTGACCTTGGCTTTCTTGCTTAAACATTTCTTTTTCTATTATAGCACCAGAGCCCCATCTTCAGATAAAATCTTTGGGAGAAGACTGACATGCAAAGTAGGTCACAGCAGAGATGTTGTCGCAGGAGGAAGGATGAGGGGCTCAGGTCTTTTCCCACCCATGACCCCTAATGTGTTCTGTTCAACCTTGAAAACACTGCCTTATGGCAAAGATAGTTTTTAAGAACCAAGGTAACAAGCTACTCAGTAAAAGACTTCATAAATACTTGATAATATGTGTGCTAGCACAAAGCAAGAAAGAAAACAGAAGAAATAAGAATATGGAAGGCATTTTCACAACGTCAGAGGGTTATAATAGATATACTATTATATCCATTATATTCTTTTGCTAAATGAAGACTTGTCATGATCTCTTCTCCCCCATTACAAGATGCTTTCAAATTTGTTTGGATTCACTGTAGAAAACACAGCAAGAAACAATGTGTTTGTCGTGGGCACTGATACACTCCTTTCCTCCAAATGCTCAATGCTTTTCTTTTTTTTTAAAGTTTCATTTATTTAAATAATCTCTACACCTAGCGAGGGGCTCAAACTCACAACCACGAGATCAAGAGTCACATGCTCCTCCAACTCAGCCAGCCAGCGGCCCCGATGCTTCTGTTTGTATGACTTAGACTTGGTGACGCCTGTGTCGGTCTCATAGACACAAAAGGGCTTGGATATTTCAGATGGGTTAATTCTGCGGCAAGTCTTAGTTAGCACAGCTGGGTAGGCATTTCTGTTTCCAATGCCAGAGCCCCACACCGGTCACACCAAAGAACATCTACTAATCTCTTTTAGGCACATGTGATTTCCCTGGCTCCTCAGACCCTGGAGGGCGATGCAGGGACTCCAGCCTCCCTCTCCCCCTCTCCCATTACCCCTCCCAGAGCTCCATGCCCAACCTTCTATTTCTTCCCTGCCATCTGCTTCACCTCCCTTTTGTGTTTCCCAATGCCCCAGTTTCCTCTTTTTTATTATTCCCAACAGGAGTGACTTGCAATCTGTAGATAGAAGAATCTAAAAGAAACATGGAAATAAATTTGCCTACAACAGAATTTGGCAAAGCAAATGAGCTCAAAGGTAGGGAGGAAGGGTTGCAGTCTTGCTAAAAGCATCCACGAGCCGTTGATGGTGGTACATGGAATGATTTTAGGTAGCACACTCGATGAACAATTCTTTAAAGATTTGAGTTGTTATATATTTATTTTAGGGGCATTAATACATTTCTTCCATTTGTGCTACTCATTTCCAACTTGATAAAAGGTCTTTTGAAATATTTAAGTTTAAGAAATGACTCTATTTCTCTGGCAAAACTTGTGAATTAGTGGCGTTTGGGAAATATTGGATGGTTCACGCTCCATAAATCAAAGGTAATTTTATTAGAGGTCTCTTCTCCCATCAGATGTAGATAAGCAGAAGTGAGCACATCATACATCAAATTCTGCTCCTCCGGTGTAATACTAAGTATTAGAATTTTAAAAAAACAATATAAAACAGTTTATTACAATGGTTTTCAAGGTAAGTCAGGGACCCTTGGGGAACCCCAGGACACGTTTAATGTGTCCATGAAGTCAAAACTATTTTCAAAATAATACTAAGGTGCTATTTGCTTTTTACAATTATTGACATTCCCACTGTTGATGCAGAAGCAGGTAGAATGCTGGCATCTTAGGGTGGTTCCAGGTATTGGCAGCAGTCTGCATGAGTGGTGGTTGTATACTTTATCCCAGTGACCTTGAGGGACGCCTGGATGGCTTAGCCAGTTGAGCGTCTGCCTTCAGTTCAGGTCATGATTCTAGAGACCTAGGATCGAACCCTGCATGGGGCTCCCTGCTCAGTGGGGAGTCTGCTCCTCCCTCTCCCTCTGTTCCTCCCCCTGCTCATGCTCTCTCTCAAATAAATAAAAACTTTATTAAAAAGTGATCTTGATAAAGCAGTAGAAATGAATAATTTCATTAAATCTCAACACCTTACATCTTTTTAGTGTTCTGTGTGATGAAATGGGACGGATGGTTCCAACACTCATGCTGTGTACTGAAGTTCAGGGGGTATCTTGAGGAACAGCAAGGAGTTGAATTAGGTCCTTTTCCCCGTGCAACACTATTTTCATATGATAAAACAACTGACAGACAAACAATGGGTACTTGGACTGGGTATTTGGCAGATATTTCCTCAAAAATGGATGAAGTGGGCTTGTTATGTCAAAGAGAATAACTAGTAGTATTTATAGCCCATGATAAAATTTGAGCTTTCAAGTGAAAATTAGAATTTTGGAAGCTTTGTGTCAAACACTGTGAGGTGGCATGAGTGTTTCCCAACAAATACTTAGAGGCTGTGATATTTATGAATGTGGGTTCTTGATATTTTATAACAAAATCTGTCAACATTTGGAGATCTGTGTATCTCAGTGAATCAATACTCCCCCCCACCCCAAAGGACCATGCATGTTGTTACAAATCATGCATTTGGTGAAAGATCCATTTTAAGTTTGAGATAAACCAGTGGATTTTAATGTAACAGAATGTGAAGATAAGTCATTTTATGGTTTCAGATTACATTCTGAAGTCTTTAAGAAACTACCATTGTCAAACTTTGGTGTAGTATCAAAATAGACTATCTACAATTACATAAAAAGGCTGATAAAATATTTCTCATTCTAACAGTGACAAATACTCGCACCCAAACTGCATACTCGTGAAGTTAGAACCAGATGAGAATCCAACTGTCTTCTATTCAGCCAAACATTAAAGAGATTTCTCCACTTGTAAAACATTGTCAGTTATTAACATTTTTTTGTTTTAGAAAAAAGCAAAGTATTTTTACTTTTGCTAAAGAACTTTGTTCACGTCTATTATTTTTAAAAGAGTAAATACATATTTTTAAAATACCTCAGTTTTCATTTCTAACACAGCACCTGTCAGTGAATGTAACCTACATGAACAAAAGCTCTTTAGAGTTCTCAGTAATTTTCAGGAGTGGAAAGGGCTCTGAGACTAAAAAGTATGAGAACCAGTGTTCTACAAGACAAGATTCTTATCCTGTATGATCAGAACACTTCACTTCTCACAACTGACAATGAAGTAAGGGGTGTGTGTGTGTGTGTGTGTGTGTGTATGTGTGTAATGAGAGTGAGTGACAACATAGGATTTTTTTTTTAAAGATTTTATTTATTTATCTGACACACAGAGATCACAAATAGGCAGAGAGGCAGGTGGGGGAGGGGGGAGCAGGCTCCCCGCTGAGCAGAGAGCCTGATGTGGGGCTCTATCCCAGGACCCTGAGATCATGACCCGAGCCAAAGGCAGAGGCTTAACCCACTGAGCCAACCAGGCACCCTGACAACATAGGATCTTGAGTCATAAACATGTTAAGGGAAGGAGGCATAAAGACAATTGTAGAGAGACTGTTGTAAGAGGGGACAAACTGCAGCTGTCATGGGGAGACGATTTCTGGTAACTTGTGAAAAGGGAGAAGACTTTGGGTAAAACTGACACTTGAGACAGAAACAAAGAGAAAATACAAACATTAATTCTGAGGTGAAAGATATGATGAAAGGGATGGATCATCGGCCTTTTTCACCATATGTTGCAGCAGGCAGGCTGTGAGATGATGGACCAACCCCCAACGAGTGTGGGCTTGAGTGTGGTCTAACCCCAGCGACTTGCTTCTTAACCAGCAGAATACAGCAGAAAGGATGGGATGTCCTTACTGAGACTGGATGACAGAGAGGCTGTGAAATCTGTCTTGCATGGTCTCTCTTTGTCCCTGGTCCATTCCAAGGAAAGCCAGCTGCCATGTTGTGAGTTGCCCTTGAAAAACTCAAGTGGTAAAAGGTCCCTAGGCAACAACCATGAGAAACTGAATCCTGGAAACTACCTTGTGAGTAGGCTTGGAGTGTATTTTCCTTTACTGGGGTCTTTGGGTGTGACACAGGGCCCTGATCAACACCTTGATTATTGCACACCGAGAGGCAAAAGCACCCACCTAATCCATTTCTGGATTTCTGATCTACAGAAACTGTTAAATAATTTTTGTTGTTTCAAGCTGTTACTTTATGGGGTAATTTGTCACCCAGCTATGGATAACTAACAGGTGTACATATGTATATTCATGCAAAACTTGCATACAATTTTGAAATCCCTGGAGCCCATTAGTGGATAGTCTTTGGACCTTGTTAATAACCTCTGATCTAAGAAAACATTAAAAGAAAAGGCAGCAAAGGAAGAAAGAAAATAAGACCAGTCAAGTTAGTAGTAGAAGGGAAATTAAAGACAGTTGTACTAAGGAAGTAAAACAAGAACCCAGTGCCTTAATAAGAAGAAAGTTTCACTAGAACTTTCCAGGGGACAGATCCCTGAGGCAGCTACACTGGTAAGGCAAGGACTTTTATCATGAAATAAAATTGGCTCGATATGTACTTAAGAGAAGGAAAGACCAATGTTCTGTATTTACATGTGTGCAAAGGAAGTTTTCAGCTCAGTCTTGGGAGTAGGAGAAATGTTGAGTAATAAATTAAGGAATCTCAAAGAGGGATCTGTGGAATAAAAAAGTGTGCATGTCACAGGAAAGTTACAAAGTTTTATAATGGCCCACGTAAGTTGGAAGCACGGAGGTTGAACTGGCTTCAGGCATGGCTAGATCCAAGGATTTAGCTGATGTCATCAGATCTCTACTTACCTTTTTGGTGGACCTTCAAATGGCCAGGGCTTGGGTGTGCGGTGGGCAAGTCTGCAGAGGGAACTCCAGTCTTTATAAAGCAACAGACAGTGACTTTCAGAGAAAAAGACTATCTTCTCTCAGTGTCAAATACTAAAATATAGGGAAGGTCTCAGATGGTCCTACCTGAGTAGCCATTTTCTCTCCAGATACCCTGGAGCTATATGAACTGGCATGAAGGGTAATCACCTTCATGCCAGTTCATATAGTGGGGGCTTGTGTCTGAAAAGGAGAAACAATGTGGACCAGATAATATGACATATGCCTACTGCGGTGAGTGACAATAATCAGAGCCTGGGAAGGTTGTTTCATATTTAAAGTTATGCCAATATGGGGCGCCTGGGTGGCTCAGTGGGTTAAAGCCTCTGCCTTAGGCTCAGGTCATGATCCCAGGAGCCTGGGATTGAGCCCCGCATTGGGAGTCTGCTTCCTGCCCTCCCCGCACCCCCCCACCCCCACCTGCCTCTCTGCCTACTTGTGATCTCTGTCAAGTAAATAAATAAAATCTTTAAAATAAGAAAATAAATAAAGTTATGCCAATACTGTAAACTCGAGACTTGAGACTTGAGACGGCTGTGTAGTGTTCGTGTCGCAACAGTCCCTCCTTAAGGGAGATTTGGACGGAGTGTTCGAATTGACTTGGGACGATGGAGTCTAAAGAATAGGGCTCTGGCAGGGAAAGTACTGGAGAAGGGGTTTGGGGATGAAACCATGCATTCAGAGTCTGCGTGGAGTTTTAAGGAACAATTCAGCCCTTTTCTCCTTCCTGCAGGTCAGCATCTGTTGTTTTCCTTCTAGAGCACAAAGTGGCTTGCAGAGCCCATATCCGTTTGAATGAAGATGCAGCAACCACTGGAGCAAAGGAGGCTCAGATGCCAGATGCTCTCTCTGCTGCGACTCGGTTGAGTTTCTGCCGCTCTCTGGAGTCCCTGGGAGAGCCCTGGGCTCATGTCGGGACTCCCAATATTTTTGTAACAGGGAATTTGGTTCCAAATGGCAGAGATTTAATCCCTAAGCACACAGAAAGAGATGGTGCCCACCATTCCGTTTAGCTATTCTTAGGTTGTAAATAAAGACTTGTGATTTACTAAATTGAGAATCATTGTAGGAAAAACAACAACAGCAGCCATCACCCAGCAGTTCAGCTGAGACCAACAGTGACATAGAACTTGGCAGGAGAGATCTCCTTGGTGGGTCATTTTTCTTCCCAGTTTGCCTGCAAAAAAGTGTCACCGTGGGATTTGGTTGGACACGGGAAGGGCTAAATCATAGGAGACATATTCAACATAGGATAAGGGAATACATTTCTAACTTCTGTAAAGTTTTTCAACTTTAACTGATCACCAGCATGTCCTGTGGACACTACAAATGCTAGCAGTCATCTTAAAAACTCAATTGTACTGCATTTGTTTACTTTAAGAAATGGGAATATGATTTCTCATAACAGCCATGTCCTTGGTTACATTCTATGACCTTGTTCAAAGACCAGTGCCTTCGGGAAGTGTCTGACTGTTGACTCTTGCCTTGCCTTTATGGGCTTGATGGCCAAGGCACATCGTAGAGATACCCCGCTTTAACCTCTCCCCTAAAAACTTGAATTAAATGGGAGTTCATGGTGTATCCCTGATTTTAACTCAAGATATTTCCCTTTTGATATATTACTCTTGAGGATCCCATCAGATATTAATGATGTCCCTCATTTAAGCTTGGCCCTTCCTCTAATAACTACGTACCTTACTTAGATACCTTTTTGTTTTCACCAACAGTCTGCTCAGAGCTAAAGTAAATAATCTGGAGACCCAACGTATTTGTGTTCTGTGCCCTGCCCGACATTTTCTGTGCATGAATATCCCCAAAATTACAAGAGGAAGAGGTCAGAGAAATGAAAGAGAAGATTTTTTTTTTTTTCCCCATAACCACACTTTTCAACGCCTGAAATTACAGGAGGGATTTGCTCTGGCTCTTCTGGAATATTTCTTCTGATTTCTGGAAATTACTACCTTAGAGAGTCTGTGCAATATTGACTTTTGGGAAAGAGGGAAAAGAAACATTCACATGTTCCCTAGATATCCTTTTGGTGGCTTTTCTGGTGGTTAATTTTGGTTCAATAATGACTTATTGAGTCAAATCTAGGTACCCCAGTGCCAGGCACCAAATATATAGACACAATGCTTATTTTCCCAAACATTATGGTCTGTAAAACCAGAATTAAGGGGAGAGGCCCAGGGAAGTAGCCCTTGGCGATGTCCAACTCTAGGGAGGCCTTGTGGCACACACTCATATGTATTCATGTTTACCTTCAGAGCCCCACAGTGACCTTGGGCATCACTGCCTTCATCTTAGAGGTTCAGAGACATTCAACACGGGTCTAGGCCACACAACTGATATGTTGGGAATTAGGATTCAAGCAGGATTTGATTCCATACTGATTTGTATTCTTTGCTAGCGCTCCTTTCTCCATGGCTACTCAGGTTGCCCTGCAAATAGGTCCTCGCAACTCCATTTCCCCCTCCCTGCTCAAGTCTAAAGCTGAGAATGTTAAGAATGGTTGGGAACACTGACTTTTCTCCAGCCTAAAAACCGATAGGTTGTAGTTTCTTGTAGGCTGTGAATTTCAAATCTCGGGTGAGCCTTTGGTATTTGAGTTCATTCAAATCTGACCTTCTATTTCTGAAGAAAAAAAAATTATAACAACAGCATGCACATGTACCATGACTTTCTGGCCAAGTATCGTTTTTGAAAGAGATTATGAAGACCTTGAATGTGCTTGCGGGGCCATAAATAGTTTTCTGCAGGGTAACATTCAGAAGCATGGAAGAGTCAGGAATTAAGAACGTAGGTGCTAGAAATATTGGCAACATATTCCACAAATCTTAAATCACATCTGGATTCACCCCACATTATCAGCAGAATCTTTATTCAACCCCCCCTTTTTAAAAGGTTTTATTTATTTGAGAGAAAGAGAGAGCATGAGAGGGGAGAGGTCAGAGGGAGAAGCAGGCTTCCTACTGAGCAGGGAGTCCGATGTGGGACTCAATCCTAGGACTCCAGTATCATGACCTGAGTCTAAGGCAGTTGCTTAAGCAACTGAGCCACCCAGGCGCCCCTATTCAAGCCTGGTTTATCCAATAGGTTTTTTACCAAATTAAAGGGCTTAATGACATGTCTTAGAATTAGCGTTACAGAAACTGTACCCGGATTGAGGTGGACAAGATGATCAAGACCAGTTTTTGAAGAGTTCATGTAAGGCCCTTTTGGGTTTGAATACGGATTAGTGAGTGATTTGTGTTTGTAAACACAAACATAACATTCATTATTTAAACACACAGGAATAATTGTATGGATACAAGTACGTGGCATGATGGGCAATTGGGCTATTTCATGAATAATATATTAGTAAGTGAGCATTTCTTTTTATTTATTGTTTAGGCCTAGAAGTGCTAGTCTCACCCCCCCGGGTCTAACCTGCAGCAGGCACAGTGTCCCTGAGAAGTGTGTCCAGGCTGCAGGGTGGAGCTTGTGTTTCTTTAAGAAGGAGCCCGATAACATCACATTGGCCTCATGCTCCAGAAAGTTCTGGAACCCATGAAAGAGTATAGCCTCCCTGCTCTGTTAATGCAGACCTAACACAAGGATTTCTGTCTTTGGATCTGACTTCAAGGTGAACCAGGTTAGAGAATTCAAGGGGAGACTATAGATTTTTTTTTTTTTTTTGCTTCCTATGTTGGTTAGTTAGCCCCATACATGGTATTTGATTAATGTCTGAGAGCTCTAATTAGCAATGGCTAATCGGGCCCACATGCACCAGGATATTGATTCCTGCCTCCAGAAAACTAATCTAATTGTGCTCCTTATCATTAGCAAATGGTTGGTGTATTAAAATAATGGCCCATCTGTAGATTGGAAAGGCTACTCCATTATGACCACTGCAGAATAAAGCGAGTCTAGAAACTCTCCATGGGGTGTTAGGAAAACCTGCTCTGGTCCCCTAAGGAGAAGCATCACAAATATTCAGGATGAAGTTTTCCTTTTCACTTTGCCAGCAGAGGAAAACTGCTGTAAGAATCAAATGCGTCCTTTGGACCACAGAGGAGAGGAAGAGAAGCAGCCTTGACTGGCATCCCTTGGCCTCTAAAACAGTTCTCAACAGATCCACGCCTGCCTTCCTGCCACCGTCAAAATCACGATATTTGTTTTGCGGTCCTTAAAGCACCTTCACCACTCCCCTTGGTGGTTTCTTAATTGTCAGGGACTGTAGTAAAAAACATACCACTCAAGAGGTCATGATATTAGGAACAATGGCATGGAACTTGAAAATGTACACAAAGAAAACCTAATGCAATTTACATGGTATTTTGCCCCCTTAGGTAAAAATTGCCAATTCATGTTTTTAGTGGCACTTTTAAATCAAGAGCACCATCTAGTAAAGATGGTCTTCTTTGTCTCTCGACACATAGCCGTAGTCTTTTTTTTTTTAAATATTGAAATCTGAAATGCAATCATTTGGAAATTTTCTCTAGAAAAGCCCATAGGCGCCATCACTCCAGCCACAGTGGAATAATCCTCTGATAGCCGTGTCTGCTTAGTGCCCCCTGGAGCAAGTGTTACCCGCTGCTGTCTTTGTGTGATCGCTCTTATTAGCTATTCCTGTGAGAGCACTTATCCCACTGTATTGCCATTATTTGTTTATCTGTCTGTCTCTCTAACTAGGCTGGAGAGTCCTACAAGGCAGCAGCTCTATCTGATTCATTGGTGCAAAACCTGAATGTCTCAGGTGCTTGTCACAGGGTGGTGAGGTCACCTTTCTATTAATACTGTGGATTACAGTGGGAGAAGAGCCACAACCTACCTACGGATGTCCCCTCACCTCTCCAGTGCCCGCCGAGCTTCTCACAGTAGCCTACATTCCAGGCACCCAGTTGAGGGTAGTCTGTGATGTTGTCTCTGTCTCTTCATCATGAGGGTCTGCACTGTGATCCCACTGTTGTCTCCCAGCAGGCCCAGGACCACCAGTCCCCTCCTTGGAACAGTGCCATTATTGCTAATCTGGCATGTGGGATGGTGTGGTGAGGTTTCTTCCTTCCCCTAAATGGAAATTGTCATGGCTAAAGCATGGTGGAGAATGATCTAAAATGGAAATGAACTTGGAGAGTCAGGTGGCTTGGAAACATATTAAGGAGTTTGACTTTGATTCTAAATGCAGCAGGGGATATCACTCAAGGCTGTTGGAAAACTAGCAGGCGTGTGAAGCTGAGATGCCAGTAGGAGGCTATTGGAATAGCCTTGTGTGACAGCCTTGGAAGTGGATATAAGAAGGAGTCAGTGTGCATCGGACATAGAGCAAAAGCGACTTTCTGAATGAGGAAGAAAAGGGAAGACTTCAACTCCACTCCCAGTTTCCACTGAGCAAATGTGTGAGCACTGTTTCACTGGAAAGGGAATATTTGTGGAGGAAAGGTTTGGGGCCCAAATCAAGAGTCTTTTTAAAAGTTCCAATAGACATGCTTATTTTTATGGCCATGTTGAAGAAGCAGCTAGATATGGCCATGTTGGGAAAGCAGTTAAATATGCAAGTTTTAAGTTCAAGGATATAAATTTAGTGATATAAATTTAAGAGTCATCAAAATAGAGATGGTGGTTAAAACCCCATTACTGGATGAGGTTGTGGAGGGTCAGAGTGTAGCTGTAGAAGAGAGAAAGATCTGCAATCAAGTCCTAAGGTTATTGAACTTGGGTGGAGGAAGAGGGCCAAAAAATAAGTTTTAATAAGAGCATCCAGGGATGAAGGAGAAGAACCAAAAAAGTGCAGTTTTAGAACCCAAAGAGGAGAAAATGTCAAGATTGAGGAAGTAGGGGCGGGTGGCTCAGTCAGTTAAGTGTCTGCCTTCGGCTCAGGTCATGATCCCAGGGTCCTGGGATGGAGTCCTGCATTGGGCTCTCCGTTCAGTGGGGAGTCTGCTTTTCCCTCTCCCTCCGTGCTCTCCCTCTCTCCCTCTCTCTCAAGTAAGTAGATTAAAATTAAAAAAAAAAAAAAAAGATCAAAGAAGTAGTCAGGTGGAATGGGGGATGTTTGCCCAAGAAGACAGAGAAATGGTCACTGTTTTCCTCTTCATCCAGGCCTGGGGCTACTTCCCAGGCTCTTGTTTTGTACTCTAAGGTAGTGGGAATAGCCCCTAGAGGGCTAGCCCAGTGGAAAATGGTATTCCAGCACTGATGAATTTCCCAAAGTGTGTTTTATTGGGTCTTAAATAATGTAATGTGCAGGACACCCACATCCTAGGGAGGGAAAAAGAGCCTTTTTTCAACAGTACACCTTCTTTTATCCTAATGTGAGGATCACGCCCAAAAGTCCTCCTCTCCTCAGGAGAAACAAAGGTTTACTGGCACCGGGTACACGGGATCCACGTAGAGAAAAGGCATATTCCTGCCACTCAATCACTCAAAAAATAAAAAGAACAACAACAAAAGAAACAACAAACGCTTTGGCTCAACCCTAGGTAAAAATTTACAATTAGGCAAGGTTTTTGTTCTCCTTCTAAAACATAGTATTACTGTCGTTTCCTGGCTTTAGCTCCGAATAACAGGTGGGTGTGTGCTTTGCATCTGGTTAATTAAAGGGTCCACCCAGGTGGCTTAAGGCAAACATGGAACAATCAGAACCAAAGTTGCCTGGATTTAGGTCTCCTCCTCTTCTGGGGAGTTTCAGAATGACAGATTCTACAGCTAAGTTTATTCCTCAAGGCCTAAGATAGTGCTATTCTATTATGTGATCAGTTACTGTCTGTTGCCTGAGTGAGTGAACAAGAAGGTCAAGTGACAAAGTGGAGAAAACACTTGATTTAATTAGAAGATCTGGATTCTTGGGAAGGTCATTTATATACTCTCTGCACCTGAACATTCTCAAATATGCCATCTGAAAACCCAGGAGTTAAAATGATGTGTTGAAGAAGCAAATCAACAGGGAAAAATAATGAAAACAAATTCTCTGAATTTGTCTCAGATGAAGTTAAAGGAGATGCAAATACACTGTCCGTAATATCATTAAAACCTCTCTTCCTTTCAGAAGAAAAGTAAAATAAGATGAAATCAGAGAGAGAGACAAACCGTAAGAGACTCTAAACTATAGGAAAGAAACTGAAGGTTGCAGGAGGGAAGGTGGGCGGGGGTGGGGTGGGGATAGGTGATGGGTATTAAGGAAGGCACATGATAGAATGAGCAAATGATGTTGTATGCAAATGATGAATCACTAAATTCTGCCTCTGAAAATAACAATACACTATATGTTAATTACATTGATTTAAACAAATTTAAAAAAAAAATCTCTCTTTTCTTTCTTTTTTTTTTTTAAATCTCTCTTTTCTTGACACCCTGCAGTTGTTCCAATGTCCCTCTGTCCTCAACATCCTGTCTCCCAAGGACTTGTCTTATACTCTCTTAACTGTAGCTGGTGAAACTTTCAGTCACCTCACTTTGTCCATCCTCAGCTTTTCTGTTTGTGCTTCCTTCCAGAAAGGATTCTACACCTTTAGGGGCGGAGAGCAAAAGAGAAACTGGGCTCACGCATAGAGGGTTTTCTTTAGAGGTTTGGAAGAGGAAGTAAGTGGTAGATAATTCTCACATGAGTTGATTTTGCACCATCACATATGCCAAAGGAGAAAAATAGTTCCTTCTCCCCAGGATTGTTGGCATGACTAAATGAAATATGGCCATGTAATCGTCAACTCCCCACAGACAGATGATGTCATTATTCTGTGTGCTGTGTAAACATCCATTAGTGTTTTAAGTGCAATTTTGATCTCATTCTCACAAAAGGCAAGTTTTATCTTTACAATAACCCTGTATCTGCTTTCCCTTCTAAGAAACAAGTTCTATGGGCCCAGGATGGCTCATTTCGTTAAGTATCCCACTCATGATCTCTGCTCAGATCTTGGTCTCAGGGTCGTTGAGTTCAAGCCTGTGTTGGGCTCCAAGCTGGGAGTGAAGCCTACTTTAAAAAAAAAGGGAGGCGGGGTTCCAAAATAAATATAAAGCAAACTGATGGCCTTATAAAAGGGAGCTAACATAAGACATGAATAGAAGTAGCACTAGATGCCTTGTTAAGGTTTTTATTGACAGTCCTGTACATAGCACAGTTTAGAGTAGTGAAAATCTGTGCTTTTACCATTCATTAAAAAATAATTTAACTTCCCTGTGGATTTGCTGGGTATACATAGCACCTTCAATGAGCTCTTGATTTAAAGAGGCCAGATTTGAGAACTGTGTCTTAATGATACAGATCATTTATCTCAATGATAAAAACCTGGAAATGGTGTTCTTTCAATTCAAAAAGTGAGATTTATGGATTTTCTGTTTCCTGTTTTTGTTTTTCTGAAATCCCTGATCGCATGAATATTGTTGATTCTCAGAACAGACAAAATAGAAAATCTGGTCAATTCTATTAATTCTCTGTTGTGCAACAAATCACTCTAAAACTTACTGTGTTAAAACAGTGGACATTTGTTAACTTACACGGTACTTGTGAGTCAGGAATATGGGGTTGGCTAAGCTGGGTGGTTCTGGTTTGGAGTCTCTTATGAGATTGCAGTCGTATTATCAGCTGGGGTGTCTACATATGAAGGCTTAACTGGGGCTGAAGGGTCTGTTTCCAAGATGGCGCCCTCATGTACTGTTAGGAGGAAGCCTCAGATTCCCACAGTGTGGACTTTTCCATAGGCCTGCCCAAGTGTCCTCATGACATGGTGGCTGGCTTCTCCCAGAAAGAGTGATCTAAGAGAGAGGAAGAAAGAAACCACAGTGCCATTTATGTCCTAATCTTGGAGGTCATACACTATTATTTTGTCCACATTCTACTTGCTAAAAGTAAGTTACAAATACAGGGAAATTAAGGGAAAGAGAATTAGAGTTTACTTTCTGAAGGAAGGTGTATCAAAGAACTTTGTGAACATATTGTAAAACCAACACAAGTTCTTTGGCATACGTTGCATTTTTAAATTGTTTATATTCCAAATAAAATATAAGTTTTTCACAAGAGGGGTAGTTATTTACATTATTAGATTCCCAGGATACAGTACATAAATTTCTTTATTGCTTATGGAGAAATTGAGTTCAGAGGCATAAGTAGCTTCTTCCAAGTACAGAAAGATTCAGGATCCAAATCTGGCCTTGGATCCGATTTTGTGATGTATAATTCCACATGTGGTCCCATTGCATCTGTGTAATGATAGCAAAAACAGGGCTCTTTAGCTATTCTGAACTTTACTTTTACATCTTTTGGCTACTTACATGCTCTCAAAAACAGCTGGATTTAAATAGGAAGTATTTTGTGAAAAATTCGGATATTTCCAAATATAGGAAAAATAAAAGAGCTATCCAAACCCTTTGGTATATGAGTAATTCTGCCTGCTGAATGACTATCCTGGTAAAGACTTCACTGCCCTCCCCAGTGTATATTATTCTATATGGAAAGTTTCCAATGTAATCAAATGTTAAATTGGAAATTTGGACCAAGGCAATGAGATAGCACAGATATCAGATAGCAGAGAGAGGTGTGAGACAGGACCTGAGATGCAAGTGTTGAGAGAAAATGTCTATAACATTATAGCACACATTCTGTGGCCTTCTTCCTGGTCCTTCATCAGGCTGTGGCTAAGTCAAGGGGGATCTTAGAAGGAAGACTGTAGAGTAAGGCAACCAATGTTCCCAAAGTAAGGAAGAATGTCAGTGGAATCACTCAGGGTTGGTAAGTGTCTTCTGCAGGCGGAAGGCACAAGGAAATGGTTCCTGGCCCTGGACTCTAAGGTTTTACCTAAGAGAACCAGAAAAGCCGTGGAGATTTCCTGAAGTTTCATCCAGGAAAAGTGAAACTATTATCCCACAGAACAGATTTAGAGGAATAATGGAAAATGACAAGAAAGAAGCTCTTATGATGAACTACCCTTCATGCATGCTCTGGACTTACTATAAGGCTTCCCTGAAATTTATCACAGGCATTTCCTGCCTTTTAAACAATGCAGGGTGAGTTACCAAGAAAGGGTCAAATTCGTTTCAGAGTTGTCATGCATTAATGTAATAATGGGATTAATTATTAGCCAGTAACGTAGGAAACTTGCACTTGTATACTACAGTGTATTAAAAAAACAAACTATATCCATGTCCCCAAAGTTTGTGACATATGGGGGTCTTTACCTCAAACTCATGATTCTCATAAAGATACTTCTCATTTTCCTGACACCTCCTTTGGTTGCTGTGTTGTCAATGGTCACCTATCCCTGTTTTCTGTATGCTTCTGTATTTTATCCCCTTTCTTTACTGATAATTGGTGGGGAGACAAGCTTGCTGGGACTCTGAATTATAGGAGTTTAAGTAAGACTATGATGTTTTGTTTTGTTTTGTTTTTCCTTTGGTTGCTCACCAAAGTTCTCCAGGGCAAGCTGAGGGAGAACTGACTTAGGGCAGGGGAGTTCTGATTAAAGTTGGGTGTTGGGTAAACAGAAGAGGTGTGCACACGAGTTGGTCACTGAGTGCTTGTTGAGTGAGGAGACTTTTCTCTGCATGCATATTTTTCATTCATTAGTTGATTCAGCAGGCGTGAGTTGAATGCCTACTATGTGCGAGAAGCTGAGCATGGACCAGTTGATGATGGCGTGGATTGACTTTCATCGTCAACCCCTCATATTCAAGTTTCTTTGCTTGATCCTCAAAGCTGTGCTCTGTAACTTAGACCAAGAAATGAATTTTCCATGCCTTTTGATAACAGCACATCTTGTATGCCACTTAGATGAAGAAGCAATGGATTTAGCACCAGATGAGGAATGAATTCTAATGTCACAATGGCAGAGAGTTTGCTGTGTGGTCCGTTGGTGATAAAACTAAACACTTCACTTTAAGGCAATGTTTTAATTTTCCTGATTGCTCAAAAACTACCTCCATGCTGTACTTTCACAATAACCTGCAGGGATGTAGGACAACCCCTCTCAGCTCTGGCACAGGTGAGGTTAAATGTTACTGAAGCCCCAAGCTAGTGAACAAGTCGATGTGAGATCCCATCTTCATTCTATGAAATCTAGTCTTTTCTCTCTTAAATCAGGGCTGTAGACATCACCTCTTTGTGCCTTCATTTCAGCTCACCTGTAGTATTGGTTGATGTTGATGCATCGTGGATTAAGTATTTGGAGATGTGACTGGACATTCTCATAGCCAAATGGCCTCCCCAGAACTTGAATGTATTGTTAGTGTCTCTGTTTTGGACCTTGTCTATTCTTGACCTTCTGTTCTGCTTAATAAAAGAGTTGAGATACCAGAAATGGAACTGAGATATAAGAATGGCTTTTATGCATCAAGCCCTTGGCGTAGGTCCCTGGCAGCAAACCTCTGCCCTTCACATGCCAGGAAGATGAAGTAAGAGCCTGTTGCCAAGCTTGATGCTTGGGAAGGAGTTATTTCTACCCCCAACTGATTACTGAACAGCCTGAGGCAGGGGAAGGCCCAGGGTGTCCTCACTCCCAGGGACTTCAGATGCCCCAGCCGTTATGGCAGGGTGAAGCCACAAGAGAAGAGAAAATTTGCCAAATAAACGTGGTCCCTCCAGACAATGGAATATTATTCAGCACTAAAAAGAAATGAGCTATCAAACCATGAAAAGACATGGAGGAAACTTAATTGCATATTACTAAGTGCATATTACTAAGCCGATCTGAAAAGGCCACATCCCATAGAATTCCAACTCTATGATATCAATAAAAAGGTAAAAATAATAGAGGAAGTACAAACATCAGCGGTTGCCAGGGGGTTGGGGGCGGAAGCACAGAGGATGTTTAGGGCAGGGACTATACTCTGTATGATACTAGAATGATGGGCACACATCATGACCCTTTGCCTAAGCCCTTAGGATGAACACCGAGAGCGAACTGTGGTGTCAATTTGGTCATCTGGATGATGGCGATGATGACACGCCGATGTCGGTTCATGGGTTCTAACAAATGACCATTCTGGAAGGTGGGAGAAGTTGGTCATGGGGGAGGCTGTGCAAGTGTGGGGGCAGAGGGTAAACGGGAGACGTCTGCACCTTCCTCTCAATTTTTTCTGTGCTCTAAAATTGCTCTGAAAATATGAAGTCTTCATAAAAAAGAAAGAGGAAGAATTTGCCTGCGCTAATGGCAGCCCTACTTTTAGAAGCCGGGATCCCCCCTAGGGAGCTGTTGGGCTCCCTTCCGTGGTCGGCTCGGGGAAGCCAGTGAAGAACAAGCCACCGAGACTGCAACGCAGCGAGGGTTTGCAGCCAACTCCAGCATCTCCCTCATTGCCCATATTGTGTTGGGACAATGGTCTGATCAAACGTTCCCTAATTTCATTGTGGACTTCCTGTCTAATGAGTCCCTTTCTCCCCTGCTCTAAATAAAGGAAGATGCTAAAAACGTGACACACACTACAGATGGGTCACCCACATCTGGGCTTTTCATTTTAAAAGGCAGGGTGGGGGTGGGGAGGACAGTTAAGCAAGACGTGGCTGGCTTTCTTAGAAGGGAGGTTAATAGGGGGAGGGGGATAAAGAGATGAGGGAGTGAGACAGAATCATCCGCCATTGTTATTGAGTGACAGACATATCCATTGGGACTAATTATAATAATGATACCCGCCCATAACTGACTCAGAGCTTGAGTGCACCTCTCTATGCCAAGTTCTCAAATTTGGGCACCTGGATTGCACCTATGAAGTTGGCATTTACCAAAGAAACCATGTGCAGATGGATATTTGCATGTGAAAACCGGGTAATTGTGTGTGTGAGCAGGAGCTTCTGGGCACAATTATCAGCCTCTCCTCAAGATGTTGGGAGCAGTTTTTGGTCCTTTGGAAAACTGGCCTGCAATTTGCTGGTACAGATTTGAGTTGTGTGTGTGCACAAGATGCGTGCCCAGGTTTCAGAGGAGTAGCTCGGGTGCTTTGTTCTGTGTGTGTTGACCATCAGCGATGTGCCCGGCGCTCTAAGGGGGAGAGTCGGGGCTCAGGCTGTGCCATCAAACAGACCTGGATTCAAATTCCGGCTCCACAATACAGCATTCACCACGGCAAAGCAGTGGGAGAGACAAATTTGTCTAATGAGCTACAGAGAACTGGAGACGCTTGGGCACATGGGCCGCATGGTGTTGTTGGAGAATCAGGTTGGTCTCTAGGGACACTGACGCTTGGAGGAAAGAAGTTAGATCTGTGGCACAGCAGGATTCGAGCCAGGACTGTTCTTCCAATTGTCCTGAGCTCTGCCATCTCCCAAGGGTGCTCAGGGAACACCTGATGAAAGAAAGTGGGACTCAAAGGGCGAGGATATTCATCTGCTCATCAGTCTTCTCCCTAAGCATTTCCTTCTTTGTCTGTGAGCCACCCTGGGTCCTGGGGGGAAAAAAACCTCTGAGCCCATGTAAGAGGCATGGGTACAACTTCCATAGCTAGAGCTCTCTGTGGTCTATTTTGAAGTCACAGGAGCCATGTGAGGCCAGGTGGCGCCTGTCCGTCTCTGACCCTATACTTGACTGTGCCTTGGGCTGGAGCCCTCCTGCCTAACTCTTTATTTATATGTGCTCGATGCTTTCTTCAAGCTCAGATCAAGGGGCACCTCTTCCTGGAAAGCTGCCCCAGAAGAAAGCTGACTTCAGACAATCTACCAGTCAAAGGCAGTTCTTGTCGGCAAAGTGGCCAGACCCAAGGGGAATGTGATACTCTTCTTTGCACTGTGGCATAAGAGATATGGCACCAAGAGCTCTGTGGCCAGTGTTGGTGGGGCTTCAAGATGTATTTTTCTGGAGAGTTCTGGGTTTTCTCCTGAACTCCTACCCAGTCTCTTGACCTTCTGGAGCAGCCTCTAGGAAGTCAATCCATCTTCCTTTCCTTCAGAAGCTGCCACCATCCTTGGAAGTTTGTCCCCTTCACACTCTCCAAAGACAAACACAGAAGACTCTTCTGTTTTAAGGCATCCAGTGCTGATCACAAAGAGAAAACAGAACATGAGAAACATAGCAGAGTTGAAGAAGCCATAAATAGCTCTACATCTTACAAAGTCCTTATTGTCTTGATCCCTTGGATATAGCTTTAAGGTCTCTCAGGGTTGGGGAAAGGGAGCCTCAAAGGTATTTTGTCCTTTTCTGAAGATGGGGCTCACAGAATCTTCCCACTGTCTTCCGATTTTGCTTTAACCATATTACAGGAATCCTTTCCTTTGTGTGATTTGTTCCAAGCGTAAACATGGTGGTCTGTGCTAGGTTGCTCATAAATATTTGACTTTTCTCAAGACCTTTAGAGTGAGTTGTGATGACTGATTTAATTGACTGTTGCCTGTGGGTCTTCTCTTACGTTTGCATAAGGACCCACCGGCAGGAACCATCCTGCTCTTCTGTCCCCCCACTTGCTGATGGGTTATTTCCCAGTGCCTACTTTGTTGTCTACACCAGCAACATAGAAATAGTTTATAGCTTGACTTGGGGCTTTGCTATAGAAAGGAACGTAATTCTCCAGTGATAAATTTACATTTTTATTCTCATCATGAACCCAGGACCTTTAGGGAGGGTTTTGTTTTTGTTTTGTATTTTTGTATTTAAAAACCATCTAGTTGACACTGGCCAATACAGGAAGAGGGAAGTGGATTGAGCTAGCTTTGCAGGGAAAAATATCTGCTTGGAAGTTCTTGCTAGGATATACTGTCTTGAGTAATGAAATTAAGGAATTCCTGGAGTCAAAGGAGACCTGCATAGGGGTATGGCAGTACAGGAAGACGGTATCCGAACGTTCTTACTGTATTTATGTAGTTTGATGCACTTCGATGATCTGGTGCCAAAAAAACCAGAAGGACACAGCTGGGAAGAGACAAAAAAGAAGAAAGTAGAACTGGAGGATGTGGGAAAGGGGCAGCCAGATCTGAGAAGCAAGGTGAAGGACCAAGCATCACACATGGGCTGGGGAGGCAGGATTTAAATGAGGCAAGAGAAAGGGGAAAATGATTCAAGTATGACCAGAGGCTGAAAGCATGTCAAATGAAAGCCAAAAGCTCTGTGAGGCTAATGAGGAATATCAACCCTAAGATTTGCTCTCCCTTCAGTATGGGTGGCCTTTTCCTACTCTCCTGTCTGCACTTCCTCAGGCAGCTGTAAATGATGAGGCCACCCGACAGGAACCGTAAGTCCCCGAAACCTCGGTAGTGTTATACTCTTTTTCCAGCTAAGGAATTCCTTCATGATATGGGGCAGAGGGTTATAGGAATTGTTGCCAGCAGACCAACATGAGCTTCTCACGGGAGAAGCTGCTATGAAAAGACACATGATTTAGAGCTGATTATGATAATAATCGTCATCATTTTGGCTATCATGGAGGATTGCACATGTAAGACACTAAAAATCTTATGGTGCTGGTGATTCATTTAATGGGAATTTGGCGTCGATTCAGAGGACAATGCTTCTAGGTATTTAGCGGCCAAGCCCAGCAACATAATTTCAACAATTTAAAATATATGTCCACTGAAAAAAAACAAAAAACAAAACAAACCAATAATAATATGTGCCCACTATAAAATATGTAAAGACTATAATAAATGGAATAATAAAAATTATTAGAATCATAATGATGTTGCTGATTTTCATTTGAATGTGAATTTCTGAGAGGTATGTGTTCAGCATAGAACCTTTAGTCAAGGAAACGCACTCACAAAATCTCTCCTATGGCTGGCAATGCAATGTGGCAGTGGGTACAAGAACCACTCTGGAGGGTTGTCATTAGTCATGTTAGATGTCCACTGAGTGTGAAGTCACTAAGATTTTCTCCGGTGCCCTTCTCTTTAAACTAGTTAAGGTTTTTCACTTCCACCTCATTGGGATCAACATCTTCCCCGGGGTCCTGGAGGGATTCTAATCCTTGGCTTAACATCTTCTGGTCCCCTCTTCATGGCCAGTGTCCTTCATGTCCACTTGGAGGGCTCATCATTCTCTTCTTAAAAATTTTTATTTTTAAAATTTGCCTACTTATTTGAAAGAGAGAGAGAGCACATGCGTGCGTGTACATGAGTGGAGGAGGGGCAAAAGGAGAGGGGGAAGCAGACTCCTCACTTGAGCGAGGAACCCCATGTGGGGCTCGATCCCACGACCCTGAGATCATGGCCTGAGCTGAAACCAAGAGTCAGAGGCTTAACCAACTGAGCCCCCCAGGTGCCCTTGGAGACCTCATGTCTTATTTCAAACTCCCTATTAGTTTCCATGCTGCTATGGGTCTCTTGGGTCTCATTACCTGATTTGGATGTGTGGTCCCGCTCTGAGTGACTGTTGGACTCTGCTCCTTGAGTATTTCCACTTAGGATCTCTCAATCTTCATCTCAAATATTCCTTTTTACTACCCTTTTTGCTGAATCAGAGAGCTGGGAGCTTACTCTTCTCTGAACAAGGTGGTCTCACTTTAGATCTTGGGGAGGTCCATGGTTGTTGCTTTTTTAAAAAGTATTTTATAAAAGTCTGGCATGTATATAGATTAAAATTCAAATATGACTCTTACTGCTGTTAAAAAGACCCAATCCCCCACCTCCAGTCTCAATTCTCAATACCCCAAGGCAAACACATTCCTCGTTTTCAGATGTTTCTTCTTCTCTATTTCGATTTCTTCTGATTTCAAGGTCATTTGCATGGATGGCCATTTGGTGTTGGTTATGGGCCAGAGGTCTCAGTTCTTCCCTAGAAGGGAAGTTCTTCCCTTCCATAGGTGGTTTAGGTATCCTCGTGACACAACAGGGGTGTTTGTTGCCTAGCTCATTCCTTGTGGAGCTGTGAGTGGCTTGTGGCCCTAGTTTCCATGAGGTGGCTATCTCCTAGAACAGCAGCTGTCACCTCCAGGTTCAGGAACCACGCCCCCTCCCCCCCATGTGCCTTCAGCACTTAGCTATGCACCAGCTCCCTGCTCTTGCCAGCTTCAGGGTACCTCATCATTTCTTGGTGCATTCCTTTCACTCTAGCCATACTTTTGTAAATAGTTCAACTCTCCTCAATTTCGGTGAGCTCTCTGTTTCCTGCCCATGCTGACTGACACAGAAGCACATTTTTTTCATCCACTGTATAGCTGAAAACTCCTTTATTCTACCCCCACCCTTGGGTATAGAATTTCAGGTTGAAAATCATTTTTTCTTAGTATTTGTAGAGATGTTCTGCCTTCCAGCTTTCAGTATCACTGTCGATGACACCAGTGTGATCCTGATACCTGATCCTTTGTGTGTGACTTGTGTTTGCTCTCAGGAACACTTGGGAGTCTCCTCTTTATCTCCTGTGTTCAAAAATTTCATGATGATGTGCCTTGATATATGTTTTATGTCATTCACAGTGCTGTACACTCAGCGGCTCTTTTCAATCTGGAAAGTTCTGGGAAATCTCATTCTATGACTTTGATAACTTTCTCCCTCCCTTTTTATTCAGTTCTCTTTTTTTGGAACTCCTTTGAGTTGAATGAAAGACGAATTTTATGGACAAATATGTTATCTTAGGTTTTCTTTCCTGTTTTCAACTTTTTTTTCTTTGGTGTTTCAAGAGACTTTACCACCGAATACATTTAGTTTTTAATTTGCCTATTGTATTTTTATACTTTCTTATTTTTCTTTCACAGATGCAATACTCTTTGTATTACTTCCTTTTGCCTTTCATAATTGAGACTTTCCTCAGATACTTGGTCATTCAGATTTGCCAACTTATGTTTAAGAATGAGAGGCCACATTTCTGATAGAATGTTGGCATGGGTGGGGCTTTGTTAGCTATTAGGTTTCATTTTGGGTGATCAATAAATGTCAGTCTCTGTAGGTTTCTCTCTCAATCTGGTTGGTTTCCTCAAGAAAGGGACTCTGATCCAGTGTTGTTCCATAGAACCTCCAGTGGTGATGAAAACATTCAGTATCATTGTTGTCCAATATGGCAGCCACTAGTCACATAAGGCTGGTTATTTAGTACTAGCAATGTGGCTAGTACAGTTGAAACATTTTTTAGAAAGATTTGTTTATTTATCTTATAGAGAGATTGAGGGAGAGGGATAGAGGGAGGGGGAGAATCTCAAGCAGACTCCCCACTGAGCGTGGAGCCCAACTCAGGGCTTGATCTCATGATCCCAAGATCACGACCTGAACCAAAATCAAGAGTTGAACACTTAACCAACTGAGCCACCCAGGTGCCTGAAAAAGTTAATTTTTAATTTTATTTAATTTTGCTTAATTTAAACTCGGTTACTTGTGACTAGCTGCCACCATATTGGATAGCTCAACTCTGATTTGCTGCATTGGCTGCCAACTTTCTACCAGCTAAGTTGGAGGAAAGTTTGGGGATCCCATTGTTCAGGGTGCAGACTTTCACCTAAATTTCCCCTTTGCAGTAAGGCTCTCACTCTGCCCTCAGCTGTTTGGAGCCCAAAGTCTATCTTGTTGAACTTCTCTAAACATCCAGTCTTCTGAAACAATGGGGGCGGCAGAGGAGGAGGGGGACAATTGTCTGACTGCATGAAGTAGAAGATGAACTTTGGGGCTCCACATGCTACTTACAGGTCTTCTAAATAGTCCTCGTGTTTTCCTGCCTTCTGAGGGTCCTGTAACTTGAACATCCAGGTTTCCAAGGGTCCTCGGGGAAAACAGCTAGTTTCTATGGCTTTCTTGGCTTTAGGTCTGGTTCAGCTTTCTCTGGTCTGCTGAGTCAGCTGTAGTCCACCTTCTAGCTCTCAGTTTTTGCTGTCATCTCCTCTCCAGGTCTCTTTGGCCATGCGGATTCGAGCCACTTTTTTTTTCTTGCCTGTGTTTTACTGAGTTTCCTGCAGGAGGAGGAGAAGAATGGGTGTGTGTCAGCGCCTCTGTCCCGGCAGCTGATTACTTGGTTTCCACACTTACTTGGTTGGACTCTTCTGCCAAAGGCATGGGATTGTTTATTTTCCCTACAGATGTTTTTGTGATGCTCTAAAATGGAAGCTATTGTACTAGTGGCCATTACATTATTTATTTTAGCAAGTAGCAGGATATCTTGCTAAAAGAGGTGGCCAGAATTTGTTGTTCTATTTTTATGGCACTCTGCTGAGACTTCATCTAGTGGCACTAGCAGGGACAGTCTCGGGCGTTTCACAGGAACATCTTAGTCTCACTCATCTGCTCACACAAGTAAGACTGGGGTTATAAAAATACCCTTCCTGGCTCCAGAAAACCGAATTGCTTCCAGCATACTTTTCTCAAATGTTTTTTTTCTTAGAATTCCTAAGGGTGTTCACATGTGTCCAGAAATCAGCTCTGGTCATTTATGAATCCATTGCTGGCCAAGCCAGGACCACACAATAATCCAGAGCTGGAAATTTCCACTAGGGTGTCACTCCTCATTTAGAAACTTTCTCCCACTGCTGGTGCAGCTGGAGGTAGCATTGTCAGTAAAAATAGGCTGTGCTTCTCTGAGAAGCAAAGGAACAGGGACAGATCCTCTGGCCTAGTATCAGCCACCTCGGGGAGGTTCTGGTCAAGGTCCAGAGTTAGAGTATTTGGAGCTGAAATTTCTCAGACCTTTCTATGTAACAACTTACTTCTGACTCTGGTGTAGTTGAGCTTTGACTTCCAGCTTAAGCCCTAACAAACACAAAGGGACTCCCATAGCACAGTGACCCCCAGCAGCAATCAGTAGATAGATCTCTGTTAATTCATCCAGAAGACATCTCCACAGTGAGAGAGAGAATACTCCCTCTGCCAGCTCTATATTAGGTCAGGAGGAATTTCACAGTAAAACTGCCTGGACCCAAGGTCGTCTGCTTTAACTGCTCACACTTCTGCCTCCACCCCAGCATTCTCTGTATTCTTGGATACTCTGACTCTCTACTGTGTGTTCCCTCTTAGGGACCCAGTGCTCTCTCTTTCTACCCAGCCTCCATCTGGGACTACTGCTCATTACACATACATCTGTATTTCTGAAAATCCAGGGATCTTATAATTCAACCCCTTTTTTGTCTTCCATGAATCTCCTTAGTAGTTTCTGCATGGATGTCTAAGTGTCAATAGATACAGGGGAGAATCATGCTTCCCCCTCCACCACTCTGTCCCAACTGCATTAGCTGGCCACGTCTGTCCCATGTGCAGGTCCAACTGAATGAGCAAAGGATAATTTTATCTAAGGTTGTGATCTCCAAAGTAAGCTTCACAAGATGATATCGGAATTAAAAAAGGGAGTTTCAATTTTATTTTAGTTTATTTTACTGAGGTGTAATTGACATATTAGTTTCTGATACATTACATAATTATTTGATATTTGTATATAACATAAATTTATATAACAATAAGTCTAGTTAACATCCCTCATACGTAGTTACAGATTCTTTTTTCTTATGATGGGTGATTTTAAGATTTATTCTCTTAGCAACTTTGAAATATGCAATACGGTATGACTGTTAACTGTAGTCACTTATGCTGTGCATTTCTATTTTTTAATCTCAGACTTTCAAATTTTTTTGCATGTATGTTTTACATACGTATAGAAATGTTACAGTCATAATCAAATATTTTTTTCTTAGTGTGGTACAGTCTTATTAAAGTAGGCAAACCAGTAGGTAGTGTCCACAGTAGGGACCTGTGGGACCCAGATATCCCCAATGGATAGTATGCCTATTTACCACCCCCTTTAAAAATTTTTTTTAAATTAACATAATGTATTATTTACCCCAGGCGTACAGGTCTGTGAATCATCAGGCTTACACACTTCACAGCACTCACCATAGCACATACCCTCCCCAATGTCCATAAGCCCCCCACCCTCTCCATATCCCCCTCCCCCCAGCAACCCTCAGTTTGTTTAGTGAGATTAAGAGTCACTTATGGTTTATCTCCCTCCAGATCCCATCTTGTTTCATTTTTTCCTTCCCTACGCCCCACAACCTCCTACTCCTCCTCTCAAATTCCTCATGTCAGGGAGATCATATAATAATTGTCTTTCTCTGATTGACTTATTTTGCTCAGCATAATCAAATGACATCTTTACCCCCTTTTAATTTATCAATTGGGTGGCAAAATTGTTTTGGTTTCAACTTTCAGGAAATCCACGCCGTATTTGCTTACCAAGACTTTTCACTCCATGCAACAGAATTGAGCTTTAAAACCTATCACATTCGAACTCATGTTATTACTATTGTTACTACCTAAACCTTGCTGCCCCCACTGAGATCAATTTTCAGTATTTTTTTCCAGTTGTGAAACAACTGTGTCTTTTCCATTTCTTTACAATTGCTGTGTGCTTAATTGCTTTCAGCTGCAAAAAGCCTAGACGTTTCTAAGTTCCTCTTTGAAGCAGAGCTTGAAAATTTTGAGAAAGACCTGACAAACGGATCCATTCATCACAGTAAACTGAACTGTATTTATCCATATCAGGGCCTATTTATGCTGGTGGAGGTTGCCAACTTACCAGACCTTGGGCATGGCTTTCCAAGATGGACTCAAGCGGGGCCTTGCTGAAGTGCGCAAGAAAGAATTCAACAGCACAAACACTGGGTGTGGATGTCAGTGTGGCAGGAAGAATGTGTGTACAGAGAAAGGAAAAGGCTTGACTTTGCTGGCTGCATAGTATCTTCAGGTCAATGACTTGTGTGCCATTGAGGACCAGGTTCACGGTTTCCATGGTCTAGAAGCATGTGTTTCATTTTCTGCCAGCCTCCATGATGGCGCCTGCGGACCCCCACCATCTGCAACTTCATCCAGTTGGTTCCCTTCCACACTGGACAGGGGTGATCTGTGTGACTAGAAGAATATGGCAGAAGTGATGGTGTGTTACTAACAAAATCAGGTTCTAAAAGACACTATGGTTTTCGTCCTGTTCGTTTTCCTTATTCTTTCTTGGACCATCAGCTCTAGCGGAATCAGGCCGCCATATTGTACACAGCCTTGCGCCAGGCCCTGAGCTTGCTAGGTTTAGGATATACAGAAGTAAGACATATCTCCTCTTTTTAAAATAACTTATAAGGGAGTCCTGTAAGGGAGATGAAATGATCTCAAGCAAATTGAGGGCACTGTACTAGGTACAATTCCATGGAGTCTCAAAGAGGCCTTCTTTGTTTCAGCTTTGCTGAAACAAAGAATTGCCTTTGGAACTGGAGAAAAATGACCAGAAAAAATAAGTCCCCTTGAGGCAAACAGGGAATGAAAGGGAAGAGGTCCTTTCAGACAGACAACTGAGTACGTGAAGACAGGGAATTGAGTTTGATGAGCATTTATTGGAACAAAAAAGAATTTATTGGAACTTCCTTTCATGGATCTCACTGAAATGACAAAAGATGGGTGAGGGAAAATGTCTGTCCTCTAAAGTCATACACCTTCCCAAGACTTGAAGCCATGACATCCTTGAAGCTCTTTGATTGACATTATTCAATATGACAGCCATTCTTAGAAAGCAGGTGATCCAAATAAAATGTGCTATAAGTGTAAAATACACACCCCAATTTGAAGACTCAACTGCCCCAAAAGGTAAACTATCCCATTAATAACTTTGTACATTGTTTACCTGTTCAAATGGTATTTTCAATATATTGGGTTAAATGGAACACATTATTAAAATTGACTTCATGGATTTCTTTCCATTTTCTTGAAAGGGGCTGCTAAGTTTAAAATTCTGTCTTTGTGGCTTGCATTGTGTCCCTCTTGGATGGGGCTGGATTGGAGGTTGCTTCTGCCACAGCGCAAGAGAACCTCTGTCACCAGTCCTGTGGGTGATGAGGAAAGGATGGGGTCAAGAGCTGCTGAGGGAACCACAACCATGTGATTTGTGCTACCCTCACTCTGTGCTGAGAGTGTTGAGTTTGAAGCCTGGGGAAGCTTAGCTGGAGAAGAGGTGGTGTCTGGGTCTAGGATCCAAGGGAGAGTTGTGTGTGTCCTGAGAAGCTCGAGGTGCTGACAAGCGTTCTTGGTGAGTGGTGTGTGACAATGCTGTAATTATAGCCTCCCCCCATCTGAACCCCTATAGTTCAGAATTCTCTGGATCATCTGCTTCACTTTTGTTTCTAATATTATAGCATGAATGGAGGGGGTAAGGACTGTGTTAAGAGAAAAGGAAAGGGTAATAGAGAGAAGTTCTACCTTACTTCTTTAGGGGAGTTGATTCTGGTTCTGAATATATTCCATTTGCCCTGCTGGAGGGTCTGAGAGTCTAGTGCATCTCTATCACTCTGCATGACTTGGGGTCACTGGTAGGCAATTTTGGGGTAACCCACAAGGATATGTTTATCTTTTTGAGTTGTGAGAGACTGGAACTGGGTTTTCTTGGGCTGAAAGAGACAGTTTCAGTCTCCAAGACCTGGAGATTCTACCCATTGGCCCATAATCTCAAGGGACAGACTAGATCAACCTTTGGAGGTCATTGAGATTTTTGACCATGCGTTGCAACGGGGCATTGATTCTGTTCCAATCTCTGGCACCGGTTGCTGTGCGATCTTGCCAAAACATCTTTTTGTGTCTTTATATCCTTATTGGTTTATCCATTTCCGGATCTGAATAGCAGAATGCTCTGTAGAGTTACTTCAGAACATTCTTTAAAGTGCAGTGTCAATAGGAACATTGTGCTTTTTCAGGTGGAGAGCACTCTGAAGGAGAACAATCGATTATATTCCAAGACCTCTCCGTGAAACTGAGATATTAATAGGAAAGCATGCTGCCCAATGATAAGGGTGTTGCAGAGGATGGCAATGAACCCTGGGTCTCAGGGTCTCTCTTGCCCATCCAGATTACTCTAGACAGTTAAAGAATACATGGTCTGAACCAGCTCCACACTGCAAACCCAGGTGGGTTATCTCTCCTACTGTGAAGACATCATATCAAGTTTTGGAGAAGAGCTGTTGTAGTCTGTTAGGGTGGGCTTCACAAAGGACACAAATTGGGTGGCTTAAAGAACACAGATTTATGGTCTCACAATTCAGGAGAAGGACTGGTTCCTTCCGAGAGCGGTGAGAGAGACTGTTCCATGCCTCTCTTGCTTCCAGGGGTCTGGTAGTATTTCCTGGTTTGTAGACATGCTGCTCTCTTCTCTGTCTTTATCTCATGGAATGTTCTCCCTGTGTGTATGTGTCCATGCCCAAGTTCCTCCTCTTTATATGGACACCATTCCTCTTTATATGACCTCATTTTAACCTGAAAAGGTCCTCTTGGCCAATAAAGTCATTTCTGGGGTACTGGGGGTGACTGTGTCAACATATAAATTTGGGGGGGGACATAATCCGACCCATAACAAACTCTATTCAAGAAAGTATTGATATGTTTTGCCTTCAGTTATTTTTATGTACATGTAGCAGGTTTGATTAACTACCTTTTGTAGAGGGATACGTGTAAACTAGTCTTCCTTTTCTATAAGGGCAATTATTTGCAATCTCTCACATGTCCCTTCTACTCTGGGGCCTGGTTCCTTAAGCACATTCTACTCCACTGCCATCATATTTCATGCATTATAATGGCCACATTTGGTTTTCGTGATTCTGATCCATTCTGCCCTGGGTAAAGGGATTTACATCTGGTGGTATGGTAGATACCCCCATAGGACCCTCCCAAATGTGTAACTAAAATATTGATTACAGAAAGAAACATCTTTTTAAATACGCCACTGAGCTGGAATAAAAGTAAGGAATCATTAGCGTCTTCTTTGTAAAGAAACTTTTTATTTTGGTATAATTTTAGATTTACAGAGAAGTTGCAAAGACTGTCCGGAGTTCCATTCTGTTTCTCCTGAGGCTGTCCTCTTATACCATGTGGTCCATTTGCCAAAACGAAGATGATAACGTTAGTGCTTTGCTCTTAGCTGAACAGCAGACTTCATACAGAGTTTACCAGTTCCTCCCATTCCAGAATCCAAGCCAGGGGACCACAGTGCATTAGGTGTCACATCATGGGAACGTCCTACTATAGATTATGACCTTGACAGTTTTGAAGAGTCCTGGTCAGGTATCTGGGAGAATGTCCTTCAGTTTGGGTTTGTCTGAGGATTTTCCTAAGGTTACGGAGTTGTAAACAAAGAGAAGCAATGCTGTAAGAGAAGTGAGTATCAGATATCTCTAGGACTTACTGCCAAACCTTGATGACTTGAGACCCTGAGCATGAGTTTTGCTGACCTCATAGGATGTGTGCAACAGGATGTAAAATCTAGGGCTTTCTCAAGGTGAGGAGTAGAATAAAAAAACACTGTCTACCCCTCAATTCCGCCCCCATGTTAAGTGGGGAGCCCAAGGAACTACAGTCCCTGTTAGATTAAAGAGAAATGGGGGCTCTAGAAAACTGCCCATTGTAACCCTAGGTACTGAGGAAAGAACTCTCCATGAGAACCTAGAACCCTAAGCCAACTCTCCTATGTGTTTCCATTCTGAATTCACACTGCTTGGGTCTGCTGAAAAGATTTTGGACACATACAAATGTAGTTTAAAAAGATCCTGGGTAAGAATCACCACTAGGTATAGTTAGTATTATATTGAATATATTTTAATATATCAGGTTATAGAAAGATACTTTAGAAACAAACAAATATATATATATATATATATATATATGAATTTTTAAAAATCAGTGATAAATCAGGCTGAAGAAATTGAAAAATTGTGAACTGGAAGATTGATCTAAACAAATTATTCAGTTTGTGGTGCTGTGAGACAAAGATTTAGAAAATGTTCAAGAAAGGTTAAGAGAAAATACAAACAGAATGAAAAACTGTCAGCGCTCCCCAACAGAATTTTCTCTAGTGACAGAAGTGTCCTAAGTAGTCACGTGTGGCAACGGGTGACTACTATATTGGACATCACAGGGTTAACTTCTGTGGAATCAATGTTCTAGAAGGAGATTGTTAGAATGGGGAGAACAATATCCAGAGAGATCATGGCTGAGAATTTTCCAGAACTTTGTAAGGACACTGATATTTATTCTAGGAAACCCTCCAAATCTAAGCAAGATAAAAAGAAATATACACCACCACCCACCATAGGCAAAGTGTGGAACACCAAAGAGGAAAAATGAGATTTTTACAAAGTAGCCAGTGCAAAAAGCAAGATCACTTACAAAGGGTTGACGATGAGGCCGATGATGGCTCTTCATCAGCACTGGTGGAAATTGCTGGACAAAGGAACAATATCTTCAGTGTTCTCAGAGAAAACTTATCAGTTTAAAATACTGCATCCTGCAAAACTAGCTTTTATGAATGGGGTTACAACAAAGACATTTACAGACAAACAAACCATCTCTGACAGGGTTTGCCCCAGAAAGACTGCCTCCAAAGCAAATTCTGGAAGATTATTTTAGACAGAAGGGAACCAGCTCCAGGTGAGAGGTCCAAGATTCAAGTAGGAATGATGAGCAAAGACACACATAAGCCTGAATAGAAGACTTTACAGCAATAAACACAATGCCTAGTCTGTGTGGAAAACTAAGCCATAGGAGCTAAAATATGACAGAAAAACAGCGAAAACGTAAGATGTTAAAAAAAAATGTAAGATGGGAGAGGCTTGATCACAGGGTAAGTAAGGTATAAAGGTCTTTGTGTCATTTAAAAGGAAGAACAAACACTAGGAAAAGACCAAAACCTTTAACTTTCTAATAACTAGCAGCTAACAGTGGAACAGAAAAAGACAAAAGGAATAACCCATCCAGAAGAAGGGATATGGAAGGGTCGAAAGGCACAGTTAGTGACCTTGATCAAACGGGCCTGTATAGAGCATGACACCCTGCTGTGGGAAAAAATACCTTATTTTCAAAACACATGAAATATTAATGCAGGCCGCTCGAGGGCTGGGGCCAGCAGACTGGATTTCAAAAGGCTGTACTCACCCATATTGTGGTCTCCTACTGCAAACAAATTAAGTTAGAAATAATATGTTAATGTATAGAGAAATCACATTCATGTGGAGGTTCAACGGATGCCCATAACATGCACACAGACGTCCAAGTAACTTCTGGCTCCAAAAGGAAATCCCCGTGAGAATTTAAAAGTACTTGGGACGGAATCATTAACACATTGAAAATCAACACTTGGGGACGCAGTTAAGCCAGGACTTAGAAAGACAATGCTTACACTGAAAAGCAGGAGGGATCAAAATTATTGAGCGAATCATTAAATTTGAGTACTTAAGAAAAAGAACAGTAGGGTAGAACCCCCCTCCAAAAAAAAACTGGGAAGGAGAGAACAGATATGGTTACTGTTATGACTCTTACTGCTTCAATCGTTCACCACGATTTACTGAGCACCTAATATATACCAAGAAGACAAAGTCCCTAACCTTCCAGCTTCTTTTCTAATGGGGGAGCAGACAGTACATAAGAAAATGAATGAGTGAATGAATGAATGAATGAATGATAATTTCAAGAGGTGAGAAGCACATTGACATGAAGAACATAGAGCAGAGTGAGGGAGTAGAGGGTGAGGAGAGGGGGCGAGCTGGTGGTGGCTGTTTTAGACCTTGGCATTTCTTCCAAAGTCAGGAACCCATGGAGCCATTAGGAAATGGAAAAGCCCACATCCTAAATAATAGCGTGATGATGGGCTCCCGGCCGGATGCCTTCTGCACGTGGCCATTTGTGGTTGGCCCAGGGCGGTGAGTAGGGAGGCTGCCAATGTGGACACCGGATGAGGCAAGTGGATAATTGCTCCCCAGTACTTAGGTTCCAGAAAAGCTTTCTGAGCCCACTGCCTGGTTCTCTCCCAACCCTTAGACCCAGGTGCTCATGTTGCCCCTGGTGGTCCTGCGATCATGGCCGGCCCCTCCAGCCTTCTGGGCCCCATACTCAGACCACTGTCTTCATCTGTAAGAAATGACCGTGAGGAGTCCTCTCAGGTCTCTGATCCCAGGATGCCAGGAAATTAATTGGTTCTAGGAAATACCTAAAAATGCAGCGATAAGGGAAACACGTATTTCCTTCCTGGGGCACATTTACGCATTGGCAATGCTTTTCTATAACTTAGTCCCCCCACCCTCCACCAACCGCAGAGTTCTGTCAGCTTTTCTGGCAAAGGGAGGAACAGGGAGAGGGGAAAGGTGATGCTACCGTTTGAGAACCCAAACAGACAGCAAAGAAGCTGAAATTTAATTGCAATCAAGGATCAGCCAATGTTTCATTTAAAAGGTGGCATTCGACAAGGGGTTTGAAGGATGTGTAGGAGTCCGTAGATAGGAAAAGGCTTTCCAGAATAACAATGCTGTAAGCAACCCCAACTGGGTAGGGAAGTAGATGGCATCTGTGTCCTGTTTCGGTGATCCCCAGGTAGGGGCAGGCAGCAGGGGGCTGTGAACCCCTTGGAGAGTGGCTTGCAGAGAGTGTTTGGCATAACAGTAACCTTAACATTTATGCCAGGGGCTATTCTGCGCCTTCCACACCTTTAAAACTTTAATCCTCAGGCCAGTTCTATGAGGTTGGGGACTGACGGAACCCCATTTTATAGACAGTGAAACTGAGTCCTTGGGGGGAACTGCTGCGCGATAAAGCTGGGGCTGGGAGGCAGGTCTGGCATAACCAGAGTTGACACCAGGTGGGGAGAACCCAGCAGCGTCCAGGAAGGCAAAACAGCTGAAGGCGCGAGCTGGGGAACACGGGAAGGAAGGAGTCAGCAGATGGGCAGAAATGCTGGTCTGTGCGCGCCCGGGACCGGAGAAGTCTTGCATCGGCCGACTTTGGTGGTTTAGTGCCTCTTTGGAGCAAAAATGCTCATAATGAAAGTTCTGCTTGACAGATGATAATGGCTCTGGAGGGAATCATGAGGGAAGACGAGTGTGTCCTCGGCATTATCCTAAATGCAGTTACTGGGGAGAGCGGGACGGCGCGAGGCTGGGCGTTCTGTCTCTTGGGAAGGCAGGTCTTGGCTTGTGTGGTGTGGGGCCGGGCAGCAGCTCCCGGAGGGACCAAACCCACACACACCTGAATTCCCAGCCTCTGCTGACTTCGTGCTGCGGATCCTCCTCCCCGCTCCACGGCTGATTTCAAGGTACCAACGTGATGTCACCGTGCACGGGGTTGGGGGAGAGATGTGCAGTCACACAAGAGCCACTGCACCTGGGGATATGCAGCCATGGGCTCTGGGCCTGGTGCAAGATGCCAGAAGGTGGGGAGGCCAATGCATTGTTTCTCACTCCCGCATCTTGGTATCTGACAGGTTGAGCCCTTTTCTTTCGTGGGAACATTTCCCCAGGGGTCTGGAGGAAGGAAAGACAGGAGGTCTTAAGGACTAGAGGCTGCAAGAAAGAGGAAGGTGTACGAGACCCCACCTGACCATGGCGACGTTGACCACCTGCCTCCCAGGCCCTCCTCCTGGTCACCTAGGCCCGGCCCCTGGCCTCCCTGGCCTGTCTCCGGGGAGGCCCGCCTCCCTGGCCTCAACACACAGGACATGAAATGAAAGCCAGAATGCATACATGAACCTGCCCCTGAGAGGCTCCCCTTCCCCCCTCCCCCCAAGTGCCTGCTTGTGCCAAATCCGGTGTTTTCCATCCAGAAGTTATGGCTATAGCTCCAGGAATTTGGAAGAGCAGTATGTCACAGTGGTCAAGAACACAGTCCTTGGTCTAGGTCCCAGGTCTCCCACTTCTCAGCTGTGTGTCCTCCGGCTGTAACGGAACCCCTCTCTGCCTCAGTTTCCCCGACTATAAAATGGGGGTGAAGGGCTCGCTTCACAGGGCTGTTGTGAGGGTTAGGCTGTTAGCTGGAGAGGCCTCGGAACGATGCCAGGCACAGAGTGTCTGATGCATGCTCGGGACCTCCACCGTCATCATCTGTATTTGTTACTCTCATTGGCGGGGTCTCTCCTTTCGGTGTACACAACTATAATTAGCATGCACAAGGTACCATCTATTTTCATGTTTGTATGCCTTAAAAAATGTCCCAGGTTAAAAGTAACTTCTCATGTTGAATATTCCTTTTTTAAAAAGATTTTATTTATCTATTCATTTATTTATTTATTTGAGAGAGAGAGAGAGAATGCAAGTGTAGGTGGGGGTAGGAGGCAGAGGGAGAAGCAAACCCCCCGGGGAGCAGGGAGCCCACCGTGGGCTCGATCCCAGGACTCTGGGATCGTGATCTGAGCAGAAGGCAGCCGCTTCACTGACTGAGCCCCCCCAAACAGCCCCCCAAGTTGAATATTCCTTAGATATAATAGCTTCTTCCTCCTGGGGCTCCGAGTTGGCCATCATAGCCCGGATGCCGCAACCATCCGATCGGAACATTTGGGGGCTGAATGAGCGATTCACGTTTTAGCACAGAGCATTAAGTTCAGCATCATTTAATAAATGGGCAGCCATGACCGTTTCTTGTGGGGGTGGGGGTCTAGAGGATGCTCCGGATAAATCAAACACATCAATAATTCCCAGGCCTTATTTGACTAGTACATCACTCCCTTTCTCCTGTTAGGCTCTGTGATTTTTTCCTAACCCAGAACGGATGTTGATATGACTGGCTTTGGAGGGTCTTCCCTGTCCACCCGTGCTGTGTGTTCTGGGGCTGCTCCGATAAGCAGCAGGAAGCCTGGCATCCCCCACCTTCCCCCACCCCCCCAGGACAAAGAGCTGGTGGGCAACTGAAGGTTCACTCACCTCTGAAGAAAACCTAGCTTCATTACCAGGATACCAGGAGAACACTCTCGTTGAAATAAAACATGTAGCCGAATCCTGTTCAAATTAAGCCAAGGTGTTCGGTCCATGACGCCCAGGGGTCTGGAGATATCAGAGAAAGCAAGTCTCATTCTCCTGGGTCGGATGGAGCCAGACACAGCTAGTTAATTGCTTGCATTTGCACCAGCTGGCTGGGATGGGGTAGTGCGGTAAAGTAGGTAGATAGAGTATCCTCTGAGCCCTGCCTCCAAGGCCCTCCCATCAGGGTCCAAACTTGGGCTCGCTGGTTCAATGCCATGTTTGTTGAGCCAGCCACAGTGTCAGGCACGGAAGATACAGTAAGGAACGAAGTAGACAAGATGCCCGCCCTCATTGAGGTTGCATTCTAGAGGCAGAGGCCACAAACATGGTACACTTAAATGCATAATAGGATTTCACACGATGGATCAGCAAATAAAAAGAAAGCCAAATGAAGGGTAGAGAAAGAAGGAAAGGCATAACTAAGTAGATGAAGTAGATGAACTAAGGGGTCTGAAAATGGGATGAAGACCTATTGCCAGATGGAAGCAAGTCGTGGGATGATCTGGGTAAGTGGGATTAGCAAGTGCGAAGGCCCTGAGGGGCACAGGAGTCTGGCACACTGAAGGAATAACTAGAAGGCTGGCAGAAGTCATGACGTTTTAGTCATAACACAGTCGAATCTGAATGTCCTGTCACTTCATCCAGTTTTATTTGATGCCTGATTTTCTTGGGTCGTGTCCCTTGGAGCAAGCCCCCAGCTTCTGCCCTAGAGCCAGTGATGGGCTCACCTTCCTGAGGAAGCAGCCTCTATTTTCAGACAGCTTATTGCTAATACTTGGTTCTACATATGGGAAGTCTTTCAGCCCTCCCGAAGCTTCCAGGAGCTTGCTCTAGTTTAATCACGTTGAAATACACAAGATGAGTCTCATTCCTTTTCCAGAAGACGGGCTTTCAGTGATTTGAAGACAGCCATCTTATCCCTCTAGGTCTTTTCTTAATAAGCAAGACGGTTCCTTCCTTTGTTCTTTGTATAGTTTGGTTTTAAATTACTTCGCTTCTCTGGTGGATCTCCCTGAAATATATTCTAGATTGCATACCTCGCTCCTACCGTGCGAACCCAGAAACGAATACAAAGATCCGTGTCTGACCTGGGCAGGAGGGCAGGGTGACCAGGCAGTCCTTTATTACAGACTCCTGACTTTCATTAGGGTGGTGCTTTGTCATTTTCAGGTGGTCTTGTTGTGTTTTCTTCTGGGTTTTTTTTTTTTTTTTGCAGCCACGTTGCTTTCAAGTGATATTGAATTAATTGTTGGCAAAAACTCTCAAAGCTCTTAAGACACGTCAGCTGGCTTTATGTCAAATTTCTCCCTCCACGCGTACTGTAAGAATTTAGGACTCAGTACCAGACTCTTAACCTTATTCAATCTAATTATTTTTATATTTTGCCTATCTAGCCAGCCCCTCGCAAATCGTTTTTGACTGCAATTCTGCTATGAAATAACTACATTGTCACGCCAAGACATGTCTCCTGCAGAAGTGATCAGCAGGCCCTTGAATGTTCACCTAGCTCACTGATGAAGGTACTGAGGCGTGCACGGGACTGTGAACCCTTCCTCCAGCCAATCACCAAGACACTAGGAAGCCCTCACCGGGTTTGACATCAATCATTAATGAGTATTCTTTAAATATGACTCCTGAACAGTTAATAACCCGCTAAAGTGTTCTGTCATCCAACCCTTTCTTCTCTGTCTTAACCAGAAGTATATCATTAGCGACATCGCCAATTGTTTTGCTAAAGTCCAGATGCCTGAATGGAAATGTGTGTACATTGTCTTTATCTGCCAACCCCCCACTGAGGAATGGAAATGGGCCGGACTAACAGGACTTGTTCTGGGGAGCTCACGCTGGGTCCTATAATCACTTCTTTGTCATTTGGGTGCCTATTATAACATCGCTTTAGTAACACATTCTGGAATCTAGTCTGAGATCCATATCGAGGGCAATCATCCGTAGTTTACAGAATCCATTTTCTACCCGTTTTAGAAAATTGGAAGGATATTTACTCATTTCCAGCCTTCGAAGTTCCCTGGACTTCTTTCCCAAGCAGCACGCCTATCCTGTCCCTGATCTCCGTCTAGTCCCCAATACAGGCGAGAGGCATTTTGCTTTTGTTTTGGCCTTTTTTGTTTGTTGGCTGGCCCCCGGTCATTTGGACACACTTCTGTCCCTTTCTTACACCCTCCTTTGGCTAGTGTGCGGCTTCACATCCTGTCCTTTAAAACCGGAGCATTCAGAGCCGTGGTTTCCAACCATAATTGAATCCTGGGGATCATGTGGGGAGATTTAAAAAAAAAAATGACTTAATGCCGATCTCTCACCCTAGACAAATTGAATCAAAACTTTAGGGAGTGACGGAAGTGTTTGTATTCTGTTTTGAAGTCCCCTCAACTGACAGCCCAGCTTGGAGCTATAATGCAGTGACACCTTAGTTTTGTCTGTTTCTGGTTTTGTTTGCTGGGGTTTGTTACGTATTTTAGCTTTTCGGTTTCTTTATCGTTGGTATCACCTGTACCTGCATTGTGAGATTCGAACGTTTGAGAAGTTTGTGAAACATTTTGAGCACAGTGGAATTTCCTTCTTCAAGCCTTGGAATGATGCTTTTCTTTACCTCTGCATTTTATCTCTGAATCATGCTCTCTTTGTGTCTACCGGCTAGTACTACGTGAACTCAGTGACCTTTTCCCTAAAATACTTTTCTCATCCTCTCTGATAAACATTACTTTATCCTGGTAGGTCAGAATTCAATCTAGGACTGTAGGTTCTCTGTTTGCATGCTTGATTTTTTTTTTTTTTTTTTACAAATTTAGCAAGTTTTACACTGTTTCACCTTTGTCCAAATGAGACTTCTAGTAGTTGCTAATAAAGTTGAAATCCCCCATCATTATTAAATCATGCCTATCTGGCTTTTTAAAAAATGTGTTAGGAGGCTAACTTCCCTTTTTTTTCTTCTGATCCAGTGGCCCAGTGGCCCAGTCTGTATACTAGGGACTCACAAACTGAGCTCATCCTCAGGAGGTCTTGAAGAGTCGTAAGAATACAAATTTTAGGATTCCCACCTCAGAATAGGATTTAGGAGGGGCTCAAGAAATTGCATTTTAAGAGTTCCCTAAACAAATCTGATGATTGGCTAGATTTAAGAAATACTGACCTACATCATAAAAAATATCCTTTCTATTTGTTTCCTTATCTCTTTCCTCTCTGGCATGCATGCGTCCACAGGACTCTGGATTTCCACAAAGATGTCTGTCTTCCTGACAGAGCGTTCTAGCCAATCTCTTCCTCCAGCAGGCCTATTTGTCTTGAACAGAGCACATGCTTCCATCAACATATTTCAGTTCTGTGTCTCCTCGTTCCCAAGCTTGGTGAAACAAGGTCAGATTTATTGCCCTATCTTGTAAGAATTTCTTTCAAATTATCTCCAATCCATTTTGTTACTCAGGCACTGTTGACTGGCATAAAATAAGACCTCTAAGATTATCACAATTTTTTTTTTCTGTCTCCTTTGCTCAATTGCTTTCTGGTAAAAAATTAATAAATAAATAACCAGACGCTACTCATTCTTCTTTGCTTTTGGTATGTTATATCTTCTGGTGTTCACAATAATTAGCTTAACTCATGTAGCTGGGCATTTTGATTTCTCCTCATCTATATTTAAGATGTTATTTTTCCCCTTTTCAATTCTCTTTCCTTTAATAAAAAGATCTTTTTATTGTGAAAATGCTCAAAACTACCCCAAAGTAGAGAGACCAATAAAAGAAATTTAATGGATATCACGTGGCTTCCACAGTGTGTCAGTTGGCTCCTCTCAGAAGCCGATGTTGGGATGGAGTTAGGAGAGCAGAAGCTTTACTGGGGAGTGACAGCCATGGAAGGATGTGGGAGGAGGCAGGATTGGGCTGACAGAAATGTCCAATGGTGCTGGAGATCCAACAAAGTTTGTCACGGTCCAACAAGGAGGTCCAGGACCAAGATTGTCTCGAGAGGAGTCCCATGTTGACAGAAATGGCTGGGCCCTTAAGCTTAGTGGCTTAGTGACTGAGATAGCCCTGAGAAGAAAGTGACATCTGGTAAACCAGAAGGAATGAACGGCTCAATGTCAGCTGACCACATTCTTCTGCACTGGGCAAACACACCCTTGTCAAGCCACGGTTGCTGCTCTTCCATTCACAATCACAAGTGAGCAAGGCTGGACCAAGAGGCATCCAGGTGGACCTCCTGGATCTGTATGATCCCTTCTGCCTCCATTGTGTAGTGGCAGCTCTACTGCCTCCTGCTGGTCCAGGTCAACTACGAGTGCCAAGGTGATGACTGTTCTGCTTGCCGGCTGGTCCTGGGAAGTTCAAAGTGCCCAAAGTGTCCTAATCTCTGGTTTAATGGGAACTTTGGAGATCACACCTTTTAGCCCTGAAAAGCCCAGAATTCCAAGAACAGGAAGCATAAAGATTCTCTAGCCGCCTCTTCTGCAGGCCATTCCAAACACTTTCTGCAGGGGCCAGACTGGTGAATCAAGCAGAGCTATGTTAGGGACCTCCGACCCTGCCTGTCTATATTTTTAAGGGCACTTATCTCTCGCTCCCCCACAGTGATGATGATAGTTAATTTTGATCTCATTGTCCTGGCTGAAGGAAGAAGGGAGGGCAGTTATAGAGCTGCCACATTTTTAATTCTATGCTAGATCCTCCTCTAGACCAAAGTTCTAAAGTGGGGGATTATCCCAACTTCTGAGTATGCTAGTTTCAACGATGCCTTTGTGGATTGAAGAAATGGCTACTAGGGTATCCTTGGGCTCAGGGGACTTACTGGAAGCTGGACTTTGGCCAGGAGGTTCATTACCTCTTTGTGCCAGAGCATCCTTGACACACAAACTGTATGGGGTGGGTCCTCACTGCCAGTCAGTTGTGATGGATCCAATCCCCAATCCCAATATCTCTCAAAAAAAAAAAAAATTGTCTTTAACTGCAGTAAAATAGGCATAACACAAAATTTGCCATTCTAATTAATTTTAAGTAAATGGTTCAGTGGCATTAAGTATATTCCATTGTGATGCAACCCTCACCACCATCCATCTCCAAAACTCTTTTTATCTTGTAAAATAGAAAGTCTGTCCCCACCAAATAACTCCCCATTCCTCCTAGTCCCTGCAAACCACCATCCTACTTCCTGTCTTTGTGAATTTTACTCCTCTAGGTATCTCATGTAAGGAGTCATACAGTATTTGCCCTTTTGTGACTGGCTTATTTGATTTAGTATGATATTCTCAAAGTTTATCCATGTTGTAACATGAGTCAGAATTTCCTTCCTTTTTACAGCTGCATAATATTCCAGTGTATCGCTCTACTACATTTTATTTAACCATTCATTTGCTGATGGGCATATAGTCAAACCCCATCTTACTGTCTGCTTTCTTGGCCTGCTCCGGGGACCACCTCTGGGATGAAGATGCTGAGGTGGAGTTAGAAAGGCAGCACACCTGTGAAAGGCAAAGAGGAGAGACAGAATTGGGTAGAGGAGTGATCAGACCCATACACATCTAACAGAGTCTCTACCAGCCCACTGGAGAGGACTGGAGTAAAGACCACCCATTATAGGACTCCCACATTAGGTTTCAATGGCTGAGCCCTTGGACCACGGTCTTAATTAATCATTGGCTAAGGCCACCTTGAAAAGGGCATGGCCTTGGCTCAAAAACTGAGGTGAATCTGAAAGAGTTAACATTTGGGGACTCTGAGTGTCTTTTTGGAGCTGAGCCAAGTGTCCTTTCTTAGAGGTACTCAGCATATTTCTGCATCTGCCTTAGAAAGATTAACAACATTTTGCCAGTCTTGAGTTATTAAAACACTCTTGATTGGGTCAGTGAGTTTCTGTGCAAATTCTTTTTTTCCTGTTCTCATGAGATATATTTTACCCTCTGCCAAGAGTTCATCATTTTCACGTCTCAAACCATGGTCCAGCAGTCTGGATCGTGCCCACAGTACTACCTGCAGAGCCAACAGTTCACCTCCCCAGCTTCCCTCTCTCCTCTTAAATCCCAGCTAGTGACATGAAGGAACAATGAAAGCACCACCTGGGCTTCCAAGTCCTTCGTTTTCTTGATTCACATTTTATAACCCTTAAAAATATATTCCTTGTCACTTCAAATGACATTATTCATACCCCCAAAGAACAGTAGAGATAGATATGGTTTGTGAATTTCATAAATCTTGGAGAGCTTTCTGTCTCATCCCTCCTTCTTAATCCAAGAAATTCAGTTGTGGCCATGTTCCAAGGACTTCCCTCCACTTCTCAACATCGAGTCCCAGCTCCAAAGCTTGCCCCTTTTGTCCATGTGATTAGAGAATTCCCTTGCATTCATCAAGGGCTGGTCAGACCCTCATCATTCCAGCTTTTCTCCAGAAGTTCGAGCTTCACCTTCATGAGACAAGAGTCTGCAAAGCTCGAATATGGAAAATTCCTTCCCTTGGCTTTTCCTCTCTATGTCACATTTCCCTCTTCTTTGTCTCTTGACTCCAGCTTTAATTTTTTGCCCATACGTTTTGAATGCCCCACTTTGCTTTTTGTGTTATCTCTTGCATTTTCTCCAAGATTACCCCCAATAGATAGTGTTCAAAGAGACAGTTTTTGTGCCCTTCCCCTGGTTAGCAAACACTGGTTTGCATTTGTAGTGAATGCTTTCACTTAGGAACCTCTCCCATGCGGGTCAGGTCACAGGGATAATTTCTGCTAGCTTCCAGTTTTTTTTCTAGTTTGGGTTGAGAGTCCAAAGCCAAGAATACCCATTTCAAACTTGCTCTCAGGGCTGCTGGCTTTTACAACCATCCCATAATCCAATACCCCTCCTGAGTCCCCCGGTCAGAGCGAATCACTTGGCCACTTTGTGCCATCAAATTACCAACAATGACAAACGTTTGTTTAATGTTTATTGAAATGTCAATAATTAACACCACTCCGCCACAGCCACCAGATTGCAAAACGTTAAGAAACCAGAGAGAAAAACTCCAAGGATTTTAGCGATTCGTTCACCTTCTCCCACATGCCAGCCTCTGTTGCTGTGTCAGATTTAATTTTTGTCTCCCTGGGCTTCGGCCGGCAAGAACAATTCTTCTCATCGACTATCTCCACATGCAAAATGAGATCAACATTTTCGTCTGAATTGAATAATCAGTTCCTACAAAAAAGTAAAACAATCAGTTTGACTCTTTCTTTCCACTGAGTTGTGAAGCTGGATTGACTGATCCAATAGTGACAGATTCTAAGGTCATGGGCAACACCGCTGGCCTTCTATCATGTCAGGCGGCGAGCTCTTCTGCAGGAATCCTGCCAGATTCCATATTGTCCTGCCTCGCCTGCAGGATACTTGAATCCTCCCAGTGACGGGGAGAGCTCTACTTCGTGGACACCCTAATGAATCCATTTATTAATAATTCCTCCAAGTCGGGCTGCCCTGGAGTTGTTGTGGAGACATTTAAGGTACACACACCTTAGTTTCACCAAAAAGTGTTCCCTTCCACATAGCATTCTAGAAAAGAGCTCAGAAACTATGATTTTGTACCTACCTGGGACACTTCCTTTAGTGTCCACAATTTTGTTCTGGAGTAAACCTCCTTAGGCCCCATGACCACCCTTACCCCCATCTCAACAATCCCTAGGACTTTTTCATTGTTTCTTCCAGAACCATCTGGACTCTATCCATATAAGTCTAGAAGCTCTCCCTTGTGGGCAAATATCTGGATAAGGGCCTGTTGAATACCTACTAAACACTCCTACATTTATGATCTTCTTATGAGAAAGGAGGATCCAAGGGGCGATATTAGCTCCATGTTATAAAAGGGGAGGATGGGTTCCCTGACATCATTGGGCCACTGTCACCAAAAACAACTGACAGGCATACCTTACTGATTTATTCATCCACCCACTCATTCTCTGTCTTAGAATTTAAGGCAACATATATAATGCATATAACAAGAAAAAAATTAAAAGTGGTTATCAACCCCTCGGCTCTTCCTTACCCAAACACACACACCACCACCACCACCACCGGCATCAAAAGCAGATGATAAGGGAGAAAAAAAGGATGAGACCCTAAAACAGGGAGAAGGTTAAGAAAAAAAAATACATAAGACAATATCCTATACTTTTTTTTTAATAATTAAACCACAAGTTTCTCTCTGAGCTTTCCAGTAGATGCTCAGTTGGTAATTAACAGGGCCCGTGAAAATTGATGAGTACTCACTGCATACCAACTGTTTGCTCAGCAACACATTGGGCAATGAAGGACATTTGGTTGTAAAAGTCAGCTACAAAAACAAAGGTTCCTATTTTTTAACCATGTGATTAGAAAAGGTAAGGAAGAATGATGACATCTGGAATGAGGTGTGGGGCATAGGCATGCTCAGGCTCCACTGTAGGAACGGGAAGGACCGCAGCTTTGCTGTAGGGCTATATACCACTTTGCATCAAAAATACACTTATTTGGGGGCACCTGGGTGGCTTGGTTGGTTGAGTGTCTGCTTCTTAATCTCAGCTCGGGTCTTGATCTCGGGGTCATGAGTTCGAGCCCTACATTGAGCTGCATATATTTTTTGGCCCAGAAATTCCATTTCCAAAAATGAATCCCATTTCCAAAAATGAATCCCAAAGAAATAAAGAGAATAAGGAGATAGGTGTTCAAAGATACGTTTGAAAGGATATCATCAATGTCTTGTTTTTAGTAGTGAAAATTAAAAACAATCTAAGTAAAGGTGCTGAGTAGAAAGCTGTATGGTGATTAAAAAAAATGTAGCCATATCTACACTGACCTGGACAGACATCCATGAACCCATGATATATATATGTATATACGTACACACACACACACACACACATATATATATATGCATATATATGTATACATATATACATTTGAAAGGTTACCAATCACATTTTTGTAAAAAAGAAGAACTACTTTTGTCAAATCATCTTAAAGAATACAGATCTAAGAGTTAAAAGTGGTTATTTCCAGATGGTGGGATCTTGGAATAATTTTGCTCTTTACTTCTTACTTTTCTGTCTTGTTTTAATTATTTTGCAATGAGAATGCATGTTATTTTTATTATCAGAAACAAAAAGATCCCTTGTTTATTTTTCTGAGAGATGGTAGGGTCTATCTAGTTCAACTTCTTTATTGTTTATTTATTTATTTTTAAAAGATTTTATGTATTTATTTGAGAGAGAGAGAGAGCACAAGTAGGCAGAGTGGCAGGCAGAGGGAGAAGGAGAAGCAGGCTCTCCACTGAGCAGGGAGCCCGATGTAGGGCTCAATCCCAGGACCCTGCGATTATGACCTGAACCAAAGGCAGAGGCTTAACAAGCCAGCCAGGCACCGCTCAACTTCTTTACTTTATAGATTAGGAAAATGTAGAACAGACATGTGGTCACAGGGTTTTATAAGAGTTCTGTAAGTCATTATAATTACTACTTTAATGTCTGTATAGTGCTGTAAAAGTATATACTAAAGGGGTTCTTTGGCTTTTGCTCATCAATATTCACATGACCACAGATTACACTTAACTTGGGGTTTTGTGCTGGATGTGGGAAGGGGCTCCAGAAATCTGAATGGAGTATTGTGTTTGTATTTGCACGGTGACTGGAATCCAGTAGCCAAGGACCACATCAAGGAGTGTCCCCACTAGTGGCTACTCTCTCTCTCTGAACCCTCTCAAAGTCACTCTACCCATGTGAGACTTGTCTCCCTCCCTGAGTTGCTGTGTATTTCTGGGTTAATGTGCATTCGGCCAAATGATAATGTATCCTTAAAGGCGTATCTTTTGTATCTCTGTGTCCGCATTTCTGTATCAATGCTGGTGCAGGGCAATAGTAGACCTATAAATAGATAAACGAAAACAAGAATCTTGTCTCCAATCGTGAATATAAAATAAAGGTTAGCGTGGGGTACCTGTGTAATGTGGTCTGTTGGGAAACTGGCTTCAAGGAATTGGTGTGACCACTCGGATTTAAAAACTGTTCTGATTCTGATTCTACAAAAGTGTGTTGGGTTGGGGTGAGGTGGAAGTGATGGGGTAGTTCTTAGGCTTCCATGGGCCTTGGCTTAGAGATACAAACAATTCTTTTTTACTTTTATAACAGGGGTGAATCATTCATTGAGACAACGTTTTCTTTCTTCCCTTTTAAAAAACATATATCCATAAAGCATTTATGAGTAAACAAACTGTTCTAGACAGGCTGGTACAGGCACTGAGTGCTACAGATAGGGCACTTACTTCTGCCTACGCTTGGCCTAGGGAATCCTAAAGTTATAGAGAGTCCAAGAAGGTAACTGGGAAAGATGTCTGCTCCTACTAATGTCCTGAGAAGATGACTGGTCATGTCAGAGCTTGTGGGTGGGGCCAGGGGTGCGTTGGGTTAGGGCCTGAATATCATCAGGTCCTGCCCCTGGAGGAAGGAGAAAGACCCAGAAGGTATGTTGCTTATCTGTGTTCTGCAGGGTGCCTGTGAATTGGACCTCTTGATGTGCAATTTCCAGAATTAATCTGGAAAACTCCTCTGAGTCTCTCCTGACTCTTGTAATCCCAGGCCTCATAGACCTGACCTTATAGACCTGCTCTTCCCACCCCCGTGAACAGCTGAAGCATGGGCAGGACTCCAGCCAGTTTTCTGTCTTCTTTGTCTCCACTGCTCCCACGTCTGAGCTCTGGAGAAGCATGCCAATGCTTTCGCCAATGTCCCCCTAGTTAACCAGTAGAGATGGAAGTGCAGGGAAGCTGGAGCTGAATGGGATGGAAGAAGTGGGAGAAGGGAAGTAAAGATACTTTCTCCCTTTTCTCTCCAAGTTTCATGTAAGAACCAGGGTCCTGAGAAAGACCATACCCTAAAATATCTTCTGCCCCTGTTGGATGCTAGCACTCGGCGTTCTCTTACTCATGTATTCACCCATTCATTCATTCCTTCATTCATTCACCCATCCATCCATCCACCTATCAGCAGTAAGTGTGGGTTCCCACAACCCCCTCAGAAGATTCAATGAACTTGCTAGAGTAGCTCGCAGAGCTCCAGGAAACATTTACCTACACAATCAGTGTACTTAAGGATAGGACACTGGATACAGATGAACAGCCCAGTGAAGATATGCAAAGTGCTCCCTGAGCTCAGGAGCTCTGTCCCCATGGAGTGGGGGTCCATCACCTCCCTGTGTGGATACGTTCACCCACTTGAAAACTCTTGAAGTCCCATATTGCTAGGATTTTTTGGAAGCTCCCTTAAGTAGACATTCACTCAAGCACTCACGTACTCACTCACTCATTCATTTCCCTCTCTGGAGGGTGGGGAGTGGGGCTGAAAATTCTAAGCTTCTAATTGTGACTTGGTCTTTTTGGTGACCAGTGCCCCAGTCAGGAACCATCTGGGAGCCCGCTCAGAGTCACCAAAGTGGAACAGAAGTTGCTTGCCCTGCTCTTATCACCGAGGAAATGACAAGGGTTTTAGGAACTCAACACTGGGAACCAGAGGCAGAGCCCAGTTTGCGTTTTCTACAATCTGTCAGATGCATACTCTGTATCAGGCACTTTGAGTCTCAGAAGGCCTTTGGGGTTGGCTCCATTATTCCTCACTGACAAATGAAAACCTGAGTTCAAAAAGAAGTGACTTGCCCATGACCATGTGCCTTGTAAGGAGCAGAGCTAAGGTTTGAGCCCAACACATTATACAGCAAGGGGGATTTAGGCCCTCCCCAGTGAAGAAGGGGCATCTGGGAAGCCATTTTTCTTTTGGAGCATTAGGGAAGACTTAGGAGCCCGAGGGTGGGAGAAGAAAACAGGATTCCCAAAGAAGGGAGAGGAAGAGAAGGAGTGTGGGATTGGGACTCTGGTCGGTTTAAAGAAAGTGTGGATTGCAGAGAATGGACAGCCCTGTCTTAGCCAACTGTCTGAGGGCAGAAGACACCAGAGGATGGCTCTTGCCCTGGGTGGAACACAGCTGTGACTATTACAGGGGAGAGTAAACGTTACCCACTGATGGGGCACAAACGCCAACTCATCAGAAGGGATGGCAGCCTGGGAGCCAGAGGGCTTTCAGTCCCTGAATGGAGGAGGTCATCTGCATCCTGGGGAAAGGGGGAGACACTGGGAGTGTGGACCCTGGGGACCCGGACAGTGCCTCTTTGCCAAAGATTTCAACGTTTTCACCACTGTGCCCAGCCCACCTGTTGAATAACAGCCCTGGCTAACACTATCTTCATGACAGCGTAGCCTGAGGTAAAGAATAAAACAAGAGCAAACCAACAAAAATCAGTAGATCAGGGGTGCCTGGGTGGCTCAGTTGGTGAAGCATCTGCCTTTGGCTCAGGTCATGATGTCAGGGACCTGGGATCAAGCCCCGCATCAGGCTCCCCGCTCAGCAAGGTAGTCTGCTTCTCCTCAGTCTGCCACTCTCCCTGCTCATCCTCTCTTTCAAATAAATAAATAAAATATTAAACAAAACAAACAAACAAAAAGCAATACCTCAGTGTCTCTTCGATGGAATCTGGCCTGACGTCTTGTTTAATCCAAAGAGTCATAAAAAGAAATGTGGGTCGACCTTCAAAATGGGAGATTCAAAAGTCTGTTTTCTTTTAGAAACATATCCTGAGGTCTGGCATCCAGGGCCCCCGGGCGCCCACAGTGTCCACCTGGTGATAGCTGAGTAGAATCTGCGCCCCGTGTTTGGGGCGGGCTCCCCAGATCATCCCTCTGTTCGCCCAGCCCCCGAGGCCAAGTGTGAGTCCAGCCTGCACTCTTGTCTCATAGAAAGTGATTTCCCCACGTCTGTGTCTCTATCAAAGTAGAAAGCAAAAGAGGGACAAGAACAGGTCATTTCTGGAAATATGGGTGAGAATGTCTTTCTTTACAGAATAGAAAGTTCTTCCTACTCATTTTTAGTATTACAAGATGGCATCTGGGCCAAAACAGTAGACTCGTCCTACTTACTCACCTTGTTCCCTCCCTGGCTTCTCTGGACACAGAGTTTATGACTCATCATAGTCTATGTTTCAGACAGTTCTTTTGATGCCTCCTTCATGGCCCGGCTGGACAAAGCTGGAGTTTTATGGATCTGCATTTTAACACAGTAATCCCTGTGCAGGTGGCCCACGTATCACGCTGAGCAGGAGCTGGCCAACTCTTTCTGTAAAGGGCCAGATGGTAAATATTTGAGGCTGTGTGGACCATATTCTCCGTCACAACGACTCATCTCTGCCAGTGTAGTTCAGGAGCTTCCAGTGGGTCAATGGACGAGCCTGGCTATGTTCCAGTAACACTTTATTTGCAGAACAGGAGGCATGTGGGCAGGATTTGGCCCCCTGGTCGCAGTTTGCTGACCCCTCTAGGAGATAAAATGAGATAACTTATGACCCCACCGGGCACATGGTGATATCTTAGCCTGAGCTCCCCTCAGAGTAGAGCCTGAAACAAAGTGAGTGTCTTTATCAGCAAAAATCCCAGGAAACAGGCCTGAGACAGGGGCACCATATAGTGGGGGAGGGAGATTCGCTACAAAGATGGCACTAGGACATCTGGAGGCTTACTTCCCAGACCCTGTGAGAAGCCTGCTGAAACGTGTCTCAGAACTACTGGCACCCAGAGTCCATGTATCAGATGATTCCCACCCACTAGGGACCGAGGACTCCCCTGCACTTCCGGGTTGTGTGTGTGGGCACTGAGTGGACTCGGCAGACGTCTTCAAGTCAGAGAAGCCCCAGGATGGATGTAAGAGGCTTGAGATACATTCCCAAAGGGAGGCACCACAAGCTGGTGTTGGCAGGAAACATGCATAGAGAGGTCACGGCGGAAGTGACTAGAGGAAGGGGTGAGGCCAGTAGGGTCATGGCGGAAGTGACTAGAGGAAGGGGTGAGGCCAGTAGGGTCATGGCGGAAGTGACTGGAGGAAGGGGTGAGGCCA
>NC_081561.1:13987176-14159172 GCF_022355385.1 Mustela nigripes | reverse complement strand
GTATGGGTGGGTCACAGTGGAAGTGACTGATGGAAGGGGTGAGGCCAGCATGGATGGGTCACAGCAGGAGTGACTGAAGGAAAGGGGTGAAGCCGGCATGGACGGGTGGTGGCCAAAGTGACTGGAGGCAGAATGGAGGCCAGACGGATTTGAAGCAATGGACAAGTAGGGCCTTATTCAGTGACCATTCAGTCACCCAGAAGTCAATCAGAGTTTGAATCCATTATTCTCAGCAGGGATCTAAGAGGACAACTTGAAAACGGGGCCATGATGGGAGGCCTCCTGGAAATCCCCGCTGCAGTTATCCACTCTTAAGGGGCACAAAACATTAGTTGATTAAAATATTTAGACATTTCAGAGCATCTGGGTGGTGCTGTTGGTTAAGCATTGGACTCTTGGTTTCAGCTCAGGTCATGATCTCATGGGTTATGAAATCGAGCCCCCAGTCTGACTTCAAGCTCAGGGCTGAGTCTGTTGAAGACACCCTTTCCCTCTCCCTCTGCCCCTCCCCCCTCAAATAAATAAAGAAATCAAGATGTTTATTAAAATGTACACATTTCTTATTTCTTTTTCAATTCTACTTAATAGTTCATTTATACAAGTATTCATTAAGCACGAATCTCGCCCCTCAACAATCCTGTGAAATGGTTATTGTCGTCCCCATTTTACAGATAAAACTCGAGCACAGAAAAGTTCAATAGCTTGTGCAATTTTACAAATATCTCTGGGCCCGTTCTGAGCTAAGGCCCCTCCGTGACTAACTGGCAGAGGGCGATCTTAAATCCAAGTCTCCTGACACTATGCTCCTCGTTCTGTCTCTGTCTCCTACAGATTTGGAAGGTAACAGAGAGAGCCTTTGTGTCAGCTTTTCACTCAGTAAAGTAGGGTTGAGCGGAACAACGATGTACCTGCCAGTTTACTTTTAAGATGTTTTTAGTATGCATTTACAGCTTTCACTGACTGCTGATTAGAGCCACCCAGACACAGGAGACGATATTGTGGTAATTGTCACTTGGCCCAGAGGGAGCGCCAGCCAGCCAGCCAGCCAGCCAGCCAGCCACATCCATGACGGGCACAGCGTGTGGGATTCTTAGAGCCCGCCTGCGGCATGAAGGAGCCCAGGAAGCTGCGAGAAGGCAAGAGGGTGCCCATGGGGAGCAGAGCTGTACAAGAGCCTCAGAAGATCAGGCACCCTGGGCTGACTGTTGTCTTGTTGAAAGGCACGTGACCCCTTTGAAAGTCGCTTCGGTCGGGCTTGGAAAAGTCCCCGGGAAGAAAATTCTGCCAGAGTCACTCTGGTAGAGCCCTCCGAGCCACACTTAAAATTAGATGGGGCGGCAAAAGGGCAGCTCAAGGGGAACAGTATCTGTGCGTAAATTAATGCCGACCTTGTTGGAATAACTTGCGCTCTTCGGCGTTCGCAGCTGTGGAGTCCCTCGGGAGTTGTCTGGCTACATGTGATTTTACATATCTGACAGCTAAATCAGAGATCCAAATGCCAAATCCGGCACTCAGGAACATTATGTGGATTTGTGACACTCCCAAGGGGACTTTGGATCCATAAAGCAATGAATGGATTACAATGAGGCATAAATATAGCATTTTCATCGGTGACATACAATCCCGCACTATTATTCCTCACATTGTTAGGTGAGGGAAATCTATACCCACTCTCTCAAGCCTCTTCTCACAGAAATTAAAACATTTTTTGAAAAGAACTTTAAGAGGAAGAAAAGAAAGAAGCTCTCAATGTACCTGGAATAAACTGAGAACACAGCGGGATGAATGGGAGAATCACCCAAATCACCCACCAAAGTGATTTGCGACTCAGGACTAATTCCAGGATCACACACATGGTGGGGAAGCTGGGGTCCCGGGCTGGTGTGTCAGCTCCATCCCTGGCAAGCTGTGTGGCTTTGAGCAAATCGCCTTGGCTCTCTGGGCCTGAGCTCTCCTCCTTTGTCCAGTGGATTCCAGAGTTCCGTGTGTACACTCTCATGGTGTGGTCAAAAGGAGCCATCCTAGAACTTTCTAGAACTTTCTTTGTATTTATAAAAATGTGTAATTACATATGTGTTTTCATAGGGCATGTTATACATATTAACATAGTAGAATACATCTATTATTTATAAATGAATAAATATGCATATGCAGGGAGGGTGTGCTGAATAATGCTTTATTATAAAACCTTTGAAGGCCACCAATTTAACCCATCTGGTCTTCCACAGATGATGGGAAGGCCGCTTTGGATCAAACAGTCCATGACTCTCTGTACTTGAAGAGCATTCTGTTTTCCTTGATTGCTTGCCTGAGGGTCGAGTAGATGAGCTGTCCAAGGAAAAGACTTTGTGCCCATCGGTTGGGTGGCAGAGATGTGGGCTCAGAAGCTACAAGAAGCAATTAATGGACCCCTTAGAAGTATGCCTTCCACAGTCAAGCTCACTGGTGCTCTGTCTTTGCAAATGATCTTAATCTCCTCCTATTGGCTTTGCCGCACTATAGAGTTCACAGATCAACTTCAAAAGTAATTTCATATGTGTAGACCGAAACAGGCCAGGCATTGTCTTTCTGTTTTACATGGGAGGAAAGAGACACAGAAAGGCTTAATGACGTCCCCCACATCCACCCAGATAGTATGTGGCAGGCTGGCCACTGAGATCCCTGCTCTGATAAGGACTCCAGGACTCTTTGACTTGGGACCAAGCACAAATGTGCTCCCTGGAGCCCAGGGAGAACGAGGTGACCGTGCAGGTGTGAGCCAGTGTCCATGCAACCCAGCTACTTAAAAATCACGCAGAGCTCGGGGTCCACTGTTGGCAGATCAATAGCATCATTCCTGTGTACACAGGACCTCACATTATTCAGGGAGGGCCCGGCAGAGAGAGAAAAGCAGGTGCACAGTCTCCTCGTGCCACCAGCTGTCATGGCTTGTTCCGCGGCCGTCCCTGACAAGTGCTATTATGACATTCTTTCTCCACAGTTGCAGGGAGCAGCTTGGTGGGAACAGGAGCAACGAGCGCTGTTTACAGAGGTGTGAGGAACAAAGAACATGCAGATACTTAAGAGAATGCAATTCTAAGGAGGTCTTTGGTTCTGCCAGGTACGTTAGCACTGGAAGAGACCAGGTACGGCCACGCCCCAGAACTGACCACACTGTGCTCCATGGGTAAACAGGACCTACCCCTCTGGACAGAGCTTTCTCCAAGGCACTTCTCCACACAATCTGGCGATACTGACCAGCAGAAATGTTTTATCCTTTTCCCCCTAAAGCTGCATAACTGATGGTAAGATGTGTCATGCTGTTTTGCTAACCATGATGGTGCTGATGGGTTTGTAACAGAATTTAAATGTTTATTTGTCAGTTTCCTCCTCAAGATTGCAAATCCCCAAAAGGCAGAGATCTGTCTTGTTGATTTCTCTCTCCTCAGACCTTCCCTCTGCCCTCTGTGTGCCCCCACCCCCAGTCTAATCCATAAAAGACCGGTGATATTTGCCTATTGAATGAATGAACTGTGACTCACATGTTGGCCATCCCTCTGGGAAAGCTCTCTTTTTCCCCTCCATTAGCCTTAAAACAGGACTCACAATCTCTTAAATTCACCATAAAGGATTACCTTAATTAATACTCGCCACAAGGCATGTCACCAGCAAAGGATTACTATCAGAATATGTAAAGAATGCCTACAAACTGACAGAAAAAAGACAATCTTTCAGAAATGGGTAGACCAAGGATTGCGGCAGGAAATCCACAAAGGTGAAAACCCAAGTAGTCCACGAAAATATGAAAAGAAGAAAGCTCTTCCTTCTTCACGGAAATGCAAGTTCAAAATACTAAGATACTCTTGTGCTCCCTTCAGTGTAAAAGCATAAAAAAAACCCCAACTGTACGATTTGTTGGTGACAGTGTGGAGCAATGGACCCCTTCCATGGCTGGTGTGGGTATAAATTGGTACAACCACTTTGAAGAGCAATTTGGCACTATCAAGTGAAATTGAAATCGTAAGAACCCAGCAGCAATTCCACTCCTAAGATAGATCCCAGCAGTCTTCAACCATTTATGCAGAGAATTAAGCCCTAATGTCCTGAGGCATCATTGTGTGAAATGAATTAACTTCTCATTTAATGCCTCTGGAATGGAGCTAGTTACATACCATCCATGGGAACTTGAGGAAATAGTCATTGCAATTATCTTCTGAGTTCTGTGGTTCAGAGGAGGAACCCTGATTGAGAAAGTCTTCTCACTTGGCAAGGTATGTGAGAAGGCATGAAGAAGGTTGTTCGGGGGGGGGGGGGAAATAATTCAGAACAATCTAAATATCCACCAAGAAGGGAAAAAAATGAATTGGGGATATATTCCTGAAATGCAATGCTTGGTGACAGTAACAGAAATAGAGGACCTAGAACCATGTGCATTGGTAAGGACGAATACCAAAAAACCTCATGGTAAATGAAGAATCAAATTACAGTAAAATGCATGCAGTATGATTCCATTTATACAAAATGTTAAAATAGGCAGTTTGCAAAAAAATAAAAAATACCATAGGCAATTCTCTACCTATTGATCATTATCTACTGTTCATATAATTTACATGCGTAGTAAATAGTAATAAAAAAATAAAAAGGTAGCATTGGGATGATAAACTCCAGAGTCAGATGAGTGGTATGTCATCCTTTATATTATATTTTATGTTATGATACAGTATTAACATACCATAATACATAATCATGCATTAACACATTCTATTTTATATAATACATGACATTACGTTATATATATTTTACTATTATATTACATTATATAAATATATAATATAAAATATAATTATGATTATTACATCTCATCAATATATTTTATTATTCCCTAACTTTTTCTGGATGTTAAAGTAGATGATTTCAAGAAGGCACTGTGTTAAAAAAAAAGTAAGTAAAATATACACTGACCCCCACACCCACCCCACCCCTGCTCCAGTCTGTCTGCGCTAAAGCAATTGTGATGAATGACTTCTCTTTTAGGAGACAGAGGAAATTTTCCTTGGGATGATTTGAGACAGAATCTGATCAGTTCACTCCCCAGTTCAAAAAACGGATGCTGGTTTCTGAGCGCTGCCAACAAAATCCAAATTCTGCAGTGTGGCCTTCAAAGCCCTCCACAAGCTGGCTCCTGACCACGTTGGAGGCAGCTCTTCAATTTCCCATCTTCAGGCACTTTCCAATTCCATTTAGATCGGAGAGTTTCCTATTTTCCAGATATACCCCCATGCTTTTCCATTTCATGCTTTTGCTTATCACATTTTCACTTCCTGAGAACTTCTTCCCTCCTTCTTGCAACTGGATGTTACGTACCAAAGCCTTAATAACACTCCTATTCTTGGTCACAGGAAGAGTCTCCGACAAAGAAATAGTTCAAGATGTGCACAAAGATTTAGCTTAAGAATGTTTATTGTAGCATTGTCTCTGATGCTAAGATATTAAAAATAACCTTAATGTTTAAGGGATCTGTTCCATGTGGGACACACCACATAAAAGCACAGATTCTGGATCCAAAAGGCAGACTACGCAGGTCAAGTCCCAGTTCTGGAACATTCTGGCACATGCCACCTCTGTGATCTTAGCCTTTCTGTGCCTACATATTCTAATCTGTAAAATGGGTAATAAACCAGTTCCTCCTTCACAGAGTCATCAGGGAGATCGCATGGGTCAATATTTGTTAAAGCACTTCAAACAGTATCTGGCACTTTGTAAATTTGTTTATAAACGGCAAATTCTGGAGATACATCATCAGGGAATGTCAATGTCACAATCTACTTTGGCATCCTACACCTAAGCATGATACTTGGCATTTAAATCTAGCATCATACTTAGCACAGTCAAGGACTTAAAACCTCTCTGCTGAATGCAGGAACCACTACTCTGGTAGCTGAGTGCTTTTCAAGTTGGGGTTCTAAAGTAGTGAATCAAGTTTGAAGGGTCAAGTAGAAAACTCCAAGGGTTGATGAGTGAGTCTTACAAGAGAAGAACCTGTAAGGATAAAAAGAACTAGATTAGGATAGAAAAGGATAAGGATAAAAGGAACTAGATTAGGATAGAAAACCAAGCAGAGGACTAAAGGAAGAAATACATGGGTTCTGGAGCCGTGGAACGTGGTTCTCCATGGTACAAGGAGTCTGGAGTCATGGAGCCTGACTCCATGACTCACTTGAAGCTATGGTCTTAGGCCTATTCCCCTAACCGCCATTTCAGATTTCCTCTTCCATCAAAGAAGCACAATAATATCCACCATCATTAGCTTGTAGTAAAATTTTGAAATTATATAATTGATAGTTTGTGTTACTCTGTGCCAGGTGCTGGTCAAAGCTCTTCTCACATTTTCCCATTTAATCCCCTCAACAGACTCATGGGATACTGTTGTGGGTTGAATTTTGTCTCCCAAAAAGATATGGTGGAGTCCTAATCCCAAGTATCTGTGCATGTGACCTTATTTGGAAAGAGGATCTTTGTAGAGGTAATTCATTAAGATGAGATCATACCATAGAGAGGGCCCTAAACCCCAAGGCTGGTGTCCTTATAATAAGAAGAGAAGGACACAGACACAGGGAGAAGGCCACATGAGGACAGAGGTAGAAGCTAGTCTAATGCATCTACAAGCCAAGGAACACCAAGGATTTCTGGCAAATACCAGAAGCTGGAAGATAAGGAGGGACCTTCCCTTAGAGCCTCACAGGGAGCACAGCCCTGCTGAGGCCTTGATCTTAGATTTCTAGCCTCCAGAACTCCAAGAGAACACCTTTCTGTGGTTCTGCGCTGCCGTATTTATGGTAGCTTGTTACAGCAACCCTAGGGAGCTACTACAGACGCCATTTTGACCGACGCAGAGATGGAGGACCAGAACAGAGGAGTAAGCTGATGGAGCTCTCGTACAACTCGTGAGCTCGCCAGGATTCAAAACTGGGGCTGACTCTGGAGTCTGTGCTCTTAGTCATTACATGACACTCAGCTGAGTTCTGGAGAGCTTCAGCATTTTCTTGGGGAGCACCAAAGTTTTTATTTTCTGCTCTTGTGTTTTGATATACTTCACCATCCACTGTCCCAGGAGGCATTATTCTGTGGTATGAGTGGTTTTGTCATGTGCTTATCTCAAGTTTGTCCTCATTATCCCAGCTGAGTCCATGTTCAAATTATGTGATTTTCACAAGCTTCGCAGAACAGGGTCCCCAAACCCAGCTGGGGACGGCAGGCTGGTTCTGAAGTGCTTGTTCCGTGGCTCTTGGGAAGAATGGTCTAACAGCTCTGACCCCTGCCCCCCAGACCACGGCAGAAGCCAGCTGTTACACGCAGAACACTTTCTATCTACCTCCGAAGGACCTCGCTGACTTGAAGAGAGACCAAGGAAGTTGGAGAAGTGAAATCTGAACCACCCTTCAAATTCCATTTTGCCCAGAAAATTTACCTTCCTTTTTCCATCCAAAACGATTCTGTGACTTGCAGTTATTAGAAGGATGTTCAGGTTTGTACATCCTCTTCCCTTATTTCATTCCTTCTCTCTCTCCCTCTCCTTCTCTCCATCTCTGAAGACACTCAGGCAAGTGCAAGCCTGGCCAAGATGTCTAGAGGAGCATAGGCCATCCAAGACAGGACTTCCAGCGCGACTATGAGCTAGGCTTTCTTTAGTCATCCCTTTGAAGACACGGAAGCCAACTGGGAAGCAACCAGCGACCTCCCTAGTTCTTTCCACTCCATGACCTGCAGCTTTACCAAGAGCTCCCCTGACCTGGTTCTGTCGCGAATCCAGCTACTCGATCTCTTGTTTTTTCCGACGCAGGAGAGAAACCCGTTCATCCACCTCTGTGGGCTCCGGGCCACTGCAGGTTGTTTTTTGGGGTGATAAAAGCTTCCCTATCCCTGGGGGAAACCCGTCCGGCCCGGCAACCTTGACCCTGACTCGGGAGCGTAAGCTGAGCCCAGGCACACCTGTGCATTTGACAGACGAGCCAGGCGCAGAAAAGCCTCTGCTGACAAGCTTATCGGACAGCAGACACCTGCAGAGAGGCCCACACCTTTTCTCGTGAAGGCTAGGCCGGCCGTTTTGATCCAACAGGTCTGTGCACACGGTCAGAGAGAGATTACTTGGAGATTCACAAAGAAGCTGGATTATGCCAAACCTGAACGTCATGCTTGGAAGGAAATACAACCGCCCATTCAGAACACGGGCTCCCTTTGATGGAATCGGCTGTATGCCCCTCACCAGTTTTGTTCCACAGAAAACCCTATCTTTGTCTTGTGAGATAAAAGCAAGGGCGAAGGCAATTCAGACCGAGCAAAGCTACTGTGTGCCATGCAGGACCGGGAGCTGTGTGTTTAGCGTTCTGTTTAATACTCCTGAGGACCCACCCCAACTTTACAGGCAAGAAAACCGAACCTAGAGACAGTGGGTCTCTTTGCAACACTGCACATGCCATTCATGGCCAGGCAGCCTTTGACAAAGGGTTTTTCCAGTCTTTTCTGTCTACCAGCAGCTGTTCCCAAGCAAATCGATCCAGAGACCCCAAGGCCCTGGGGTTTGGGAGCAATTTGTTCTGGTTTGGGGTCCTCCGTTAGCGGGGCTTATACTATTCTACGTCGGCTCTATGGAGGGTCGCCTTGCAGGCATGACTCTGTCCTCCAGAATTCCGGGCAGATGAGCAGAACAGCTTGGCATGACCTGAGTCAAAGCCGGCAGGGTGTACCTTCAGACCCTGTACCTTCAGACCCAGAGACACGTGGCCCCACACTATCAGTTTACAGGGACGTCTGTTTATACTTTGAGATGGTGTTCCTTGACTGGGGGTGACTTTGTCACCCAGGGGACACTTGGCGACATCCGGAAACATTTTTGGCCGTCCTAAATGTGAGGGATGCTACTGGCGTCTAATGGCTAGAGGCCAGGGGTGACGCTGAGCATCTTACACACACAGGCCCGCCCCCCAGGAACGAATGGTCTGGCACCAAGTGGCTGTAGTGCCCAGCTTGAGAAACTGTTTTGAAATCTCACCCCCCCCCCCAACATGTGAAGTTCTGGGTACAGAGGCTGGCAACGAATGGGATCTTATTTGTCATCAATCCTCTGTTTCCAAACATTGCTCCATGAGGGCTGAGTCTGTGATCCTGGGTAGGTGGTCCCTGGGGGTGAAGGAGGGACTGGATCCTGCCCGGTCCCATGGCTGCGCGGGGACCAGGGAGCCGGCACACACCAGAATCTGGCCAACCAGCTGCTCCTCTCATGCCACTCCTACGGTTAGCCTGTAGACTCCTTGTGGATCCTTTTCTCAAGGTGTTTGTTCTGGTTTTTGAAAGAGAGGAGGCAAGATAATGTGACTAGCAGTGGGGGGGGCATGGGCTGATCTCGAAAAAGACATCTACTGAGTCTCAACTCTAAGACTCTGGCGGGCATGGCGAGGGGAAGGGCACCACCGTGGGGGTCCAAACTGGCTGTTGACCCCTCCTAGCTCAAGCCTTTCTCAGAGCTGCCATCTTCTTACGGACCAGACAAGCATGATCCCTCTTACCCTCAAGGGCTGTTGGGAGAATTAACTGAGATAATGAATGGAAAGAGCCTAACCCAGCAGATAGCATGATGGACACTTACATGGAACCCCTGGTTAGGAGGAGATTAGCACAGCCTGGCCTTCCAGGTTTGCCTGAGCGGAAGCCTGTTGGTTAAAACAGTGACCCAAAGGCTGTGTGGAAGGCTTCACCCGTCTTCCTCCTGGTGCCCATGTCCCCAGGCGTGGGCCTGCCACAGTGTGGTTGGTATCGTGGTTTGGGGTGGCCTCTCCAAGACCCCGGGCAGTTCCCAGCAGCAGACTTGAAGGAAGGCTTTGCTGAGATAGGTCTTGAGGACTGAAAGAAATTCCTAGGTCCCCTGAGGGAGTGTTCAGGAGATGTAGGCCATGACCCCGTTCTCCTGCCGCCGGCCGTGGGAGGTAGCTGTGACGCAGGAGGTGGAGTGTGACTCTCAGCAGCCCCCACAGGCCATGTCACCCTAGCTGCATGACCCCTACTGTTGGAAACTCGATTTCCCCCTCTCTACCATGGAGAACTTGGACGACTTTGTGACAGTTATGTAAGGATTCATACAGGAGGGCCTTGTTGACAAGATAATCAAAATGCAAGTATCTGGCTAGAGTGGGAGCTTGATAGAAGTTAAGATTTTTCTTTTCTTTTTTTTCTTTTTAAAGGAGAAGCTAAATTCCTCATGCTAGTGAGGGACTGCTTCCGTGGCTCTAACTCATGAACACCTGCCTCATTCCGTAGAGACGTGACCCTTCTGCCCATGCGGGCAGTCTGCTCTCTCCACGGCCATTCTCACCGCCCCTCCGTGTCTCTGCTGCTAGTGAGCTTCCCAGAGCAGCCTTCTCTCTCTTTCCATCCAGACCTCCCTCTCACAAAACACAGCGCTGGTCTCTTCTCTCCAGGTCACCCCCGCCCCCACCCCGCCAACAGCTTCAGTCACCACCCCCTGAGCACCAGAGCACCAGAGCACCTGAGCACCTGAGCACCTCCTCCTGTGCCGAGGAGGGCCGCCTGGCCTCCTTCATGTGGCCGCCATGAACGGCCAAGATGAAGAACTTCATGGCCTTTTCCTTTGTTTGGAACGTTTGCATCCGGGGATTTCCACCACACAGACAGCTGAGGCTCCTCTCTCACCTGCTGTATCCTATAATTCCTCGTTGCCCCACAACGAACACTTCTTGCCACAAAATACTCCCTAACAGAATTCAGCGTGCCTCCACAGCTCCCCCCTCCTCTAAGCCTCCGGGGCCATGTGGTATTTGACTTCGTATCTCTGGACTTTAACAAACACTCTGAAATGGGGTCGGCAGACTTAGCAAACACTGAGGAACAACAGAACCAACGGGAGATTGTTGTGATAACACACCTCCGTTCCCTCTCTGCTGCCAAGTTCCCCACCTCTGGAAGGTCTAAACGGATGCCCAAAGGTGCGCATGGGTGGACAGCCAGCCTTCCTCGCAGCGTTGCTGAGAATTGCCCTAGAAACTCTAACACCTGAGGGCCCCCCAGCAGAATCCTGATCTCAGACACACCTCCCTGTTTTCCCAAGGGGCAGAAAACTAGGCTTCTTTTTCTTCTTTCTCCTGAGTGTTCCCTGGACAGAGAGGTGCACACCTTCTAGACGTGACTATTTTCCCTCCCACCAGCCAATCTACAGGCTCTTGTCCAAATTAAATGCCCCACAATGCCTCTGAGCTCCAGGGATGCCTTCCGGTCGCCCTGTCCACACACTTCCGGCTCTCACCTATTCAGTTGAGAACTCCATGCTGGCTTTCGTTCGTCTTCAAGTGGCTTTGTTGACCTGGTCCCTGTTTTGGTTTACTTTTTGCTCTTTTTTTAAGAGCATTCTTCCCGATGGAGGCCACGTTCTCAGAAGGCACGCATTGAACTTGTCACGGTCTCCTTCGGAGCAGAACACAGGCCCAGGCAAAAAGCCGCGGCTCTGTCCAGTGTTGCTGAATCCCGTGGAATCACCCAAACCCCTGTGTGTCTAACTCACCTTCCTCCAAGTTTGTGCTGGTGGCCAAAGCCAGAATGTAAGCCTGAGTGGGGACTTTGAAAAGTCGGGGGGCAGATCAGGTGAATTGAAGAGTAGGCAGAGGACAAAAGCACCAAACCCCCAAACACCCCACCTGCCACATCGGCTCCTGATGAAAAGAAACCCCGAAGCTATTCGATTCACTTCAATTGCTCTCTGGGCCCGAAATGGCTCCCTCCCCCAGGCCCGTAGGAAAATTCAATTAAAGGGTCCATCTGCGAGGCAACCGCTGAAGAGGAATGACTGTGGGGAGGCCCACGTTTTCATCAAAAAGATCCAGTGTCCTTCTAGAACGCCCCTCCCTTCTCGGCTGGGCCCCCCTCTCACTGGTGAGGCCCTCCCCTTACCTCGCCACTGCAATTCTGTCCAATTAGGCCGGCTTGGAGAAGCGGCTTTCATCTGCTCTTTTCAAACGCGTGCATGTTAAACACAAGGAACGTCCCACAGACACAGACGGGGCTTGCTGGGGGAGAGTGAGGAAGCCCACCAGAAAAGCCCTGGCCCAATTAATCCCACTGCCTCGGCGGGCTTCGTGGCCGGCACCCCAAACCCCAAAGGCAGAAGGCATTTGACGAATCGCCATTAGGCAAACTTTCTAGGCTCCCGTGAGATGAAAATCGAAAGACAGAAGGGACAGGTCAGATGGAGGGACCTCCAGGAAAAGCCTGGACCCTCCAGAGCCTTCTGACCCATGGGGCTTCGTCCCCACACTAGTGTTTGTTTTGGATGGGGGAGGACGCCGCGCCTCAGTGGCCAAGGGGTGGGTAAGAAACCCACCTACCCCAAGCTAAGGGCCTCTCGGCCGGGGTTCGCCGAGGCTTTCTGGATAAGGATGGTCCTTCCAGGGCACCCAGTGCGGCCTTCTTCTTCCCACATTCCCCTTGAAATGCGGGACACTCCTGGCAGGGCCTGTGGTGCAAGACCAGCACTGACCCCACAGAGGCCTCTGAGCCCCACATCCAACAGTACCCTACTGGCCCCCAAAGGACTCCTTGTTGCCTCTGGGGTCTTCTTGGACCTCTTTCCTGCAGCCTTGTGATTACTTTTGATGAGAGAACATAGGGACAAGGGCAGCCGGCCACCTTCCTCTACCAACTCCATCATTAACGAGGTGGGGTTGGTGTCTCCTGAGGCCGCACCAGTCCTTATGGGATGAGGGTCTGCCCTGCTGACTTCTTTGTGACTTGATTACCTCTTTAAAGACCCCGTTTCTTAACCAACTGAGCCACCCAGGCGCCCCGAGACCCCGTTTCTAAATCCAGTCCCATCCTGAGGTACCGGGGGTCAGGACTCCCACATGAGAATTTGGGGTGGTGTGGGAAATAGGACCTTTGTCGTTCTGCCTGAAATTGATGTGTTATGGGTCAGTTTAATCGTTTCATCTCAAGATGTTGAGGACTTTGAGGAGAGCCCAACTTTTCAAAGAATGGAGACTTTCTCAGGAAAGGCCTCCAATCGTGGGCATTAGCAACTCCTGTTTTGTTACGTGTAACACACAAGTGAAACACAGAGTCTGGGACACCATTTATGACGATTATGTAAAATCAGGGGTGCGTAGGTGGCTCAGTCGGTTAAGCCTCTGCCTTTGGCTCAGGTCATGATCCCAGGGTCCTGGGATTGAGCCCTGTGTTGGGCTGCTCGCTCCATGCCCTCCTGGGAAATGGTTAAGATAGCTCCCATGTGCATGTAGGTCGAACAAGCAGCCTTGCCTCCTGTTCGGGGTTCATCCCTCTCAGGCCCCACCCACCTCACCAGAGCACCCCCGCCTCCACGTGGCCTCCCTCCACATTCCCGAAGCCAAGCCTCTGGACAGGTTGTCCCCTCTTCTCGAGACGCCCTTTGCCTTCTTAAGCTGTGGAGTACTGTGGAAGAAAAGGAGAGAACCAGTCAGTTGTATAAACCTCCTTTGAGTTCCCTGCTGGAGAAGTGGTGTTTGCGCAAAGAGAAGCCATCAGATGCTGCAGGCTCAGGTTCCAGCCGCCACTCGCTGTCCCCTCCGCCCCCGCTCCCGCCATGAATGACTCACGAGTGGAAAGACGTTCGCGATGCATCACTGCACTGTCGAAACACGTGCTGCGTCTGGCATGTTCTTAGTCACTGTCCCCTGAGCATAGCTCTTCCCAGGGGGTCTGATGGAAGCTCTTCTGCTCCCGACTTCTTTTAAGATCCGGAGCCACACAAGCCTTAAATCCGGTGAAGCACCCTTGTCCAGTTGTCTGCCAGATTTTTAGCTAGAGGTTGAGCCCTTTTGTTCTTCTGAGACGGTCGGCGTCCTAGGGCCCCAAGGAAGGCCCGGCCTCTGCTTTCACGTGGGATCTTCTCTCCTCCGGGTGTGGGGGTGTATGCGGGCCTCGGGGACTGTGAGCTTCTCAGTCTCATTCCTCCCATGCTCTGGCCTCAGGCTCCCTGAAGCTTGGCTTCCACTGTGGGACAAGGGGAATGAAATAATTCTCTTTCAGATTGCCTGTGTTCAAACCTGACTTGACACTTTTTCACTGGGTGCCCTGGTTCACTCACTCAACCTCCCTGGACCTCAGTTACATGTCTCTTAAGATGGGGATGCTGAGAATCCACTTCCTATAAGAGCAGAGCACGGGATCCACATATCCTCCTGTTGTTGTGAAATGCATAGTTGCCTTGAAAGCTCCTTGAAAGCTCCTCGGTCCCCGATGACTTTAAGACCTTTTGAGTTTCAACTGATCATAAAATCGGGGATGGCATTGGGAAAGAGGCAGCATTTAAAACTCTCTGACATCACGTTCTCTTCATTTACCTTCCCGCTGAGCATGTCAGGAAGCCCTGTTTTCTCATGAGAGTGGAGAGCTCCGTCCTGCTCTGCTGTTAGGAAATGGCCAGGAGCCTCAGCGGCTGCAAGGGTCCCAGCACGGTTTGCCTGGGATTTAGTTGGGTTATTTGCTGCAGCTTTGGGGAATTTGCATGAATGATATACCACGTGGCTTTCAGGGGTGGAGGGAGGGACACAGAGAGGGGAGTGGGGCTGTGTGGTTGGTTATGTGATTTGTGTGAGACCAGGACACCGGGGGAGAAGCATGGCACCCATTCCTTACTGGATGGGGCGCCTGGCCCGGTTGGGGGCTTGGTGAGGAGAGGGCACAGAAGCTGAAGGGACTATTTCCATGCAAGACTGTGTGCTTTGGAAACAGCCAGAAGTGGGGAGGTAAACCCTTCTTGCCGCTTTTATACAGACTCTGGAACGGCTCTGGCTGCTCAGAGGTGATCAGTTCTAAGGACAGGAGGACGCCAAAGGGTTGACAGGGTCGTCAGTCATCTGGTGATGGTCAGAGTGTGGTGGGTGGGGATGATCTCACAAGACGCCAGCCTGGAGGTGGGTGGAGCAGACAGGCTGGCTCATAAGGGTCTCCTAGGGGTATGCGGTGAGCAAGACGAGTATCAGAGAAAACCCTGTGAGGCTGGGCATTCCTGCTTAAGAACATATTTTGAACCTAGGAGCTCTGGCGTGCTAGGGACACTTGAGTTGTGTGTGTTTCTGGTGACACCATCTTTTTCCTCCAACCCCAACGTTAGAGGCACGTCCAGGAGGGAATGCTTGTTATGACTGAGAGTCTAGAATAAGAAGAAAGGAGGAAGGGTTCGCTGGTTGCTTACTTCATTACCTCAAGAATGCTGGTCACAAGCGCTTCTTTGTGTGTGTATCTGCGAGCCTGACCTACAGCGTCCATCGCTCTGATCTTTGCTGATCTTCCCTCCTCCCCTCTGGATAATTAGAATAAAGGATGCCCCAAAGGTAAGAAGGAGGGGCTTTCACTGCCAGGAAGAGCCACCACTTTACCTGATGGAAAATGAGACACAGAACTCATTCCTGTCCCTCTGGCATTTGGGGACAAAAATGGCTTTACAAGGCAATAGGTCATGAAAATACACTAACGAAGCCCAAACTTGCCTGACCTGGGGTTCTGTAATCTTATCTTCAGCCTCCGCCCCTGATTATACTCTTAACTTTCAAGTCGTTCATTTCAGGAAACAGACTGAGTGCCCACTGGATCCCAGGGAAAGTTCTAAATGGGGTTTTCAAAGAAGCAATTGATTTCACTAGTTAAGTTTCTCCATCAGTCGCTGCTATTGGGTTCTACCAGGCAGAGACATTAGTATATGCAGTGTGATGGAGAGGTAGGTATTGAGTTTACAGAATGTAGAGGAAAAACAGATGCATGTAAAAAAGCAGATCTGGATTGACCGTTGTAAGCCACTGAGTAAGTGAGAGTTGATGGTGTTTTCTTCATGGCGGTGTAATTTACATAGAGTGAAAGGTACTGATCTTAAGGGTTGAATGATGCAAGTTTTGACCAATGACACACCTGGAAAGCCCACACCCCTATCAAGCTATGAAACACTTCTGCAAATCGCAGAGAGTTCCCCTGTGCCCCTTCTCAATCAACACCCACCCCATGTTCATCTTTAAGATTTCTAAAGCATCTCTTTATGTAGGTGCACCTCGGAGATATCGCAGATTTGGTTCCAGGCCATGGCAATAAAGTGAATATTGCAATAAGGCGAGTCAAATGAATTTTTTGGTTTCCCAGTGCATAGGAAAGTTATGTTCACACTCCACAGTAATCTGGTGAATGTGCAATAGCTTTATGTCTGTAAAACAACATACCTTAATTTAAAAATACTTTGCGGTTAAAAAATTGCTAAGCATCATCTGAGCTTTCAGTGGGACATAATCGCTGATCACAGATCATCACAACAAATGTAATAATAATGGAAAGGCTGGAAATATTGCAAGAATTACCAAAACATGACCGGGAGACATAGAGTGAGCAGAGGCTGTTGGGATAATGTGGCTGATAGACTTGCTCAACACAGAATTGCCACAGACCTTCAATTTGGGGTGGGGGTGGGGAGGCAGTATCTGCAAAGCATCATAAAGCAAAGAGCAATAGAATGAGATATGTCTGTATTTTGGTCAAGAAAAATCCTGGACATTTATGAGACTTACAAAGTACCCCTAAGATTGTTTATGTTTGTTCGATTGTGTCTAGAGAGCTATACAGGACCTTCTTTGGATATTCTGAATGAGAGTTCCACTAAGGGCTGCTAGACATTTCTTCTTAGAAATTGACCTATTGAATTAGGAGGAAGTCATCTTTCTCCTCTTGGGTTCATCCAGCAATAATCCCGTAGCCGACTTTGATAACTCTATCAACTCAAAGACATGAACGTGCTTGGTCAGTGCTGAATTCTGGCCCTTGGGTTTGTTCCTTTTTTATTTGTGAAAAAAGGTAACAATTGAACAGACGGCTCTTGGAAGACAGTTCTCCATAGGTTGCTCCCATTTCTGCATGTTTTGCAAACAGAAGCATTCACAGATTTTGTTCAGAAATCATTTCAAAGATACTTGTAGAGCAGACAGCTGGCGTAGTTAGAGCTGGTGCCTCATTCCCAAACAAAAGGAAGATTTGTCCAGTAAAATAAAGATCATGTCTACTTCTAGGGCAAAGAAGAGGATGCCGACAGCCTATTACAAAAGATGCAGACTCCCGAAACCAGTATCCTGCTCTATGTTAACTAACTAGAATTTAAATAAAAACTTGAAGCAAAACAAAACAAAAAGAAAATAAAAGATTCAGGTTTACCAAGTTGAAATTCCTCTCCTGCAATTCTCGTGTGTAAGCGTCACCTGGCTCTTTGCACATTTTCTTGTGGACACTGGGGCTCAGGGAACTGGCAGAAGAAAACGATGATCCCAAGGGCGCCTCCGGTGGCTCAGTGGGTTAAGCATCTGCTTTGGGCTGAGGTCAGGATCTTGGAGTCATAGGATCAAGCCCCCACAACGGGCTTCTTGCTCGGCAGGGAGTCTGCTTCTCTCTCTTCCCCTTACCCCACTTGTGTGTTCTCTCTCGATCTCTCTCAGGCTCTCTCAAATAAATAAATAAATAAAATCTTTAATAAAAAAAAGAAGAAGAAAATGATGACCCCCTGGCTATCAGCAGTGCGAGGAGAAAAACCTGCCCTTCATCTGACTCAGGGCTCTCCTGTCTTCCACCAGCGTCTAGGAATCTGTTGCAGGCTACCTGGTTCATTTGTAAGGAGAGTAAAATCTCAGACTTCTTGCAGTTCCTGTCAGCTCCGAGTCAAATCTGTGTCTCTGGCATGTTCTGTTGTAGTTAAATCATAACTCAATTTTAACAGTTGGCCAGAGGGGATGCTCATGGGCTAAGAACATTCACTTTGAGTTCAAGTCTCAGCACAGGTGTGTGAGTGTTCCTCTTTCTAAAGCAGAAACAAGTCAAGCACTTGGCTGCAGAGAAAAGGCGTGAATGCCCTGAGTGGGTGGTTAGCTCCAGTCAACCCGAACCCTTTCTCTTCGCTGTCTGACTTGCCCTCTGCCATCTTGCTTTCCTTCTGATCAAAACTGACGCTGCTCTCGCTTGAGTTCTCCACCAATCTCGTTCCCCAGGTCTCCCGGGAAGGGAGATCACTGAGGAAGAATGGTCCTGAGACGATCAGTAGGATTCTTAATTTGCACCACAACTTTTGTAGCTTTATTGTTTTGCATGCTTGTGAATGTAATACATGGTAATTGTAAGAAAAATCACAAAAAAGTAATATACAATGTTCATAATCGCGTTCTACAGGAAACACTGGGAACATTTGGGTTGTATCTTTCTAGGCATTTTTCTATACATTGCATTTTTCTTTTGGGTTTGTTTTCTTCACTTTTCTTTCTTTTTTTCGTCTTTGCTACATAGAACTCTCTTTTCCCTTTTAATAGCGTAACATGTCTATCCATTTTAGCAGGTAAAAATACACTATTTTTTTTTAAAGATTTTATTTATTTATTTGACAGACAGAGATCACAAGTAGGCAGAGAGGCAGGCAGAGGTGGGGAGGGGGGAAGCAGGCTCCCTGCTGAGCAGAGAGCCCGATGCGGGGCTCAATCCCAGGACCCAGGAATCATGACCCAAGCTGAAGGCAGAGGCCTTAAGCCACTGAGCCACCCACACGCCCCAATACACTATTATTTTTAATGATTATATAATATAGATGTATCCTTATTTATTTAACCAGTATCTTTTCTGTGGACATGTAGATTGTTCATCATTTTCCAATATTATACACAATGCTTCTATGACCTTCTCTGTGTGTCTCTTCCTCTGTCTCTAGTTCTCTACTTTTGCACACTAGTTTGAATATTTCCTTAGAATTTATTCTCAGCAATGGAACTGCCCAGTCAATTGTATCCAAATTTTTCCTTGCCCCAAGCTTGTTTTCTTTCTATTCCAGCAGTCCTTCCTTCAGATTGCAAACTTGTGAAGATTTGCCTAGAGAAAACAAATAGGTATATTTTCTCACTGTTGGGTAGTTTTCTTTGGCTAAATGCAGAGAAACAAGCTCATACTAACTTCCGAAATAAAGAAGGCAAAAGGACCTGACCTGACCTGACAAAAGGACATATCTGGGTTTAGGAAGCAACCAGAAGGGAGAGGTCCAATGCCACGAGACTCTTCTAACCTCATAGCTCTGTTCCTCTTGATTTTGGAGGACTGGCTCCTCTGTTTCTACAAGTGGTAAACATGGAAACACATGGTCCCCAAGTTTTATATCCTATAGTCCCAATTTTGAAAATCCTGGAGAGGGAGCTCATTGACTTTGCTTGATCTACCAGCCGCCACTGGCCCAGTCAGCCTTGGCTATGAAGTCAGTCACATTGCTCTAACACAGCAGATCCCATGGCAACTACAGGGATGGGGGAGGGAGACATTCTCAGAAAAAAACACGCTGGACAGACCACTCCTTAGGTATCTGCTAAATCTTCTTTGGACGAAACCAATTGTAGTTGAAGATCTTATTTAGATTTCTTTCCCCGACCACCTTTCTCAAATGGGAAGTGGGTTTTCAAGTGATAACTTCCAAATGAGAAAATTTTAAAAGTCACATCTGAGGCTACAGCAGAATATGAGATAAGACAAAGAGAAAGCATAAGGAAGAACATCATTGTCGTACATATGAAATATGTATAGTACATGTATGACTAAATAACTCTTTTCTTCCTTTATCAAGGATGTCACCTGCCAATAATCTTCATAAAAATCTCACTCCTAGGAAGCACCCTCGTCTGTGAACAAACCCAGTGCATCCTGCCTCTATATCCTTATTTTAGAAAGCAATTTATCCCCTCTTTTCTGGAGAGTTCATGGGTTCAGGGGTTATGAAGACCTAAATTCTACTCCCAGTTCTATCATTAAACTGGGCACCCTTGGCTGGTGCTTATGTCCCCTAATTCCATTTCATGAACTGAACACATCGAGGGTCTCACCCCTTCCCTCATTATTCATTCCAGATTGCTCAAAATTTAGTCCCCTCCACCACCCCACTGTTATGGTTCTCCTGTTTCAGTGTATTCAACACCTGGCATCTCTGCTACTCATTTAGAAGCTCAAGTTTATTGCTTTGCCTCCAGGGTGATGGTAAAAATATTTCACAACCTTCACGGTCACTGACCAATTACAATGGACTGGGTGGTGATGGACAGGGTTCTGGAGGAAACTGCAGGGCAAAGCATTCCTGCTTCCGCTGCTGATCCCAGAATGAGGAGAGTTCTGGAGCCCAGGGAAGGAGCCAGGAATGCTGAGTAAGAGGGGAGGGCCCTCAGGAGACTGGAGCCCCTCCAGAGGGAAGTATTTCAATAATTGAAACAACCACTATGGCAATACCTGTTAAAACAAACCTAAGTTCTATTGATTTCTGATGAGAATATGATATTTCTTTCCATTTGAATTAGAAATCCCTTGAGGTCTTAATGGGTGTCCCAAATGTCTTGGTGACCCCTGGATCCAGCCCATAGCCATCCTGAGAGTACAGATAGTATGTCCCTGACACATCATTCAGGAGATGGTGGGCTGGGGAAAACCCTTGGTACTCCAAGATGCACAGTACTTGACTTAGAAAGTCAGAACTTGGGGCACCTGGGTGGCTCAGTGGGTTAAGCCTCTGCTTTCGGCTCAGGTCATGATCTCAGGTTCCTGGGATCAAACCCGGAATCAGGCTCTCTGCTCGGGGGGAGCCTGCTTCCTTCTCTCTCTCTGCCTACTTGTGATCTCTCTCCATCAAATAAATGAATAAAATCTTAAAAAAAAAAAAAGAAGAAAGAAATAAAAAAAGAGAGTCAGAACTTAAGACAGACCCTTCCCATACCTATAAGGATTAATGTTTTCATTCCTTTTGAGATCTGGGCCTTTACGGGACCAACTGCCTGACCAGCTCCTCATTTCAGAACATCTGAAATGTGAAAATCCTGGTAGGGGTGATTCTTCAATGCAGAAGAGGAGCATGAAGAGCTTTTATTATGACTATTCAGGCAGAAAGCTGAATTGCTAATGCTCAGAAGTAGCTATCACATATCCTATTGCTGGCTTTTTCCCACTTGTGGCAGTGACAATAGTGTTGGAGAGGAAGGAGGAATGGTGTGTTTAGAATATAAGCCTGTCATGCAAGGTTGAGACCAAGAACACATCCTTTATGTATGGGACACAGTTTTGGGAAGTAGGTGAGAATATCAATACCCCTTTAGGTATATTATGTGTATTATATTATACCTTTATGGAGCTGACCTGGCAATTTTGCCGCTATGTAGAACATGACTTTCTCAGCTGCCTCATCTCTACAAGTAAGACGTTGCACTCTGTTTCAGTTATCTGTGGCTGGGTTGCCAACGACCCTGATAGTCAGTGGCTTACACCAACAATCATGTATTGTTCATAATTCTGCAGGGCTGAGCTGGGATTGGCTGGGTTGTTCTTCTGCTGGTCTCCCTGGTGTTCACTCGTGTAGTTGCAATCATCTCAGGCAGCCCAAGGTGACCTCACTCACATGTAGGCCAGGATGCCTCTGTCTGTCTCCTGTAGTCTTTCCAGAAGGATATTCGGAGTTTTTAACAGAGTGCAGCAGTGTTCCAAAAGCAGCAGGCCCCAGTGTATCAGGTCTTTTCCTGCACCATGTTTGCTGATGTCCCATTGGCCAAAGCAAGATCATGGCTGAGCCCAGCGTCAACGTGGGAGGCAACCACACAGGGCGTAAGTCACCGAGACCATTAAAGTCTCCATCTGTCTTATGATCTCTAAGGTTCTTTCAGGCTCCAACATTCTATGTTCTCCTGGGGATGTGAGCTCTCATCTTTTAATATTAAGTTTAGAGACATACTACTGGCGCGCAGGCAGCCTGAAAATTCCCTACTATCACCAAGATAACAAAATGGGGGCGATGGTTACCCTTTTGACACACATCGCTTTCATACATATTAACATTTATAAAATGTTTAAATCTTTGGCTTTTTCAAATTGCACTAGACATTCATTTTGGTTTGATGTCCCTTATGCAAAACAGTAGCAGGAAGAGAAGAGTTAAGGAATGAAACTGGAACCTGCGTGTTTGGGAAATGTTTACACGTCATTCTGTACCCAGAGTGCATTAACAAAATCATACAATCTATTATCCTCATTCATGAAAGCAGACTGAACTCATGCATATGCTTGTCCTCACTCACCAAATCTCACTGAAATTACAAAAAATATATTTTAAAAGAATAAAGCCATAGGTGCATTGGGAAACAGGAAAGGGCACACCCTGATAGGAAGTAGATGGGATTAGATCAGGGTTTTTCCAGCTCGACACTATTGGCACTTTGGGCTGGAGAATTGGCATGGGAACTGGCCTGTGCATTTCAGGATGTTTGTCAGCCCTTCTGCCTCTCCCCACTAGCTATTAGGGACATCCCCTAACCCATGACAACTGGATGTCTCCAATTGCTAAATGCTCCCTGGGGTGTGGTTACAAAATCCCCCCCTCCTCCCCAGTTAGGTGGATTGGGAGAATTGGAGCCTAGGACACACGCAGGAGGAGACTGCTTCAGGGGTAAGAGACTTTCAGAAACCTCACCGTCAACCACTGCTCGAGCAGAAGTGGTCTCGCAGGTGACTTACAAGCCTAGAAACCAAAGGAGGCTTGTCCGCAGAACAGCTGACACAGTCACAGCCTTCTCCTTCCGCAGAAACTTCCGGGGAATGACCCCCACCTCAACCAAAACACCTAGAGCTACCGTTCAAACACATGGGAGGATCTGGGAGGGAGGACCCCTAGTTTAGATGTTGAGGCTGGAGAGAGACTCTGAGGCTCAGATGTTCAGCACAGCGTGGAAGGGAAAAAATAGGAATGCAGCTCTGCTCGGAAGTCAAGTAAAGAGCCCAGCCCAATGCCTCTTTTCCTGGGAAGTGGTGGAGCCAATAACCTTTGCAGCAGCTCCCCACTACCTCATATTCATTTCCACCAAAGCCCCTCCCATTTGGGGGAAGGACTGACAGAGGAAAGGAAGATGAAATGATGCAGAAGAAGTGCAATCCAGTCACTGATAATGCTGCATATTAAGTAAGGATGATCAGGACCATTATCAGACATTTGACATCCATACATACAAAAGAGAAAAATAAGCAAAAATGAATACTAGTAAAACAGTCTTTAATTTTTTGGCGGGGGGGCACCTGGGTGTCTCTGTCAGTTGAGCTTCTGACTCTTGATGTCGGTTCAGGTCATGACCTCAGGGTTGTGAGATCGGGCCCCACATACAATTCCATGCTTAGTGCTGAGTCTGCTTGAGATTCTCTCTCTCCCTCTCCCTCTGACCCTCCCCCAGCTCATGTGCATGCTAAATGAATAAATAAATACAATCTTTTTTAAAGTTTTTTTTTTACCTTAATAATCTGTTGAATGTAGATTAAAACATGGAAACGCAAGTGAAAACATCTCTTTTTACCTATTAGAGAGGCAAAAAATAAAGGGAGTGATAACATCCCGTGTCAGTAAAGCTATGAGGAAATAGACACTCTCGGATACGGCCCGTGAGACGCCAAAGCCCTTCAAGGAGTTGCTTTGGAAAGCACCCAGCAAAATTAAATTGATGCAAACTCATTGCCCCAGAAATTTCTTTATCCAGAAACTGTCCTACAGAAATATGCATGCATGTGCTCCAAGGGTGCTCACGGAAGCACCATGTGTAATAGCAAAAAATAAAGCACGATTTAAGTGGCCTCATCTAACTATGATATAATGATTACATAGAATATTGTGCAGTCCATTCATAGGACGACACAGATCTAAATGTACGGATAAGGAAAGATACCAGTTACTAAGTGAAAGGAGTAAAGCTTCAACAGTATGTATATTATAACACCGTTTACATACCAGAAAGATTTCTGGTGCACACATGGTATAGAGAAATGCATAGAGGGTCTGGCAGGGAGAGGTAATAAGGAGAGATCATTTTTCTAGGGGGCCTCTGATACCTCGGTAAGCTTAGAAACAACTTCTACAAAGAAAAGTGAACAAGGCAGGTTAAACCCGACAGATTTCATAAAGACCATATCTGCTCCCTTTTATTTAAGATGAGGAAAAGAAGGGGCGCCTGGGTGGCTCAGTGGGTTAAGCCGCTGCCTTCGGCTCAGGTCATGATCTCAGGGACCTGGGATCGAGTCCCGCATCGGGCTTTCTGCTCAGCAGGGAGCCTGCTTCCCTCTCTCTCTCTCTGCCTGCCTCTCTGTCTACTTGTGATTTCTCTCTGTCAAATAAAAAAAAATTAAAAAAAAAAAAAGATGAGGAAAAGAAGTCCCAATCTGAGTCAGGAACACCGATGTTCTGATTCATACACTTACACTTTTGGAGTTGATCACGTTCCTTTCAAGCTTAAAGTATTTGCTTGTTTATTTTAAGCCATCTCTCACAGCTGTTATCTTACTCATAGTGTTGCTTATTTAACGACCAGTGCAGCTTATAATGTATTTATCTAATACAGTTTATAGAGATGCCCTTTACAGAGATTTCAGTATTATAAAAAAAAAAAAAAATCCTTACATAATTTCTTTCTCCAAGCATAAAATGTTCACGTGCTTTTTAATCATGGTTCTCCTACAGCAGGTCAAACAGTATGTTTATTATGGGGTTGAGGGCGTACATGCTGTGAGAGGTGTGGGCGACAGGAGCAAGGCAGGGCGGCTGGGGACAGAGTCCTGTTCTAAATGGTCTGGGGAGACCCATGCTGCTCTCAGAGATCACATTCTAGCAACGGTGGGTGACATGTATACTTGAGAAAAAATTTCATAGATTCTTACAAACCAAAGGACGATTATGGACCAATAGATATAACCCCGTCTGAGAATGTAGGAGGTCAGGATGCACAAGGTGGAGATTTCATCTCAAAGGTCTCGGATATATATTCAGAAGTGGCTTCCAGTAGTGAAAATCCAAGCCATACCTGGAAGGGAAAGCAACTTCAGGATGATAGAGGCTCTTCCGCTCTTGGAAGAATGTCAGATAATTTGGACGCGATCTCAGATCAGATTTCTTTGGCCTCATCTTTAGTTACTCAATGGGACTGAGTCCAGAAACCTTGCGAATTTGAGCAGAAACAAACAAACAAACATGAAAACCATGGCTGACCCACTTTGGAGATGTAGAAATTTAGTAAGTGATTTTTTTTCCCAAAGACATGGACCCAGATTTTTTTCAAGGCTAAAACTGGACTCTCTTTAGTCTTGAAAAGTGGTACTCAATATTTTCAAGTGGATGCAATTTCACAAAATTACTTAGAATTTGACCAAAATTTCTAATATTTACTTACCACCTTTGATCTAGCTTGAAAATTACATTTCTATTTTCAAATATGAGTCAATTCGAAGAACTCAAGGACAGGACAAAGTTCGGTGCATTTCAGAGACGCTCACCACTCGCAGTGGGGATTTCTGCTCTCTACCCTGTTCCGAGTTTGGTATAGATGCAGACAAAATGTGCTCATGCAAACACATATATTCCAAGTCATTAGAGCTGGAAACTTCTCTAAGAGAGGATCTGGACTCTCACAATAGCACCCAAATGCTCTGTGGGGGGATATATCATGTCTTATGTGAGGTTTTTCATTTTTCTCCTTTATTTTCTTTGGATTATGTGGACAAGCTATCAAGACACATTCTGCAAAGAGCAAGACTTCTGCTTCCTTGCAGGCATGCTGTCATTTGGAGGTACCGAGTCTTTGCTAGCTGGCACTTGTTGACCTCATAAATGCTTTCTGTGTACACAGGCAGAGAGGAAACGGATGGCCATGGGGATGTCACTAGCTAATAAGGTTAGGCAGCAGCCCAAATGTGCAGACCAGTAGGGATGCCGATGGTGGCACCAAGCTGTCTTCCCCAATTTCACTTCCTTCCTGGTCACCGCCCATCACTATGGTCATGTAGGTCAAAGGAGAGAGCATGCTTAGGTTTCTCTTGTCCTTGCAGAGCTGACAAACTTCTACTGAACAAATGAAAAGCGTGGGTCTCCACCCCAATCCAGAGAACATCTTCATCAGAGCGTGCACCCAATAGCCTTGCTTTTGTCAGGGTCAATACTGCTTCCAGGCCAGCTCCAAGGGCACGAGATCCTGCTGGCACACTTGGATCCCTGACTCTGGCTGGATGGGGTGGGGTGGTGTTGGGGAGGGTTTGTATGTTGGGAGGTCTTTTGGATGCGTTGTCAGAGCTTGCATAAGGCATTAATGGAAGAGGATAATGCTCTTGTTCTCCCACCACAGCCCACCTTCATGTTAAATGAGAATTCTCCAGACAGGCCTGTCTGCACTGCTTCTACCATTGAAAAGTATTTAAAGGGAGCTTCAGAGAGTAGGCTTAGAGGTTCACAGAAGTCTTGGAAGTAGGGGCTTGTCTGAGCTCCAGACCTCTGTCTTCCTCAGGTGGACGCTGCCAACACCCCAGACTTGGAAGCCTCTAATCATCCTGGAGCCCACCAGACGTTTTATTTCCCAAATAGATGATTTCCACCAATCTGAACAATTTGGACTATTTAATTGGATTTATGGTTTATAAACTGGGATTAAAATAAACAATGAGGTAGGATTAATACACCAGGTTCTATTGACAAAGTTGGGTTAACAGGCAGAAGTGCATGCCCAGGAACCTGCACTGGTATGCCCTGACCAATGGTTAAGTTTTAAAAAACTGAATTTGGTCAAATGGATTATGAACATAGACACAATTCTTAATGGAGAAACCCTTTTGGAGGAGGTCAAATTTCAGATGGTACATTAGTTTCCTAGGACTGCTATAACAAAGTAGCATAAACTGGGTAGCTCCACTAGCCAAAATTTATAGTCTCACAATTCTGGAGGCAATAGTCTGGGATCAAGTTGCCAGCCAGAAGGCTGATGGAAAGTCTTACAGCACCAGGTGGCTACACTGTCCCACTCTTGCAGAAAAGGAATAAGAAGGCTTAGTTTCTGGATAAATTCAAGCAACAGAGCCTTGAGCTTGAGGACAGCAGGCACTAAGGAGGATGAGATGCTACAGAAAAACAAGGAAATCAGAAAATTGTGAAAGTTCCAAAGCTTTCAAAGCAAGTTACAAAGGATCAGAAACTGGGATCATGAGTGGATTCCCAATAGCAGAGCTGGAAGCTGGAAGATGGTGTAGCAATGCCTTTGAAATTTGGAGAAGAAACTTTTCCAAATGAAAATTTTGTTCCAGTCAAATGATCAAGACATCTTCAGATATGTCATGCCTAAAACTTTACCTTCAATGACTTAGTACCTATGCTCCACCAAAGCAAGAGAATAAACTGAGAAAGGAAGACATGGGGTAGGGGATTCTCCCAAATGAGAGCAGCAAATGAAATTCTCTAGAAGGATGATGAAGACGTACACCAAGGCAATAGCTGTGTATCAAGTCTAGAGAAGGTGGAAGGCTCCAGGGGGGATACTTCCAACAAAATCAAAGGATCTCTTTTTGAGAAGTCTGGTAGAAGTATTAGTTATAGAATGTAGAACGTTAAATAGTAAAGAAATCAGACAATGATGAACTCCAGGAAGTTTGTGGAAGAAAGGAAGGATGGAAGGAAGGATGGAGGGAAAGAAGGAAGGGAAAGAGGGAGGAAAGGAGAAGCAGCAGAAGTAGAAGAATGTAAGGAGAACAGGGAAGAGGAGGAGGAGGAGAAGGAGATGGAGGAGGAGAAAGAAGAAAGAGAAAGAGAAGAAGGAGGAAGAAAAGGGGGAGGAGGGGAAGAGGAAGGAGAGAGAAAGAAAAGAAAAGGAAGGAAGGAAGGAAGGAAGGAAGGAAGGAAGGAAGGAAGGAAGAAGGAAGGAGTTAATGATCTCAGGGTCCTGGGATCCAGTCCCGCATCAGGCCCCACACTTAGTAGGGAGTCTGCTGGAGACTTTGTCCCTCTGCCCTTCCCCCAACCCATGCTCACACACACTCTCTGTCTCTCAAATAAATAAATAAATAAATAAAGCATTTAAAAAATGTCACTGGGTGCCTGGGTGGCTCAGTTGGTTGAGTGACTGCCTTCATCTCTGGTCATGATCCTGGGGTCCTGGGATCGAGTCCCCCATTGGGCTCTGCCTGCTCTACAGGAAAGCCTGCTTCTCCCTCTGCCTGCTGCTCCCCCTGCTTGTGATCTTCATCTGTCAAATAAATGCATAAAACCTTTAAACTTAAAAAAAAAAATAAGGAAATCACTTTAAAAAAAGGCTCTAAGTAACTCATGGGTGGAAGAAATCACAGTGGGAAATTTAAAAAATACAAGGGACTTCATTATGATGAAAACACTGAACATTAATACTTTGTGATGCAATGAAGGTGGGACCACACTCAAATCAAAGCATTAAATGCTTCTAGAATAAGAGAGGAGAGTCTGGAAATGGATGCCCTACATTGTCTAGCTTAAAGAATTAGAAACAGAGAATAAACCCAAAGAAGTAGAAGGAACAGGATTACAAGAAATGACAGTGGAAAGCAAGGAACTGGAAACCATGATTCAATAGAAAAGAACAATAAAGCTTAAAGGTGATTCTCTGGAAAGATGAATAAAATAATCTCTGGCAGTCCTGATCAAAAGCACGAGAAGGCAGGAGTATTAGCACCGAGAGCAAAGGGGAAACAGGACAGTTGGGCAGGTCCAAACGTGGAGCAGTGAGGAATGCGTCAGCAAATTTACATCAACAGACTGAAGATGCAAAGTGGGCAAAGCAATATACTTCGGGGAAATCTAGATATTTGGCATAAAACACTTCACTTTTACTTATTTTATTTTTTAAAGATTTGTATTTATTTATTTGAGAGTCAGAGAGAGAGAGAGAGAGAGCATGAGCAGGGAAGAGAGACAGCGGGAGAAGCAGGCTCCCTGCTAAGCAAGGAGCCCAATACAGGACCCGGAGATCATGAGCTGAGCTGAAGGCTGACACTTAACCCACTGAGCCACCCAGGTGCCCCAGAACACTTTACTTTGAAAAAGCAAAGCAATTAGGGGCAGGTTGGTGGCTCAGTGGGTTAAGCACCCAACTCGGTCATGATCTCAAGGTTGTGAGATCAAGCTCCATGTCCTCAGACTCTGCCTAGCAGGGAGTCTGCTTAGGATTCTCTCTCCTCTGCCCCTCGAACATGCATTATCATGAACACTTGCTCTCTCAAAAAAAAAAAATGGGGGGCAATGATAACCCCCAGCTTTAGTCTAGCAGTTACCTCTGGTAAAGGGATAGGATGAGAAAGGACGACATAAATCAACAGACATTACTGTCAGTGTTTTGGATTTCATGTTGGATGAGAGGTTCAAGGAGGTTTATTTCTATTATGATTAGTTATTGACTTCTTCTATAAGAGGGCCATGCGTGGGCCAAGGATCATAGTGTTTCAATCTCCAAGAATTATGATGAATCCAAATCTGTATTTGAGACCTGAAAGCAAACTTCAAGAAATAAAGTAGGGTCTTTACCATTACCCCTGGGGAAGGTGGGGAGAGGCTATTGAGCTGCAGTGAGGAAGGAAAATTAATGTACAGGGTAAATCCAGAGAAGCAAATGGAAGGTGTAGAATAGCTAGTCTGTGATGGGTGATACCAGAAGTGTTTCATGGTATAAGAGGAGGCTATGCTGGACAGTAAGCTGGTATTTCCTCCTCTGTTCAGCTTAGCGACGGGTTGGTCAGTTACCATGATGGTTGCACAGAAGGCAAGTTGTCACCGACACAGTGAATGGAACTGCTTGTGGGCTGCTCACTACTGTCCAGCAAAGGGTGTGTTCACAGACTTCTTGTGTATTAAGGATCCCATATCAGTCTTCCAGGACCAAATACCGCAGACTTGGGGCCTTATACAACAGAAATTTACTTTCTCATAGTTCTGGAGGCTCAAAGTTCAAGATCAAAGCATCAACAGAGTTGGTTTCTTCTGAGGTCTCCCCTTGGCTGGCAGAGGGCCACGTTCTCCCTGTGTCCTCATGTGGTCTTCCCTCTGTGTGTGCATGCTCCTGGTGCCTATCATCTTTTTACAGACCTCCTCTCCAAAAGCAGTTCTCATTCTCAAATTCAGAAGTGCTATGTTGAAGATTGCCACATAGGAGTTTTGGAGAAACACATTTTAACTCATAACCAATCCAATGGAGAAGCATCCAGACTCTAGGACGAGACTAGGAAGAAAGAGGATTTGGGGGGTCCTGCATCTGTGAGTTAGCACATGCCAGCCTGTTCTGACCAAGTATTCCAGGATCAGCATGGAGCCCAGAAGGTGAACAAGAATGAGTGAACTCAAAAATGAGAAGAGGCTGGAATGGACAGACCGGCCAACTGGACCAGTCCTCCAGCTCACTATACCATTGCCACCAACGCTTGCATAAGAGTCACAGTAGCAGAAAACAGAACCTGATTCCCCAGGCCCCACATGCTTTGGGGCTGGTGGCTCTAGCACTAGGCCCTTCTATGGGATGGGACATACTAGTTATACCTTGGACCATACCAGTGACCAACACAATGAGCTGAGCAGATAGTTATTATTGCCCACATTGGACCATGAGGATAACTTGTCTCTGATTGAGGTCATGTAAATTTCCAGACACTCAGAAGTCAGTTTAGACCTGCCTGACTCCCAACCCATAAACTTTCCAGGGCATTCATAGAGGCTGTGCTTTGAATATTTCATAGACAGATCATCCAAGCAGAAAATCAATAAAGAAACAAGCATTGGACAAGATGGACCTCATAGATATATACAGAACATCCCACCCTAAAACAAGAGAATCTCATTCTTCTCAAGCGCACATGGAACTTTCTCCAGAATAGACCACCTACTGGGTCACAAATCAGGACTCAACCAATACCAAAAGACTGAGATTATTCCCTGCATAGTCTCAGACCACAGTGGTTTGAAACTGGAACTCAACCACAAGAAAAAGTTTGGAAGGAATTTGAACACCTGGAAGCTAAAGCCCACCTTGCTTAAGAATGTTTGGATCAACCAGGAAAATGAAAGAAGAACTTAAACAATTCATGGAAACCCATGAGAATGAAGACACTTCAGTCCAAAACCTATGGGATACAGCAAAGTTGGTCCTAAGGGAGAAATACACAGCCATCCAAGCATCCCTCAAAAAAATAGAAAAATCCAGAATACACCAGCTGTCTTTACACCATAAAGAACTGGAGGATTCAATATTTCATCAGATAATCTTAGATTCTGTGATGGCGAATTTTATCTGTCAACGGATGGGGCCATGAGTGCCCGGATATTCGGTTAAACATTATACTGGGTGTGTCCGGGAGGGTGTTTGGGGACAAAATTAACATCTGAATTGGTAAACTTGACTAAAGCAGATTGCCATCTCTGATGTGGTGGCCCTCATCCAACCCACCATCAGTCTGAACAGAATAAAAAAACCCAGTAAGGGCGAATTCTCTCACTGCCTGATGGTGAGCAGGGACATCAGTCTCCTGCGTTGGGACTCAGACTGACCGAAACTACATCATCGGCTTTCCTTGATACTCAGCTTGCCAACTACAGATGGAGGGGCCTCCTCAGACTCCAAAACACACGAGCCCATGACTTGTAATAAATCACAAATATCAATATCTCCTGTGGGTCATGCTTCTATGGAGAATATAGGCTAATACAGAATTCCAAACACTGTATAAAGGTTTTTTGACATTATCAATGGGTTGATAAGCACTTTACAAATTCCTGTTAGCTCAATTAAAAGAAAAAAAAACAAGCAAAATGTAATTCAAGGGACAATTTCTAATTACGGTATCTTATTGAAAATAACATCGCGGGGCGCCTGGATGACTCAGTCGGTTGGGCGTCTGCCTTAGGCTCTGGTCTTGATCCCAGGGTCCTGGGTTTGAGCCCAGAATCAGGCTCCCTGCCCTGTGGGAAGCCTGCTTCTTCCTCTCCATCCGTCTGTTGCTCCCTCTGCTTGTGCGCGCGCACGCTCTCTCTCTCTCTCAAATACATAAAATATTTTTTTAAAAAGAAAGAAAGAAAATAATGTTGTTCTTACCAACTGTACTTTCTTACAGATTTTCATGGTTTAAGACTTGCTTCTCCCTAAAGAAAGGTAGGAATGCAGGAGCTTTTTCCTTTTTCTTTTTGATGGGTGATGTCCCTATTTGTGCTGATCAGGTCAAAGAATGAGACCGATGTTGGCTGAGCAGCTACTTGGTGACAGCAGCAGCGTGACGTCCTTGCTGGTTGTGGGTCACACGGGATCCTCAGAAGCATCATCCGATTTACCCCCTCTCTTGTGCCCAGGCAGGGGTGGAGCGGTGGGTGGCTGGCAGCCACGGGAGCAGGACAGTTACAGAAGGAAGCAGCTCCTTTGCCAGGAGACTGCCGCAGTTGGTCAGGAAATTATAACCCCGCGGAGTATCTTTAGCAAGCAGAGGGATAGATTCCAAATAGGGCTGGATCCAGACGAACTTCTCAGGGTTTCACCAATCATAGGCCCGGGAGACAGCAGCATAGCCCGTGCAGAGAATCCCAGCGCAGCCATTTCTCGCAGATGCTCCCCTCTCCATCCCGCCGCCTTATCTGGTTTGGAAAGCGACCGCGGGCGCGTGAGAGACCTCTGACGTCCCACAAGCATCCCAGGAAGGGCCCGAGCCCTGTGATCGTCAGGACCCTGAGGTGTTCATGCCGCCTCCATCCCGCCCCTCCTCTGCGGCACTTACAAATGTAGTTGATGAATGTAACAAGAAACACATGTTTTCATTTAAATTACAATTAGCAATTAGAGAGTTAAGTGTGCCCTAGATAGAATATATAATCGTTGTCGAATTTGCGGCATAGCTACTTTACTGTTGCCATTCTCCTTTTATGCTTTGCTTTATGATTTTATAGTAAATTTATGCAGAACTGAGAGCAGCCCAAGCTAAACAAAGCTGCTGGGTTGGAATTATTTGTGGTTTGTTGTTGTTGTTGTTGTTGTTTTTAAAAAGGTCACCAGTCTAGGCCCGCTGCAGATCCGTTGCCTGGTGTGATTCTCTTTGTTTTAGGGAACGCGAGGAGAGAAGGCATTTCATTTACCCTCCTAGCAATTATTATATTATAATATTTATTATAACATAATATAATAATTATTATAGCAATTATTTTATAAAAATTCGATAATTTTGTGGCGAGGCTTCCAGGGTATACTTCTGAGCATGATGGGCTACCTCTATGTACCTACCACTCGGGATGAGCTCCTGAAAAATCCAGAAAGGGAGAAGCAAGTGCTCGTCTCCTTGTGGGCTTCAGGAATGTCTCATGGAGAAATTAATATTCACTTCTGCTTTTCAGTCAAGATTATTTAAAAAATAAAAAATGGGACACAAAGTCGTGCCAATACGTGCAAGTGGCCGGGGGTGGGAGGAACAGGGGGACAAATCAAGTGCATTCCAGATGGCAGGGGAAGCTGGCTCATGGAATCGCCAAGGGGACAATCCGTAGGGCCAGAGAGCCACGGCACAACCAGTCCAGAATCACAAAGGGTTTCTCCCGCAGAATAGGTTGGGGGACCTAACGGAGCCCCCTGGTGAGAAAGTCATTCCTGGCGATGAGCCCCTCCCTCCAAATAGAATGGAAGACGAAAGGCATGGTTTATGGTAAGCTCAGGACTGGGGCAGAGTCCTGCAGAGATCATGCCCCGCACATGTAACTGTAGGCAGCTGGGAGACCCAAATGTATAACTTCTTGGCACTGAAGGAGGAACCACAGTTTGGAAAGGTTAGCCCACCAGACACAGAGGCGAGAGGAGATGGCTGCTCAGGGATCCCGTCAGGAATCCGAGACTCTGGGCAGCGTTTGCTGTAGCTGGCAATGGGCACGGAGCCACTGGTGGACACTGGACGAAATCACGTCTGGATTTCTCTGAAGGGGGAGGCAGGTCACACCGGCTGAGGGGAACGGTAACCATCTCTGGTGGCTATAGAGTGACCGGTATTTTATTTCCGCTTCTCTTGTGGCCACATAGACCCAGTCACTCAAAACAGCCCCAAAACAGAGAGTCTCCCCTTCTTTTCCAAGGTTCCATAAGTGCTTCCAGGTGGAAATACTAAGCTAAAAAATTTAATGAAAAAAATTAAAAAAACAAAATAAAGTTTCTTTACCTGTCAGTTGGTAAAAGGAACGAGTGGCTCACGAGGCGCTCTTATCACCCACGTGTCCTCCTGTAAGGGTAGGGTAACCCTCGCTGGGGACCCCGGGGGGCCAGCTCCTTCCTTCTCCTTCCGCATGGTTTTTCATGCCCTGGAATTGTTTGTCTTGAGCATCGGGGACGGGGGGTAAATTTTCCTCAACCCACTGACAGTCCTCGTGGAACATCTGCATAACGACGGGATTTATTTTGTTCATTATGACGGCTGCAGAGCGCCCGGCTTTATTTCACTCCTGCAGACGAGTTGGGCTCCCGTAAATTATCCAGCTGCTCTCCGTGTAAATGGCCGGCAGTCCTGGGAGAACTGGCAAGTCGTCTCCGAGTTGTCTCTGCTTCTTCATTTTGGTTATTTCTGTGTCATAAAAGTTATGACATATCAGACAGAGGAAGGCTCAAGAAGGCCTCTAATAAATACTTTTCAACAAGCTCGAGACAAATCTAATAACGGAGCCACTGGGCCTTCAGAGAAAGTTCTGAATGCTTCCCCAGCCCTGAGCGCTCGAAGGCGGGTGTGCCTTTACTGGGGAAGTCAGCACCCATTTCTGCCCCGAGCATTTTGCTTTGTGTGTACTGATGGAAACTTTATTTTGCTGCCTTGAAAAACTGTCCAGTTCTGTGGGAGTCTTTGTGTTCCTGACAATGGATCTCCTCTTGGAGTTTTTGAAAACATAACAGCTATAAATAGAAGCAGTCCCTAAGTACGGAAACAAACACGGACCCCAAGTTTCTGGACAACGGCATGACCCATGCTGGCCTCACATGACATTTTCTTTCCCCTCTTGCTCTCATTTATCTTTTTTCCTTAGGATTTGGCACAAAACCCATAGACCTGGGGGAGAGGCGATATGTTAGTCAAGGCTCTTCAGAGTGACAGAGCCAGAGAGAGGGCAAGAGACAGAGAGGGAGAGGGAGAGAGAAGAATTTATTATAAGGAGATGGCTCATGAAGTTACAGAGTTGGCAAGCCCAGGACCAGTGAGTGGTAGGGAGGGGGTTGGCACCCCAGGAGAGCTAACAATAGATAGAGTTCTAGTCCCAGGGCCAGCAGGCTCGAGACGCAGGGAGAGATGATATTTTAATTGAAGTCTAAAGGCATAAAATAGCCAATGTCCCAGTTCCAAGGCAGTGAGGCAAAAGTTTTTTCTAACTCAGGCTACGGTTCACCTTTTGTTCTATTCAGGTCTTCCACTGATTAGATGAGGCCCATTCACATCCTGGAGAGCAATCTGCTTTACCTCATCTACCAATTCAAAATGTAAGCTCAGGCCAAAACTTTCTCTTAGAAACATCCCCCAAAATATTTGGCCAAATACCTGGGCACTCTGTGGCCCAGTCAACTTAAATCCAAAGTTGACCACCCCAGGTGGGTGGAGGGGGGGGATGTGATATTGGGCCCTAGGGAGCATGCTCTGTGTCTTGTTTATCTGAGACTTCCTCCTGGGAACAGAACACATGGCAGGATATATTGGGGAGATGGCTATCTCTCTCAAGAGATACCTAGTGAACAAGAAATCATGCTATTCACCCCACACCTCCATACCTGCTGGAAATAGCAAAACTCTTTAATCATGAAAGACTCATTCTATCTTGGAAGTTTTCAGACTACTGGATTATTTGTTCTTACGGTCTCAGGGTTCCAGGATGGATTGAGAGGGAAGGCAGAGAACAGGGGGGCTTGCTTCTTGGTCTATAGGGATGAAGACCCATTGGTCTTGAGGGATCAAGACTAAGGCCCATTGTCTTCATGGCTGGTTTTCTGTGTGATCCAAAGGGCAATACCATGATTACCGTAGAGACCTCCACCGAGGCATTCCAAAGCATGAAGCATAATAGTGGGTTTTCCTGGGTAGCCATCAGCTGGAGTCATAGAAGGGCTTGCCACCTCCCAGGGTAGCCTCAGAACCAAGCTCCAGTCTGCCATCAGTGACATGACTTGGTGTCTCTCCTGCTCCCCCCACCTTTTCCTCCTATCCCCTGGATATTTATGTTTATAGTTAGTCCTGTGTGCTTATTCAGTATGAAGACTAATTCCCTTAGCTGAGTCTTGACTTGCAAAGGAAAAGTCTGTCAGTTATCTTTAAATGTAACCCCTGAAATATGACAGTCTATTGACTCCCCTTGGGGTAAGGATGTCTGGAACTCAAGATCTCAAAGATTCGTAGAGATTCCGGAAGACGTGGAAATAAGTGTGGGGATGGAGGAGGGCAGAGGGCAGAAATCAGGGCAAAAACATATTTCATGTTCCTTTCTGACATTACAGAGGTGTAGATCAACAACAATAATCATTATACAAATAGCGTGTTGGTATTATTACCATTTCTCAAGCTTATCCTGTTAAACCTTCCACATACCAGATATGACACTCAATACTTTCAGATGTTTTTTGTTGAATCCTCATAACTTTATGAGGCAAATATTTCCCCTCATATTATAGATCAGGCTAGGGGGAGAAGTTACATTTTTTATTTTAGGCACTGTGCTAGATACTTAAGAAATCTTTTCATGTGTATTTACAACCCTTTAACACATGTCAAATTACATCTACTTTACAGATGGGAAGACTGAGACAGGGCTCCTGTTCAGGAATGATGCGAAAAGTTTATAGCTATCAATTCGGTCAACTCTAGGGGAAGGGGTCCTAAATCCTGGGACTTTGGAAAGTCAGCTTTAAGCTAAGTTGCCCTGGATAGTCCAGTGTCCTCTTGGGGATTCTTCTGGAAGTTTCTCTGAACCAGTGTCCCTGGTATCGTCCAGTGTGAGCCCTCAAGCCTCTGGGGGTTGTTTGGAAGTCAGGAAGGAGAGTAAAAGGGGAGAGAGGATTAATTCACAGACCCCGTGACACATGTTGAAGGCAAATGAAAGCTAAATGAGAAATTTAATTTTTCATTCTCACTTCTGTCTGCTGGACTGTGTTACTCGCCCTAAGGTGTAGCAATGATATTATATCTAAAAAAGACTATAATTTCCTATCATCATCACTGAATAGTATTTATTGAGTGTCTATGCGGATGGACTAGTTGACGTGGGAAATCATGATATCTACTAACTGACACATTCCTAACATGTGAGTGAGGCTAGCACCCCTGGGTGGCTGGATGCAAAGCCACAAGTTTTGAAATAATAAGTATTGAGGAATTCCTTTCCCAGTGCACCGAACCAAGCCATCTGTGCCTTGCCAACCCAAACGGCAGAATAAACAGCATATTCCTCTCCCCTCCCCCAGTTCAGGTCCAAGACTGAAACACTGGTCTATTTGTTTCTCCCAAACCACAGCATGAACTTTTCCAGCAATGGCAGGAAAAGGTTTCCCGTTCCCGCCTCCTCTACCCCATCCCCTTCTCCAATTAATACCAAAGGTTTCAATTATACTGGAAACCTGAGCTCTGGTATGTTATTAGAATCTTGTTTCAGGAAAACACACCTCCAAAACCCCCAGGTCCTTTGGAGATTTTTCCGTTCTGCAGAAGCCACTGGGGTAGGACTGTTATCTGAGATACTTCTCAGGAGGTGTTTCTCCCCCTTTCCTAGGAAGGAGCGGGATCCTGATGTGATGGGGTCTGGGCTGCCTGGTGCTTAGGAACTTTGAGGAACTTGAGATGACCTTGGTGCTTGAAGCCATGAACCTTAGGGGAACTGCTTTACCTGGGTGTACCTGACACTCGTCACCTCCAACCAATAAGTGTGTTGCCCTGGGGAGGCATCTTTGCAAAATTAGAATTTCCTCGTTGTTTCTGTTTTTCTGTTCTTATCTATAATATTCACTTCTCTTTTTTAAAGATTTTATTTAGTTATTTGACAGAGAGAGACACAGCGAGAGGGAACACATCAGGGGGAATGGGAGAAACAGACTACCCACTGAGAAGGGAGCCCAATGCAGGGCTCAATCCCAGGACCCTGGGATCATGACCTGAGCTGGAGGCAGATGCTTAATGACTGAGTTACCCAGATGCCATATAACACACATTTCTTAAAGGAAAGATCAAATACTGGGGCCTTGGGGTGGCTCAGTTGGTTAAGCATCTGCCTTCAGCTCAGGTCATGATCTCAGGGTCCTGGGATTGAGCCCAATCTCAGAGGTCCCTGCTTCTCTCTCTCCCTCTGCCTCTCCCCCTGCTTGTGCTCCCTCTTTTTCTGTCAAGTAAATAAGTAAAATTAAAAAAAAAAAAAAAAAGAAGAGCAACTACTTTATCCATTTTTTAAAGGAGAGACATCAGGAACTAAACTTAAGAGATATGAACCAAGAGAAACCATAAACCCCAAACTAGAAAGAACTACACTCATTTGTGAAAAATATAGATTTAACTTGAGTAAATGCCTGCACAAGGTTTGCTTAAGTCATCAAAACTCAGTATCTAGACAAACATAATTTCTTTTATATTTTGAATAATTGATATCAACTTTACTTCTCAAGACCCACCATGATGGACAGACCAGGAAAAAATGGAAAATTTCCTAGTTAAAAATACATTAGTTTCTTCATAGGATCTTCAGAACCCTCCAGGAACTTTCCAGTATCTTCTGGTTCTATCACTTTTCTGGTGATCATTCAGTCAACTCAAAAACGAATTCTCCACTTAGCCTTCAAGATGGCCCCCAAGAGTTCTCAGCTCCTGGCGTTCACACTCTTATGGAATCTCCTTCCACGTCACATCAGGGTTGTTCTCGTGACGAGCAGAATATGGCAGAAGTCCTGGTGTGTGACTTCTGCGATTAAGCCACTTCAAACTTTGGTGTTTCCTCCTTGGTTTTGAGACCACTTTCTCTGGAGGAAGCTTGCTGCCATGTCAGGAAGATACCTAAGCAGCCCGATAAACTGTGACTTCCTTTCAGCGACCAACAGCAACTTGCCAGAAGAGAGGAGAGGCTATCGTCAGAGTGGATTCTCCAAGCCCGGTCAAGCTCCCAGATGACTTTCCCTCCAGCCAACATCTTGACTGCAGCCACACCAACAGCCCAAGCCAGAACCATCAGCCAAGCCACTCTTGATTCTTGACACACAGCAACAGGGCAAGATAACAAAAATTCATGGTTTTTGAAGCCTCTAGATTTGGAGTAATTTGCAGCAAGAGATGCCGATAACCTCTGGAGCAGTCCTACCTCTCCCCATTGTCTGGTTGGAAACATTCACTGAGAGAATGGCAGTGTTGTCTGATGGGTCTGGCCAGGGTTTGTATGAAGGAGAGGAATTCTGGGTCTCTATGGTTGTGTTAGGATCCTCCAGATCATTTAGATGATCCAAGGCAGGGATGGATCTGGTTGGATCCGGTCTCTGCTGACAAAGACTCTGTAAGTGATTTCCGTCATCTGTTCTCTCAGCTCAGGCAGGGTTGGTGGTTCTCCATGACTTGTTCAGCCCACTTCGCCCCTGCCAGCCCTGCAGACCCTTCCTTGGAATCAGGCTGTCATCCCTAGTTGACCCCTGGCCTAGCATTCAAGGTTACTAGTCATATTGCTGTGGCAACAACAACCTTCCTGGAAAATTGCCAGTCAGCTCCTTTGGCTACCTTTCTTGTTCCTCACAGTGTAGGAGACACTTCTGGATCCTTCCATGACCCACGTGCACTGAAGGAGGCTCAGGAGGGCTACCTCAGGCATTCATTGTGACAGGACTACACCATCTTTTTAGCTTTCGTTCAGTGGGGTCATATCACCACTGGCTCGTGCCATGGAACAGTCCCCTTTTGGAGTTCCAAAGAGGGAGCAGGGAGCTGGACCCTCCGCTTTGGGCCTCACCGTGGGCTCTGGCTTGCTGGAAGGTCAGAACACATAGTCTTGATCACTGGTTCTAGTACCTCTTGCTACACTCCACAAGGGGGTAGGACAGAGTTCTATGTGAAACTTCTTTTCTGCCACACCTACCTGCTTCTCTAGGCCAGCAAACATCCCCCGCCTGGCAGTCAGAGGCAGGAATAACTTCTCTAGATCATGGAAGAAACCTACATCAGCCTGCCAGGCTGTGCTCTTCATTTGGGAGCCGGAGTGTGGCAAGGAACAAAACCGATGAAGATAAAAATGTCTGACTTAATATGCTCAAATTATTATCCTAACTGTCTGCTAATTTTGATTGTCTTAAAATATAATCTATTTTCCCTCAATAAAAAAAAACTCCACGCATGCACACATACACAAATGCACGGAACCAGTTCGAAGTGGAAATCTACCAACATATCTCCTCTAACAAGTTCTCCCCAAACAACTAAATTTAGAATATGAAAATCACCTCCAGACTGAACCTGAACTTCACTGTAATTCATGCCACTCCAGACATTGTGTCCCAAGCCAGACTGATGTGGGGACAAGCAGGGTAATGACGAGTGTGGACTGTAGATCCTGGGTTGCCAGGAAAGTGGGTAAAAGCTATGAAGGGAACATTATGGCCTCAGTGAAAACCTCACACACTATATACCTGGAGGTCTGTGTGTGAAATCCTGTGCATGGACAGATGTAACTAAATCACATTTGTGGACTCTTCTGGAAATAGCTTCCCCCGCCACACACACCTGTGGGGGTTCGTTAAAACTGATTTGAGCAGAACAGAAGAAGCAATCCACTCCCCAAGCATAATGCAATTCACTGCTTCTTCTCTGCCTCTTTGAATAATCACAACATGGTCCTTTACCCAAGTCATAAATAATTTTATATTTCTCTTACTCTAAGCCTTTGAAAGATGTCATCAGGAGAGTGACAAAGGAACATCCTAACTCATGAAAGTTGGGTTGACCTGGATGCTCAACATGGGCTGAACGTAGGGTCACATTTCCTCAGGTTTCAGCAACACCTGTGTGTAGATGAGGTTCCAAAAGCAGCAGCTCCTGGACTTCCATGGGCAAGTCACAAATGCCCAGATGATGTTCACAAGAACTCCAGCCTTCCCAGCCCTTCGTGCATGGCCCTGAGAGCCTTATGTGCAGACTTGTGAATAGTCTTCCTAGCTTCCTTATCCAGAGTATATCTCCGTGCATCCTTTCAGCTATAAACCTGTGTGCTGTGAACATAATACAGTGTTCTTTTTGGTCCTGCTGAAGCAAAGATGGGCAAAAAGCCCCCTCCCCTGTTCTGTCCGCCATTTTGTCACTGGTTCTCTGGAGCAGAGACCCTCAGGGAGACCTGCCTCTCTGCCATTCTCTCTTTCTTCAAGGGCTGGAATGAGTCCCGTGTTAGACCCCATCTGCCCTTCCTGAGGTTTTATTTCTTTCTTTTCACAGATACCCATGCACAAATTCTCCTCTGCATGGGAACCCTTTCCCTCAAGACAATCTAGTACTCAGAAAGATTCTCACAGTGTATAGTTGCCCGTCAGGCCATCCCATAGGATGATTTCAATCTCATTCCAGGCTCATCTGGAAACACTTGCTAAATTCAGACACAAAGTAGTTTGGATATAGGTCCATTTAAGTTGGTCATCCTCTGTCCCAGTAGCAAATCTGCTATGGGAGATTCTAATAAGTTCTAGATTTTTTTTTTCCAGCACACTTTTTTCATGTCTGCAAATTTTAATCTGGTTATTTGCCAGTGTCTGGTTGTATCTGATAAAATCAATTAGAAGAAGGAGCTGGTGGTGGGGAGGGGTGAGATGGGTACATAAAGAGCAGGGACTTTTGCCCTTTGGTTGTGTTAGTCATGTGGGTTGCCATAAAAGTACCACAGATCGGGGGCCTTAAACAATAGACACTTATTGACACACTATTCTAAACACTATTGACCCACTATCTCAGCAGAGGCTGAAAGTCCAAGATCAGGGCATCAGCAGGGTTGGTTTTTTTCTGAGGCCTCTCTCCTCCGATAACGGCTCATAATGGCCATCTTCTCCCTGTGCCCTCAAGTGGTCTTCCCTCTGTATGCATCTGTGTGCTAATCTCCTTCTCTCATAAGGACACCAGTTACATTGGGCTGGGGCAATCCCATTGATTTCATTTTGACTTAATTACTTCCTTAAAGGTCTTATCTCCATATACTGTCACATTCTGGGGAAATGGGCTTGAACATATGAATTTTGGGGGAACATAATTCAACCCATAATTCTGGCCTTGGGGGAGTCAAAGGAAGGTGATTATGGAGAAGCAGGGCCTTTAAATGAGACTCCCCGAGGACTACTGGGCTGAAGGAATCTCTATGGGTAAAGAGGCTATCTGAACTTGGCTGAGTGTCTGCCATCCTCCCCTATGACCAACTGCCAGGTTATTATTGGCAGGACTAAAGGTGTATAACTCTGCGTTCCAAAGAAGAGTTTGGAAAATTCCCTGTGGGATCTTGAGATTTTATTAATTATAGGCTTCCCAAAGATTTATGTTCCTTAATCAAACAGATGACTCTTTTTGTGACCACAGTGAGCCCTGAGGGATGGGAACTGACTGGTGGACACTCACAGCTTCAAGACTCAAGATCAGAAAGACACAATGTGTTTGGAAAGATACAGAACATGCAAACCTCTTCATGGTGACAGTATTATTAACATCATGGGCCACGAAGATTCTACAGGGTTTGGAGTAAGCAAGGAAAAGCAGATGGATATTGTACCTGGACCATATTCTCAATTAAGGACTGATAAATATCAACCACAACCTTCCATCTTTGTTGTTTTATGTTACTAAGAGAACTGTATAAAATTTAATAGGTTCACATGAGAACTTGGGACCCAAAGTCTAAACTCTGTTTTCTCTAAGGAGACTTCAAATGGCACACACACATGTGTAGCTGTGGCTGGAGGGACCCATATGGTAAATTTTGAGACCCAAGCCCAAGATACTGTTTTGGAAGAGAAGAAGTTGCAGGCTTAAGACATATGGTTTATGGCTCAGCCCTTAAGATACACATACTTCATTTTAATTCAGGATCAATGTAAAAATGTCTTTCAAGCCCATTGAGTACTTAGGATAGACTACAGCATTACTCTTAGTAGTGGTGAAATATTACTAATGGTACACACCTGTCATGGCCCCAGCGCATGTTGATCCAGTTTTCACTCATTCATTCAATAAATCTTTATTAAGTACTTTCCATACACCCGGAGCTGTGTCCCCAGCCATGAGCACAATAGACAGGCTCCTGTGCCCATGGATTTATAGAGAGTTAAGTGTCCAGGGTGACATCATAGAGAGCAATGGAGGGGAGGAAGTAGGGAGAGCAGTATGAAGGGAAATGGACAGGTGAGCAGAAGCTGAATCACACTATGTGAAGTCCCAGAATGAGTTAACATACGGGAGTAGGAGGTTGCAATTCATATTTTTAAAAGATCATTTGGACTGCTGTGTGGACAAATGATTATGTGGGATCGAGGCTGAGCAGACGGATGCGCTGGGAGGCTGCAGTGGTCCCGCTGAGAGATGACAAAGTCTAGGAATAGGGTGGTGGAAGTGGTGGGTTCAAACAAGGGAGGGGGTTGCTGATGGAGGAGAAGGGTGTGGTGCCAAAAGGAGACTATTACCCAAAGGAAGGAAGATTGCTTGGAAAAGAGAAAACTGCAATTCACAGAAATGGGCTTAGACTTAACAGGTAAAATTTAATTTAGGCTATGAAGGATCTCCTCATAGCAAGGACTACTATGTTCTGAAAAACTGGAAAAATTGGTGTGCCCTTCCTGAGGGCCCCATGAAAGGGGCTAAAGACCAGCCATATGTTGACTGATGGAGCTTGACCTTGTGCAAAGACAGAGAACTATACTGGGAAACCCGAAGTTACTCCAGGCATGGATTCTGATTTGCCACATTTCATGTGTGCCCTGGCCCAGCTCCTTCCTCTTCCCATCGTGTCATCTGGATGGTAGCCACTAGCCACATGTGGCCACTTAAATTTAAATTTAAATTTAAAATGACCACATTGAACTTAAAATTCAGTTCTTCAGACACACTAAGCACATTTCAAGCCCTTCCATACCACCTGTGGCTAATGGCTACCTCATTGGTTAGCATAGCTATAGAATATTTTGTTGTGGGACGTTCTATTGGACAACACTGCTGTAGAAAGTTCTCACTCCCCTGGGTTAAATACCTCAGAATATCTCCAGGTCAGATCTGCTAATCTCGGTTCCATCTTGCCAGTTCTCTGTTGCTGACCCTTTTGTTTTGGGTGGTATGGTCTAAATGTCTATGTCAAGGCCCCACCTCCTCCCTGATTCAAGGGCTGAAGTTTTAACCCCTGTGATGACGGTATTAGCAGGTGCGGCATTCGAGAGGTAATTAGGTCATGAGGTAAAGCCCTCATGAATGAGATTTGTGTCCTTATGGAAGAGACCCCAAAGAGCTCCCTTGTCCCTTCTACCATATGGGGATACAATGAGAAAACGGCCATCTATGAACCAGGAAGTGGGATCTCAGCAGATACCAAATTTTCTGGGACCTTGATCTTGGACTTACAGCTTCTAGAACTGAGAAACAGATGTCTGTTGTTTATAAGTCATTCATTCCTTGGTATTTTTGTTGTAGCGGTGTGAACAGACTCAGGCAGGTGCCCTTCCTGCTCTTAGATTGCCCACTCCAGACTATCCTTAGTGTCTGGCTTGCCCTTCCCTGAGATGTGGACCCCAACTCCTCTCTACTCCATGTCCCATGGCCACACATCAGAGCCCTACCCACTCTCAGGCCAAGAACCAGCTCTTGGACCACCTTGGGCTTTGTCTTCGGCCCTATTTGCTAAGTCAAGTAGGTTGCATATTCCAGAAGACGTTGTGACCCAGGAAGCAGAGCACCTGGGCTGAGGGTGAGTCACATACTCCTGCTCAGTCTCCAAGGAGACGGATTGGTGTCTTAAAGGTGAGTGTTGATGTGTCCTTCAGAGGCAGCATCCCAGAGGGGGAAATGGACAGGGAGGAAATGTCATTCCCTGTGCAGCAAAGAAGTTAGGTCCTCAGAGGAGGAACAATAAATAGAAACATAGGTGTAAGAATTTTGTTCTTCCCCTCACTTCAGAAAGCAGGTTTCATATATATTTCAACACCCAGCTTGCTCAAGAATGGAACAGACATTCACGTGCCTGCAGAACCAAAACACAGCTGGTAGGTCTAATTTTAGGTCTCTAAGCATTGACAGTGTAGCTAGACTCAGCTGAACTCACTGACAGTCTTGTCTAAGCCATGGGGCAGCACCTTTTTTGAGCCTCGGCTCCCCGGGAGGGGACAAGAGTCTGTGCCTGCTCAGGTGTGAACTCTTTGGGCCAGGAGATTAGGCAGCCCTTCTCCTTGGCCTGCTTCTGGGCCTCAAATTGCCTTGGACACCTCTGAAACAACAGTCTTGGAAAGAAAAATGCCCTAATACCAACCTTGTCTGGTGGACCGAATGGGAACATTCAGGAAGATGATGTTTGCCTGGGATAGTGGTTCCAATGGAATATGATTCTCCATTTTGCCCAGACTGATCAGAGAAATAGAGAAGTCCTGGCTGACAGAAGCTTCTAGTACCATGTGGCTTGGGTTTGAATCTGTCATGTCATCTATGTTATAACATAGATGATTCGGGTGAGTCACTGAATCTGTGTCTAGGTTTCCTTGTCTGTAAAATGATACTTCTCACAGTGTCTACCTTACAGCAGAAGCCTGAAGTGTTGTTGTAAAGGTAGTTGAGGTAATGTATGCAAGGTTAGAATGGTGCCTGGCACAAAGCAAACATTAAGTAACTGTTAGCTATTTTAATTAACTGATTGCTCTGATTGAGGCACTTAGCATTGATAATATAACAAGACAGCAAAGGATAGTGGCAAAATGTATTCTCTGGAATCGAAGCCCCATTCTGCCACTAACCAGCTCTTAGGGTTAAGCAAGTCAGTTAAGCTCTCCATGTCTCAGTATTTTCATGGATAAAATGAAGTTAATAATCTGGGCATATTAATAGTATCTTTTCCAGATGATAGTTACGAGGATTAAAGGAGCTAATATACATGAAACACTCAGAAGAATGCCTGGTATTACGGAGTAAGAACTTGGTAAGAGCTAGCTGCTATTAATATTATTATTATTATTATTATTATTACTATTATATGATTATTATTGTATAAAGGCAAAGAGTGTAGTAAAGTTCACTGAAGGTTGAAATGAGACTAAGCCTCATTGACTCTTGCTCCAAAGAATCAGAGCGAACTGTGAGATCTCACAGGCACTATTCAGTTAATGGGCAAATATTTGTAGAACACCTACGATGGTTCCAGAACTGGTCATTGCTGTCAACACCCGATAGCATTGTGCTGGTGAACTCTTGGTTAATGAGAGTTTGGGTGTTGCTGCCAAACACAGGGGTCAGTGGAGTCCTGTCTGATCTGTCAAGGCAAAAGTTGCCCAACACTACAAATATCATGGTGCCTGTAACACATTGTCAGTCTCCAAACCAAGAAGAACAAAGAAGGAAGAGCTTGTCTTAGACCCTTAAACATCCCTAGTGTGATTCCAAGTGAGGTCAAGGCCCAGACCAAGGAGGCAGAGGCAAGTCAAAGCCTTGTGGTGTTTCTCGCAACCCCCTCTCCCACACCCGTGCCTTTCCCTGGCACCCACCTCACCCTTGGCGGCCTGCGGCATGGCGGAGGTGACATAAGAAAGCCGGGAGATAGATAATGGAGACACTTACCCTCCTATGGCACCTCTAAGGGTTGCTGAACACCTTGTCTCTGTGAACACTCAGGAGGCCTCATTGGTGGCAGGTCACGCAACGCTAAGACAGAGGAGGCCATGAAGGGTCCCTTTCCCCTCGGAATGCACAGCTCTCCCACTTTGCCCTGCTTCCCCTTCAAGCCTGGCTCAGGCTGAGGAACTGCTCGTGGGTCATGATTTGGCCTTCAGGTAGGCCTGTGATACCCACTCTGCGTCCGTGTGTGTACTCTCTTCCAGGTCCTTGACTGCACCTCTGGAAATAAGATCCCAGAGAACCCTCTTTCCTCTCTGCCTTTTGGTCACCCTTGAAGGAAGTCGGCCTCTCTCTCCAGGGAGGCCAGCCTCACTTTCCGGGGCCTGGAATGCCTCCACATTGCCCAGCGCTAAGAGCCTTGGTCCTCAAGAGCCCGGCTGAACAGTCAAAAAGCACTTGCAGGCACAAAAACCTGTTAGATTCCTAAGCCCATCCTCTGCAGGAGTTAGGAAAAACAAGGCAATGGATTTAGCATTCCTCCTCCTGACTCAGGGTAAAAAAGAAAAGCCACCTTTCAGGCTCTGGAATGGCCCCAGAATAGCCTCACTCTCGCTCTTTTTCTCCTTGGGTTGCTTTCAGTTTAAGTCAATTAGACAGAAAATGAGATCCCAAAACCTACAACCGTACACGCATGGGGGTTCTTATTTATTTATTTATTTATTTATTTCCCTTTTTTTTCTCCCCTTTCTCCCTCCAGCACCTTGTTCTTGAAACTTGTCTGGTTCAACATTTCACCGGCTTGGTTAAGTATCTTGTAAGGAAATCATTTATAATAAAGCTGGTATGCTTGGGTTTATCATTTCTAAGTGTGGGTCAGGGTTTGGTTCGCTATGTTAAACTCTCCATGCTGCATGTGATTTGTCAAGCTTTGTCAGGAACAAAAAGTTCCGGGATGTGCAAAGCAGGACTGCTTGGTTTCCATGGAGATACTGCTAGTTAGGCTATGGAAATCCTGAAAAGGCCAGAGGATGAGTGACAATACAAGGATTTAGCGGCTGATCTGAAGAGCCAGACTGAATTAATGAGATTTTTCACAGAGCGTTATTAGCCAGGTTCCACCGTATGGCTCTTAGGCCCTTGATTTCTCAGCTGCAGTCTTGGAAAACAGCAATGGAAAGATTTAATTGCTGTTTTTTTTAAACCCTTTAAGATTATTTTAACCTCTAACATTTTAAGGTTGTAATAAAAAAAAGGGGGGGGGGGATTCTTTTCTTTTTTTTCTTTTTCTCTTTCTCTCCCCATCACTCCGTTACTGTTATTCCTGTGTTTCTGTGGCCCTTTATCTGTGTGGAGATAGGAAATTCAATAGTACTTATTATATTGAGCAGTTAATTCCCACATACTGTGAACACATTACTGTTCAAAGTAGGTTATCTGGAGTTCCATTTAGAGCCAAGGGAGAGATACCGTGTCACTGGCTTTATCTCTCCTAGGGCGATATTAATTATTTATTATAGACTGCGCATGTAAACTGTTAACTGTGGCAGGTCCTAGTTTGTACATGCATCTAGCCCACAATCCAGGTTTTTGGAATTCATGTGCTGGTTTCTGAAGACTAGCAATCTGGGTGGTGGGTTCGTGTCTCTGATTCCACCAGGGCTGCTGGTGCCCTTAACCCCAGAAGGAAAGAAGCTTAGAATGAACTCTTCTCCATCACCATCGTCAGGAAGCAATTCCCCCACCCCCCAAAGTTTGGGAGGCAGTGCTGTCAGACGGCCTTCATCTCCCTCTTTCTTTGGAAGGACTAAGGCCAGAACTCCTGACTCCAGCTCCCCGCCACCCGTCCAAACCCACCACCGCCCAGCGCCACCCTGCGGTCTCTCCCCCGCCCCACCGCCATCCTGACCCAGGCTCCGGGTGTAGAAATGACAGAAATTATGGGTGTGATTAGCCCAGTTGCATTTTCATTTTCAACATGCTCCCTGCGCAAACTCTCAGGAAAATGTCAGTTCCTTCCCGGTCCAGAAATCCGCAGGCACTGAGCAGGGCGAGCCGCTGGCCTGCCACTGCTCTTTCTTGCTGGTTTACAGAAGGGCACATGCCCATATGTTTCGGGGAGGTGTAAAACCGTGGTGCTGCTGCTGGGTAATCCACAGCAAAATCACACACAGCCACATTCCCCGGATTCCTGTACAGTAGACTAATCCACTTAATCTCACCGTTAGCTTCCCCGGGCGGGAATTTCACACTCTCTTTTGATTTAGTGGTTTGTAAAATCTCTGATTAAGTGCCTTTGCCCTCCTGTTATTGTCTCGCTAGTCCCTAAATGATTTTGCAAAGGAGAAATCAGGGAAGTTGAAATAGGGGTCAACATGCCCTCATCCTTCCCTATCTGGTTTTTCTTTACTGTTATTTTCAAATTTTAAGAGTCTTTTTCTTCTCCGCTTGACTCTACTACAACCTTTTTTTTTTTTTTTTTTTTTTTTAAATTATCCAATGCCAGCACCCGCCCCCACCCCTCGTCTACCTTGCCATTCATTGTATGCTGGTTCCTCCCAGCTAAGCTCATCCTGAATTTATTTCGGCCGTGGATTTGTGTGTTACCACGTCCGCTGGGCAGACAAGACTCCGCCGCCCTATGTCTCTTTAAGAAAGGGCAGGGGTCAGATTTCACAGGGCTAGGACAAACAATCCTAAAATTTGTATGGACCCACAGAAGACCCTACATAGCCAAATCACCCTTGAAAAAGGAAAAAAGGGCAGGGGTAGGAGTAGGTCTGATGGGGTCAAGTCAGACTGTAACTTGAGACCTGGTTCTGTCACCTGTTCTCTGTGTGGTTTCGGGCAAGTGACTTGACTTCTCTGGTCTTTACTTCCTCATCTGAAATTGAAGATGAAATGCAGTAGCATATACAGTACTAAGTAGCTACGTGCCTACCTATAGTACATGCTCAATGAATTCTGACAATCAGAGCTCTCATTCATAGGAATGTGTATATTTTGCACAGCAATGATTTGTTTGGGGGCATTTTGTTAAGCCCTTTGATGTGTGTTTTTCTGGTATCTCTGCTTACATTAAGCCTCTTGAAGTTAAGAGCCCAAGTTTTAACATTCATTTTGTAATTGCTAATTGCATTTAGTCTGTGTTATCATCTGTCTGATTCTCTGCCTCTTAAAAATGCTGATCAAAATATTTGGGGAAATTTACCTTGGGTCAAGTAGTATAAATCACAGGAACACAGTAATTCCCCCCAAGCCTCCTTACCTGTGGTTTCAATTCCTGAAGGCCAACCACTGTCCAGGAGCTGATGAACCTCCTTCTAAAGTACAGTGAGAAGGTCAGTAGCAGCCTAACACTACGTCACAAAGCCCAGGTCCTTCAGCTCACTTCCGCTCCTTACGCAAACGTTTTATCGTCTCACATCATCACGTGATGACGGATGAGCTTAGTACAGCAAGATACTTGGAGACAGACTGCGTCTACATAACTTTTATTATACTACATGGTTATAATTATTCTACTTTATTATTCGTTATTGCTGCTAATCTCCTACGGAGCCTAATTTATAAATTAAACTTAATCATAGGTCTGTACATATAGGAAAAAACATGGCGTATGTAGGCTTTGGCTCTTTCTGCAGGTTCAGGCATCCACCTGGGGTTTTAGACTGCATCCCCAAGGAGCGCCTGGGTGGTTCAGTTGTTAAGTGTCTGCCTTCAGCTCAGGTCATGATCCCAGAGTCCTGGGATCGAGCCCTGTTTCTGGAAACCTGCTTCTCCCTCTCTCATTCCCCCTGCTTATGTTCTTTCTCTCGCTTTGTCTCTCTCTGTCAAATGAATAAAATCTTAAAAAAAAAAAATACATCCCCGAAGATAAGGGGAGACCCCTGCAGTAGACACTCTGTTGAAAGCTACCATTTATACTAAGAGTCTTAACCTAATTTAACGAGGTACAGAGCAGTTGAGTTTGTGTCCATCCAAAAGGAGAAATTCAAATTCTCATATAAAAATGGCCAAATAAAAATTTTAAATGGAGGGGTTTTGGATGTTGCTGCTGTTCTTTGTTTTTTTTGGTGTTCTTTTTTTTCCTCATGGAATTCTCTTTTAAGATCCATTTGTCCACTGAAAACATTTCTTCTGCCCTTTCTCCATATCTTCCAAGGAAGGGGAATTTGGAGATTTTTTTTTTTTTTTTTCTCTAGACACTGCTGAGCATAACCAGTCCTATCGTCATGATAGGTATCCTTGAACTCACTCCAATTCTACAAATAAAGCCTCAGCCTCGTCTCATGGCTGGCTGGTTGTAGAATGTAAAACTTTGATTTGGTATCTGGAATAGGAAGCAGAACAGTTTTTTCTTTACTTTTAAATCAAATTACGTGGGGCTCCAACTCCCCCATGTGATTGGAAGGAGGTCTGGGACCAGCCAGGGCTGGCCTGCCAGGTTCTGGGCTCCATTGCTTTTTCATTCACTCCCTGATCTTGGCAAGTTACCTCACTATTCTGTGTCTCAGTCTTCTCATTAGTGAAATGCAGATATTAGTATCTGTCTTGTCTGTGGAAGGTGGTTGTGGAAGATTAAATGAAACTCTATGTGTGAATGCTTAGAACAAAGCCTGTTTCATCTCAAGTGGTCAGAAAATGTCAGTGTGATCATAACTTTGAAGATTATGAGCATGAGTTGAAGAACTTATGTGATACCAGCAAAATGGGACAGTGTGATCCTTATTCTCTAACTATGGCCATCTGTTAATCACTTGACTCCTGTGCTCCTTAACGTTCTACCCAGTGCTAATCTTCTGTTCTGCTTTGGGCACCGGTGTGTGCTCTGGGCATATTGCAAAGTGGTTACCTAAGCCAAATTCAGTACTGGCAGCTCTTCACCTAGAACTGTGCTCCTAGAATAGAGTCCCCTGAAATCCACAGGTCATCCCCACCGGAAGACTGTTACTCCCATTAGCAAAATGGGGACATCTCTTCTATCCATCCAACTACCTAGTTTCTGAGTGTCTCTGTCTCTGTCTCTGTTTGTCTCTCTCTCCCCCTCTCTCCACCAATGGGCCCATGGCTTCCTGGGCAATCCAGTTCTGTGGCTTTAGGATTCTAGTCTTTAAACAAAGGTCTGCTCCCCTGGAGCAAAAGATGTTCCAACTGCAGAATGGAACACCTCTTCATTTCATATTCTTAAAGGTAGAATGTGGTGTGAGGGTAGGATTGGGCTAAAGGAACAGTACCTTTTGTTCTTTTGCACTGTGCCTATAGCAGAAATCAGGACACAGCTCAATTCTCATTCAGATTTCATGCTGGCTTGAAGGCAAGCTTTGGACCGCCTGGATTTGGCACTTCCAGCCCTTGGGAGTCTGAGCCAGCAGTGTTCTAGGAGCTGGGCTGATGGAATTGAAGCACAAGGTACTTGGGACAGATACCGGAAGCAGAATCCGGAGGAGTTGGTGAGGCAGAACTGAGTATCCAGACCAAAGCTAGTCTATGAAATCCAGAGCAGCTAAAAGAAGATAGGAAACCAATGGATTCATGAGCCTGTATGAGAAGTTTTCAAGAAGGAGAGAGGAAAGATGATGTATCTGGAAGTATTTCTAGTTGTTGGCAGTGACTTTTATTTGACATAGATGTCCCTTCTGTGATTATTATCCTCTAGTGGCCTATACATGGACTTCTTTTTACTCCCTTAACCTTGACTTGCTTGTCCCGGTGTCTCAGGCTGTCTTAGGGCAGCCAGACTCTTAAATGTGGACCCCTTGAAGAATGTTCCAAAACCCACTCTTTTATTCAGTCCTCCTACCCCTACCATTAGATTTAGCAGGAAAGAGAACTAGTATCTATTGTTCATTCCTGTATCATAGGCCACATCTCAGTGCATCATCAAATTTAGAGTTAGTATCCAGCTTTGGTCCTTATCTTCATTCTGTCCTCAGGATCTAATTTTTTGACTCCTTAATTTTATTTCTTCCATTTTTTGGAGTTTCTGATAGACAAGAAAATAAAGGGAAGCCCAATCTTCAGATCAATTAATCAGTGTTAATGAATATGCATGATTTAAAAGAATTTGAGTTTTAGAAGGTAAATTCCATTTCTTAGATCAATAAAAGTACTGGTGGGTCTATCAGATTCTGTTATTCCTATGGATTGAATGCTTTAACTTATAATTTCCCAAAGCATGCACCATAAGAAAGAGTCCCACAGTCAAACAGAATTTTAAAATACAGCACTCTCATTTCTGCTTCTGCCAAGGTGGAGAAAAAGGGCCTGGATTTACTTCTTTTGTGAAATACCAAAAATAGTATACAATATATATAAAACAACAATTTTCAGGACTGCTCATATGGCAATACAGGAGAGACAGAGAACAAAGAGGTGTCCTATGAGTGCCCTAGCTTATTGACTCAAGAAAACTTCTAGCCTGCAGTGCAGGAGGGGAAACCCAAGCAGAATCAAAGACATGGAGCTGAGGTCAGGAAGGTTATCATGGCCAGAGCTCACAGGACTGTATGCTAGAAAGGAGAGGGCTGCACAGGGAGAAAACCATGGGGATCTGCAAAGGTCCCTCCTGAGTATACAGCTGAGTACACACCAGTGTATCCAAAACTATCCAAAAATGGGGAAGGAGACAAAAGAATAAGAGAATAATGCGTGGCACTTGCAGAAGCTGGGAATAACTATTGGTTAACTGGTCTCATCAGTCAAACTGGAAAATCTCCTAATTAATGAGACTTTTGGGTAGAGCACTCAGGAATGGTGTGCCTCTCAAAGAGAATAATTGGCTTTAGATGGAGCATAGTTATGGGCCTGCCTAACAACTCATACAAATTGCATGTGAAAGAATCAAATTGCTTCCAAATAACTGCATCCCAGAACAAAGTTAAAGATTATTTACACAAACCAAAAATATCCAGGGCACGATATGATGAGCACTGGGTGTTATATGGAACTGATATATCATTGAACACTATACCTGAAACTAACAATGTACTATAAGTTGGCTAATACAATTTAAAAATATCCAGTGCCCAACAAGGTAAAATTCATAATGTCCAGCATCCAAACAGAGCTTACCAGGCATTCAAAGAACAGTAAAACATGACCCACAGTGAGGAGAGTAATCAAATGAAACCAATCCAGAACTAACACAAACATTAGAATTAGCAGAGGAGGACATTAAAATTCCTCTTAGAATTCTATTATATATGTTCAAATGGGAAAGTAGAGATATTGAAGATATTTTTAAAAGACCCAAATCAAATTTCTGAAGGTAAAAATTACAATCTCTGAGACGAAATAATACATTAGACGGTATTAACAGCAGGTTAGACACGGCTAATGATGTATAGTTGACATACAGTATTAGTCTCAGGTGCACAACTTTACCATTCAGCATTTATATACATTATAAAGTGATCACCCTGATAAATCTAGCCACCATCTGTCACCATACAAAGTTGCTACATATCACAATATTTATTTTTAATGAAACTTTTTCAAATGAGTCTTCAAGACGGGATTAAAAACACAAGATGAAAAACAAAAAAATCATCCCTCCCTTTTCAACTAGACTAGAATATCATGGTGGATTTGTTGAAAATCAAAGATGTGCAAAGTAGCCAGAGGAAAAGAAAAACACAGAACACTTAAGAGACTCATAATGGGATTGATGATAGAAATTGAGAAGCCAGAGGGAATAATAAATACATAAATAATATAAATAAATAAAATAAAATAAAAAATAAATATTTATTTATTTCAAAGAGAAAGAGAGACTGAGAGAAAAAGAGAGAAAGCATGAGCAGAGAAGAGAGAGAGAGAATCCCCGCTGAGCAGGGAGCCCAATGTAGGACTCAATCCCGGCACCCTGGGATCACAACCCAGGCCAAAGGCAGATGCTCAACTGACTGAGCCACCCAGGCACCTCAGGGATGACATCTTTAAAGTGTTAAACATAAACAATAAGTAAATAACTTCTCCTCCTAGAATTTTATATCCAAATACAATATCCTTCAAAATGAAGGCATAATACAAATGTTTTCAGATAATTCATTATTGGCAGAATCATGGGAGTAAAATACCAAATAGAGATCTTCGGATAGAAGCAAAATAACTCTAGAAGGTAGTAGTGTAAAGCAGATAAAGGGTGGAGAACACTGGGAAGGATGAATGTGTGGGTAAATCTACATCCACATTGCCTGATTAAAAAACCAAAATGACAATGTCTTAGGGTGTTAAAATATCTGGAATTAGCATGAAAACACCAGTGCAAAGACTAGGAAGGAGTAAATATAGTGAGTACTCGACGTCCAGAAAGCGACAAAAACACAAGATGAGATTGACTAATAAGTCAGACTCTCACATTGCAATCTTTAGAGCAAGCTCCAAAGTAGTAATATAGAAACATACAGTGAAAAATCTAATGGAAAATGCAATGAAATGTACTCAGTAAATGTTAAAGAAGTCTAGAAAGCAGAGAAAATGAGAATAACAAACAGAAGGGACAGACAGAAAACAAGTAGTTGCAGATGATTATAAACCTACATTTATCAATAATTATGTGAAATGCCAATAGACAAAACATTCCAATTAAAATCTTTTTTTTTTTTAATTTTATTTATTTTATTTGACAGAGAGAGAGAGATCACAAGTAGGCAGAGAGGCAGGCAGAGACAGAGGGGGAAGCAGGCTCCCTGCTGAGCAGAGAGCCCGATGCGGGGCTCGATCCCAGGACCCTGAGATCATGACCTGAGCTGAAGGCAGCAGTTTAATCCACTGAGCCACCCAGACACCCCAAAACATTCCAATTAAAACAAAAAAATTTTGGACTATATTTAAAGAAAAACGTAAGCTGCTTACAAAGACATAACTTAAATGTAAGAAAATGGGAAATTTGGAAGTAAATACCATGCAACCTCTAAGTCAAGCTCTATTATCAGGAGAAAAATACACTTGGTATGGCAAGAAATTTTACTAGAGATAAAGATGAAATTTTTGTTGATGGGGCAAATAAATTCAGTTAGTGAAAACAGGGTCAATTCAACAGGAAGATGTAAGAATCCTAAATTTATATGCACCTAATGCGTAACTTTAAAACATATAAATCAAAAGTTGTCAGAACCCAAAGGAGAATTGGACAAGTGTACAAATATAGTGCAAGACTTCTCTTACTTCTCTTCTAGTAATTGATAAAATAAGTAGATATACATAATATTTGAATGATACCTCTAAAGAACTTGATCTAATTGACATGTTTTGAAAACTACACCTTCAAACTATAGAATATACAGACCTTTTAAAGTGCCCAAGGAAAATTTCACCAAAACTAAATAAATACTAAACTTAAGACTAAAGAAAATCTTAAGTTTTAAAGAATAGAAATCAGAGTATATCCTCATAGCACAGTATAATTAAGCTAGGAACCAGTCACAGAATCATGTCCAAGAGTCTTCAAATATATGAAAATTAAGCCATGAATTTCTAAGTAACCAAAGAGTCAGAAAAGAAATCATATTGCAAAGTAGAAAGTGTTTTGAATGAAACAAAGATGAAAATACTATATATCAAAACTTGCAGTGTATGGCTAAAATAGTGCTAAGAGGGAAATCCGTAGTTTTAAATGCACATATAGAAAAATAAGAATTGTAATAATTCTAAACTTAAAGCGAATACCTATGGAGAGTAGAATGGATATATTTATATGACATATTTCCTACAATAAAATATTCATATTATATACCAATGAAAAAAGACAAATTCTTCCATGCAACACCATGCATGAATCTCACAGGCATAGTATTGAACAAAAGAAACAAGACACAGAAAAGTACTTCCCAACGATACCATTTATATAAAGTTCAAAAATAAGAAAAATGGATCTGTGATGATTCAAGTCAGAAGAATTGTTACCATAAGGAACACAGTGGCTAGTAACTAAGAGTCATTGGAAAGTTCTGGAATGCTAATGATGTTCTATGTCTTTATCTAGGTAGCGAACCCATGGGTGGGTTCACTTTGTAAAAATTCACTCAACAATATTTTTTAAAAGCTCAAAAACCAATTCAGGGAGCTATTTTGCTTATGGACCTGATATTCATGCTTGGCAGAATGGCTAAAAAGATATGACGCATGTATTTATTACATGTTTGTCTGCATATAAGACAATGCTAATCTGAGAGAGTGACTGAGGGCTTTCAACTCTATTGCAGTTTGTGGCTCTGTTTAAACTGCTTTTCTGCCTCTCCCTTGGCTGAACACTAGGCAAGCTTTTGCATTAACGTTGGTCCCCAGCATTGTTTTTGCCTAGCCTCATTGCTGAAGACTGCCAACCAACACCAATCAAGTACAACATGAAGACCAGCTTAGAAGGGCTATTTCTTTCTTACATGGATCTACGGTGGGGAAGAGCTGTCACCCTCCACACAGATCCTCCCATAGAAGGTAAAAAGGAAGTCACTAGAAGAATCTCTGGCTTTCACGAAGCCTATTCCAAGTTACACTGGGAAAAGCTAATCTTTGTTGTGCGCAACTATGCTCTAAGATTTCTAAGTTCTTGACTTGAATCATCAATCCTTTGTTTCACTCAAAACACTTTCTACTTTCCAATATGATTTCTTTTTTAACTCAAATAAGTTCTTAACTTAATTTGATCATGTAACTGCCTGAGGTAGTGTCATAGGCTGAATGTTTGTGTGACCCCAAGTTCATATTTTGAAACCCTAACCCCCAGGGGGATGGTATTAGGAGGTGGGATCTTGGGGAAGGGAGGGTGGAGCCCCAAGGGATGGGATTAGCACCCTTTTGGAAGAGACAAGAGGAAGCTTGCTTCCTCTCTCTGCTCTTTGTCATGTGAGGTCAGCAAGAATGCAGCTGTCTGCAAACCAGGAAGAGGCTCTCACCAGAACATGGCCAAACTGGCTCCCTGATTGTGGACCTCCAGCTTCCAGAACTGTGAGAAATAAGCCATGCAGTCTGTGGTGTTTGTTAAGACAGCTTAAACTAAGACAGGGAAGAAGTAGGGTCTGTCCCATGTTACCCATGAGGTAGAGAGACGTTGAGTCATTGGTCAACCCCCAGCTAGCAAGGGGGTAAGTCAGGTAGCAGGATTCTTTCTAGAGCCCTTGCTCTTTACACACATACATACAAGACACAAAGAGTCACCTTCCTGGGGCACATGGACTTGGCAGTCTTCACTTTCAGAAACTCCAGGAGAACGCCCGTCGTGGGAAGATTTCTCCGTCGTGGGAAGATTTCTCTACAGAAACGGACTCTTTGTGAGAACTTGACTGTGCAACACAAGGAAGCTTCTTGGACTCAGTGCTCAGGACCGAGGAGGAGGAGGAGGACGAGGAGGAGGGCCGTGAAGAATGTCCCTGCTCTCTCTCGGGGTGGAGGTGGCTGGTGAGCAGGGTCGAGGAATTTGTTGGCGTAAAAACTAAACACATCACAGGGAAATGTCAACATCAGTAAATTCAGGTTCTGAGTAACAATGACAAACACTTTTTTTTTCTTTTTTAAGAAAGGAAGCTTAGCTTTTCTTCAGTGCCAGATGCTGTTCCTTCTCCCACCCTGTGCCTAGCTCCAGGGCGGCCATTTTCTGAGCTCTCAGCGGTAAACTTAATAAAGATTGATATCAGCGACAAATTCTGTCAACTTCCATGCTGCAAAACTTAGTCACTGTGCAAAATGGACCAAGGAAAATAAATAACCCGAGGAATGATGGAGTGTGTAAATATTGATGTGGATGTTGGGCACAGGGAAGTTGGATGAAGCAAAAAAAAACAAGCTTAGTGAAGGCGAGTCCCTCACTCTGACTGAATGCAGAGAGGTCTTTCCACACTGACTTTAATTCTCTGGCATTATTTCCAGAGTGGCAGTGTGTGATGTTTGATGTGGACAAAATTGTAAAACCATGGGTTCCAGAAAGATCATTTTAGAAAAAGTATTTTGTTTTAAATTAGTTACAAAATTACTATTATACACATAGTACTGTATATAGAAAAAAAAAATAGAGGATATGAACAGGAAAAAAAATGGAGTGATAAAGAATATCCATGATTCCACCACCCAAATACCAGCTATGAGCATCTTCCAGACTTTTTAACCATGCCTCTGGAAAATTATATTTCCAAATTTATAAGATGCCAATGTTTCGAAGTTTGGTATTTCTGAAATCGGGTTGAATCTATGGCAACATTTCCTTCTCTCCAAAAAGACTTCAACATTAAGCTAATATTGTTTCCTACAAATGATGACATCTTACAACCAAAAATACATATTATAGGTTTGTATTTCTTTTTTTAAATTGAGGTACAACTGACATAACATTATATTTCAGGTGTGCAATGCAATGATTCAATTCAGGTACATATTGCAAAATGATCACCACAGTAAGTCCAGTTAATATCTGTCACCCTACATCCTTACAAATTTCTTTTTCTTGTGAAGAAAACTTTCAGGATTTACTCTCCTAGCTATTCTCAAATATGCAATACAGTATTACCTGCTGAAGTCACTATGCTGTGCCTTACATCCCCTTGACTTGTTCATTTTGTAACTGGAAATTTGTATCTTTGTATCTTTACCCATTTTGCCCGCCCCAACCCCCTCTTTTTCTTTTCACAAAGTATACACAATACCAAACTGACCATTTTTCAGTGGCATTAAGAATATTCACACTGTTGTGTGACCAGCACCGTGATCTATTTCCTAAACTTCTTTATTGTCCCAGACAGAAACTCTCTACCCATGACCAAAGAACTCTACTTTCTCCCCTCCTCCCAGTACCTGATAACCACCGTTCTAGTTCTTGTCCCTGTGGATCTGCCTATTCATCACGTAAGTGGAATCATACCATACTCGTCTTTTTGTGCCTGGTTTATTTCATGGAGCATAATAATGGTTTCAAGGTTTGTCTACATTGCAACATGGATCAGAATTTTCATTCCTTTTTATGGATGAATAATATATCACATTTTGTTTATCTGTTGATGGATACTTGGGTTGTTTCCACTCTTTGGCTATTGGGAATTCTGCTGCTATGAACGTGGGTATGTGGTATCTAGGCAATTCTCTGTTTTCCATTCTTTGGACCAAATATCCCAGGAGTGGAATTGCAGGATCCCGTGACAATTCTGCTTAACTTTTTGAGGAACTGCCAGACTGTTTTCCACAGCAGCTGCATGATTACATGGATGGTCCCTGATTTAGGATTTTTTGACTTTATGAGGGTGGGAAAGCTCTACATGCTCAGTAGAAACTGTGCTTCAAATTTTCATTTTTGATCTTTCTCTGGGCTAGTGATGGGCAGAGTGATCCTCTCCCGTGATACAGGGCAGGGTCAGCGAGACAACACAGAGGGTAAACAACTGATGCGCAGACAGCCACCCTGTCCTACACAACCGTTCTGGTTTTCACTTTCAGTACAGTGTTCAATCAATTACATGAGCTATTCAGCACCTTCTTATCTAATAGGCTTTATGTTAGATCGTTTTGTGCAACTGTAGGCTAATGTGAGCTCTGAGCATGTTTAAGGGAGGCCAGGCTGAGCTATGATGTTTGGGAGATTGAGTGTGTTAAACGCATTTTTTACTTATGGTAATTTCAACTTACAATGGGTTTAATAGGGTGTAACTCCATTGTAGGTCAAGAAAGATCGCTGTATTCCTACCAGGGATGCATAAGTGTTCTGATTTCCCCCCAGCCCCCCCAACACTTGTTACTTTCTCTCTTTAAATATATATAACAACCATCCTAATGAGTGTGAAGGAGCTGTACATACTGTTTTGAAACCTGATTTTTCTTGTTTAGTGATATATCCTGAACATCTTTCCAAGTCAGATAATATTCTTTTAAAATCCATATCAATTATTAAATATTTGTAGTTATTCAGTTGTATGTATGCACATACATACTTTTTACAAAATTTACTTATTTTTGAGAGAGAAAGAGAGAGCATATGAGCAGGGATTCCTGATGTGGGACTTGATTCCAGGACCCTGGGATTCTGACCCGAGCCAAAGGCAGACACCTAACCGACTGAGCCACCTGGGACCCCAACACATACATACTTTTAAAAACAATCCTCTGTTGCTAAATATTAAGGTTGTTCTCAGTTTATTCCTATTATAAATTATGATGAAATGAATACTTTATGGCTATTTTTTGTACACAATTATTTATTGACAGAATTATTTATTGACAGAAACTCCCAGATATGTTATATTGAATCAAAGATAGGAAAGTAGAAGACTTTTAATTCATAATTCTAAATTGCCTTCACTTAATTTCAAAAGGAAAAAAATCAGCAATGAAGAACCACCCACACCACCACTGCCAACCTCCAAAATTTAACCAGAAAATATTTACCCTTATGAGGACAAGAGGAAATGGATATGAGAATCTGGTCAATAAAATAGAAATTAAATCCATCAGCTCTTTTGCCAGATGGCTTGACAATTCTGGAAAGATGAAATTCTTTACAATATTAATCTTGGGTCTGGGGATAAATTTTTTCAAAGAAGTGTGATTACTTTCTGACGATTTTTCAGAGTTCTCCCCTACCATTCTTGCCTATAGTAGGAAACTAGGATGTAGTAGGAAAATGAGATGAGAGTAAAAGTAGACACTCCACCGAGTTCCTTGAACAGTTACTTAAACTTGATCTGAGTCTCTGCTTGAAATTTTCATATAAAAGGAATAAAAAGAATTTATTGATTGGTATGTCTGAATTAAGGCACATAACACGCCAAATCTACACCATGAAAATCCTCTGGAGATTTTACCAAAAGTCTAAGATTCATCCCCGATTGCTTATTAGGGTAGATGCTGCATGGCAGGGATGTGATCTGTGATGGTACACAACTCCCCCCACCCTTACCCTTAGTTTCAGTTATCCAAGGTCAACCACTGCCCAAAAGCAGATGATATTCCTCCTGTGGTCAGAAGGTCAACAATAGCCGAAGTGCTATGTCACAATGCCCACGTCATTCACTCTTTCCACCTCAGCACCGAGGCATTTTATCATCTCATATCATCACAAGAAGGGTGAGTACAGTACAATGAAACATTTTGAAAGAGAGAGAGAAGCTGTGTTCACATGCTTTTGTTACAGAGTATGGTTGTAATTATTCTATTTTATTAATAGTTACTGCTGTTAATCTCTTACTATGTGCAATTTAGAAATTACACTTTATCATAGGTATGTATATATAGGGGGAAAAAAAAAACACGGTATATGAAGATTTGTAGTACCCGTAGTTTTAGGCATCTGCTGGGGGTCTTGGAAAGCATCCCCCATGGGTAAGGGAGAACAACTGAAATTAGAATTACCTGCTGTAACTAAGGCACCTGTCTTGGTCCATTTGGGCTACTATAACCAAAAACAACAGTTCAGGAAACTGGGAAGTCCAAGATTAAGGTGTTGGCAGATTTGGTTTCTGGTGAGCACCTGTTTCTTGGTTCACAGATGGCTTTCTTATCACTATAACTTCACATTCTGGAAGGGACAAGGGAGTTCTCTGGGGTCTCCTTTACAAGGGCCCTAACTAAGCCCATTTATGAAGGTTCCACCCTTTTGATCCAGTCACCTCCCAAAGCCCCCACCCCCATATCATCATACTGGGAATTAGGCTTCCACACACGAATTCAAGGGGAACACAGTCTAGAGCATTCCCACATTAAAATCCACTGTGGTCCTTAAAGCAGTGGTTCTCAGACTTAACGTGTGCACCAGAATCACTGATGGCTATTAACACACAGATTGCCTGGGCCTGTTTGTGATTTGGTAGATCTGGGTGAGGCCTGCATTTCTAACACCTTCCAAGGTGCTGCTGGTTAAGGACCACACTGAGGAACACTGCCTTGGGTGGCATTACCTGTCACTCACGTCCCTTAGAGTAGCTTTGGATGATCACTTACGTGAGTGATTAAGAGCAAGGATGCTACACGATCAACCAAACAACTCTCTCTATATATAATCATGATGATGAGCTACAACTATGTTTTATTCATGGGCGTATTTTTCCTAAGAGAATTATTGGAGTCCTCATCCTTAGAATTGGCATCAATAGAAAACAAACCTTTGCGCACGCGCACACAAACACACACACACACACGTCAATCTGGATCATATATTAATTCTGATAATTAAGTTTTTCACTTGCTGACTTTGCTGGCTCTAGCAACTAATATTTTTATTTAATGCATAAATAACACTGGTGCATGGCTTAAAATATTTTCAGAGATATGTCTGGTAGGTCCCCAAATAAAAATATGTAATCCTTGAGGCAAGGATCCTACTTCTTATCACTCCAGAGCACCTGGCATCTAGCCAATCAGTACATGTTGTAGACCTACTTATTCTACAAGGGAGTCAATCTACAAGGTACATTGACCTCTCGGCATCTGAGACAAAGAAATATTCAAGAAGGAAGGGAGCTACAGACCTCGTGTGGTTCCTTCCACATTGGCTCTGGACTTGGTCACATGACTTGCTTTGGTGAGTAGAACAACAGCTGATGTGATGGAAAAGCCCTGATTAACACTGGCCCATTGGGACTCGTCCTCTTGAAATGCTTCGTTTTCAAACCTATCTGCCATGCTGTAAAACAGCCTGGGCTAAATCAGTGAATGGATAAGCATCCCAAAGGTGGAAGATCCCAGGCGTAAAGAGGACATTTGGAAGTTTCCAGCCCCTGCTCCCAGGTGAACGCAGTCTTACGAGTGACCTATGCTGCCGCATTTGGTGCCAAAGAACCTGGAATTGATCCCTGCCAAGAGCAGACTCTGAAGAAATCAAGGGAGGTGGTTGTTAGAAAGTAATAGGTAACTGAAACAGGAAGGATACAGGATATTTTTTAAAAGCAATGTATTCTAAAATCTAAACAATAAATAATCGAGTGAGATTTCTGTTAGGTCATTTCTGCTCTCATGATACTTTTACGACAGTCCTTTGTTGAGATCTGGGAAAAACTAGTGATGTCACCAATTCATTCCTGTATTTATTCACTCAACGGTCTCAATATAATAGAAGTTGACCTTCTATTATAAGCCAGGGTCTGTGTGAATAGAGAGGATAGGGAGGGAGGAAGACACAAGGGGGCCAGTGGTCCCGGGGTGGGGGGTGGTGGAAAGCGCCTGGAAGGGCAGCGTGAAGATCATGGGGAGAATAGAAAGGAAGGGAGCATAAAGGCAATCTCCCAAGACGGGCCATCCCAGAGGGAAAATTTGCGGGCTAGTGACCTCTATGGAACGCTGACTTGGGGATATTTAACTCCAGGTAGCTTTATAAAATTCAAGATAGAAGGTAAACATAAGCAAAACAACACAAAACAAAGCGGTAGAGGTCGACAAGAAGAAGACACAAGCTTTTGTTATTTATTTCGAGATTTCACATACAGCTCTGCACGATATCGGAACCATCCTTTCTGGCTTCCTTAGAGCACATCCTGGACATGTGGCCAAGAAACGGCTCCCTTCAATCGCCGTGACAGAATGCCTCCTGCGACAATACAGTGCGTCTTCCCCCCCCCCCCCGCCCCACGCTCAAGCTGAAAGTCAGGGCTCAGACTCACACAGCCTCATCCCTGCCCCTGTCACTCACAACCTGGGAATGGCTGGGAGAGAAGCCTGGCATGTGTGGGAGCCACTGTAAGAGAAACTGTCCCAGAAGAGAGGCACTAACTAGGTGAAGACCTATGACTCTGAACGCTCCCTCCTAATTCTAATGGAGGGAGAGCCTGGCACCGAGCCAGGAAACAGAAAAGGCATGAAAGGAAGAACTAATTTGGAGCTGGCGAAGGGAGTGTTTTCTGGCTTATTTAAACACATAGATATAGAATTCAAAAAGGGAGGAGGAATCTGACTACCAGATGGAGCGGCTGCGTGAGGCGGGATGTCAGCAATGGAGTCAACAATGCCCAGGCATGAAAGGAGACATTTTGACTGCAGGGAAGCCATAGACAGAACGATGCTTGGTGGATGGGGTGGGTTCACCTGACACTCTGTACTTTATTTCCATCTAAATCCCTTGCAGGCAGAGGGGGAGGTTATCGGGTTGGTCCTCTATTAAGGAAAAACCACAGTCTAGCCCTTCAAAGACCTTTGGAACTACTAGGAAGCAGGTCACGGGCACAGCCAACAGACGGCTCTCGGGACCCTCACCAAACATGGATTTACTGCACGTCCATTATGAGGCAGGCACTGGGTGGGTGCCCAGGGATTCACCAAGGAGCATGGCTGAGACTCCCTGTTCACAGGGAGTAGCCATTCTCATCGTCATTTGGTTGGTCCAACACATGAAGTTGAGCAGAGCACAGGGGAGGTGAGAAGGATAGCTTCCAATGTGGTGGGGAGCTCACAGGAGACCTGGCTTGGAGTGCTCTCTGCAAGTCACACGCTCTGTGACGATAGGCACGTCCCTGACCCTCTCTTTTTCCCATCTGTGCTCCAGTGATGGCACTGTATGTTATAGGGTCATGCTGGGAAGTCCCTGAGGCAATGTTAGGTTGCTGGAGGGGAGAGGAAGGGCAAGGCTTTGTAGAGGAGACAGGCTTTGAACTTATGCTGCTGGCCAGACGGGGACAGAGACTCCTGTGTATGGTAGTGCAGAGGGAATCTGGTCGTCCTTGGGTAAAAATGTGGGAATTAGAAAGATGGGAAAAGCCGGCAGGAAAACTCAGAGGGAAAAGCCAGAGAGAGCATGTATGCCATCCATCTCCAGGATAATTTTGTAGAGTCTGGAATTCATTGCCTTCCCCTCAACGTGATTTCGTGATTCATGCTTCTCTCGATGTGATGTCATGCGCTCTGTGATGTTTATTACACTGCATTCCAGGGATGGTGTATAGAGCCATGTCCAATGTCAGACAGCTTGGAAAAGAGTCCTTGGTTTATTTTTAACTCTTTCTATAAACAGTGACCTAGTTTGAGGAAGGCTCAGTCTCCGCCAGACCACAGCCCCTGCTTTTCTTCCTTCTCCTCACCCCCTTCCTCCTGCCCTCAGTCAGACTGTCTTGCCTTTATCGCACATATGGACTGTGCAAATAAGTGCAGGATGATTTGTGTGCTCAGCTAACTTGAGAGGAGAAAAAGCATGTCCGCGAAGCAAAACACTCTAGCCAAGTCAGGAACCTCTGCGGGGAGGAGACACTTCCTCTTTTCTCCTTGTGAAATGTCATCCCAGCAAGGGGGTTGGAGGTCCAGGCAAAGGCCATGACTGCAATGCCAACAAATGACTGTCCAGAAGAGAGCCCCTTCTTTCCCTCCCAGCCCCAGCTCCAGCCTGATTCTCTCCCCCACAACCTACCACCTTCCCCCCGCACCCGGTCCCCTCCTTGAGCAGTAGGTCAAGTTCTCTTTCTATTCTTTGTGTAAATGAAGTGAGCTACTAAGGGCTGTTTGTGGCTGAGGGAACTACCACTACCTTCTGCTTGTTGACTGCTTTTCCCTCCTTCCCTCCACCCACCAACGAGGCTGAGCTCTGCTCAGATGTATGGGTGGGCAGGAAATAAAACCTCCCTTTTAATTGTTCAGGTGCAATTAAAAGGAGATGAGCTTCCCGCTGGGAGCCCACTGGTGAGGGGTTGAGTCCCAGTTGCTTGGCCCAGGGTTGGGTAGGAATGGGTCGGGGAGAGGGGAATGGCAGAGTCACGTGTGAACTTGGTGGGATGGGTTAGCGCGACAAGCCAGGATTGTCCTGCCAGGTTTTGACAGGCTCAGCAAACTTTTTCTGTAAAAGGCCAGAAAGTAAATAATTGGTGAGCCATCTGGTCTCTGTTGCAACCACTCAACTCTGCCTTGTAGGGCACAACTGGCCAGAGACGATGGAAAAATGCTTGAAAATGACCATGTTCCAATAAAAAGGTTGCAGGCTGGATTTGGCCCGTGGGCTGTATTCTTTTGATCCCTGATCTAGAGGACAGACTTTCCCTTTTGCCCCCTCCATAGTTACAGTTAGCTGTCAATGTCCTGGATGGAGACCAGTGTGCCTCCCGGTGCCCACGCCATTGTGTAACTGTGCTTCTTCTACTCTCCTGGGCCCTATTGCAAACCCCAAGTGCTGGAATTGACCATTTATCTTGAAAAGATAAAGCAAAATTCAATGGGGATTAAGAGTATAATATCACAATTTTGTTGATAAATTCCCACCACTCCAGGAGTGGGACAGGTAGGTAATGTAGGTGCCGAATCTCACCTCTTGTCAGTTAAGGAGAGGGGTAAGGGCATCACTTAAGCAATTTGGTTTAGAGTCACACAGTTCTCCTAGTGTCCGTCTCTGTCCATCTTTTTAGATCTCTTACAATCAGAATGTTGACACTCAGACTTTATTTTTTATATTTCTTAGCTTTCCTTTTACATTTTCTATCACTTCATATATTCCTCACGCTTTCAAAGCCTTGGCTTAAGTCCAGCTCATACGTGCCTTCTTTGGCTGTATCCATGGTGCCATTTTCTTCCATGGGGACCTTCTGTTAAGCATGGCATGGGATATGGTTAAGGCTGTTCTCAGAAAGACTGGGTTTGATTCTAGCTCTGCCTATAACCATAAGCAAATTACTAATCCTCTCGGTACTCCAAGGTCCTCAACTGAAAAATGGGCTTAATAAAAGCACCTGCCAATGATGTGAGAAATCCATGAGGAACTAGTGTGGGACACTTAGGTCAAGGGCATATCTGAACCCACAGTGTTTTCATACTTAGTGCTTCACCTTCCTCATTTTATATTGAGAATGCCTTCCCTGTTTCTTTACTTATATGCATTGTGACCAGTTCAAGTCCTAACTCTTCTAATCTTTCTGCATCAGTGAGTATTTGTCCTACACACTATAGTCCTTTTTAGCCACAGTGGCCCTCGGAGGTCTGGTTGTGCTCTGGTGAGCTCCCAGTCCCTTGAGAACACCTGCTAGAGTTTTGGAGTGCTATGTATTTGACAAGGGTGGTGAGTTTAGGAAGGAGGCTGGAGGCAGGGCATGAGCCCCAAATCAGAGCCCCCTTTGCCCTAGGACCACTGTCCATCAATCCATCAGAAACCTCTCGGGTAGGATTAACTTTCATGCCTCTCAGTGAATTTACATGAGGAGGTGGCATTCTCTTGGGTGGCTACCCACCAGCCTAAGGAGAGCTGCTTAGACCTAACTCCACCTTCAATTAGTGTTTCTTCTGCCTAGGCATACCTTATGCCCTTAGACATATGGGTGCTGGTGCTGAGCTGTTGCTGTGACATCGGGGTCCTTAGGATTATCCTTAGGCTACCAGGAATGGGTAGGGGGGTGGGAAGATAAGAGCAGAATTTACGAAGCTTTCTTCCAACCTCTTCTGCCACTGCCACTTCAACCCACGTGGTAGCCCCTAGACTTTAGCTACCTGTCTCCCACATTCACATCAAAAGATGTGCCTCCATTGCCCAATGACTACTCAAGGTTTTGTGTGGTTATCATTATTCTTGGTTCCTGGAATCCATCTTTCTCTCTTATGTCTGCTTGAGGACTGATGTTGGTGGCAGGAGAATGCATGCTGTGTTAATTCCCTATCTCAGGAAGAACCAGCAGATAGGATCATAAAGTCCAAAGAAATGGAAATGCTGTACAGCTTTCTGTGCTATGTAGGAATTTCCCATGATTGCCCAAAGATGATGTCATGTGGTGTCCACCTCAACAGCTCCACAATAGGAAACAAAAAAATGAGACGAACCTGTTCATTTTTTATAAACTTATCGGCTATAAAAACAACATACATACTGAGAAGTTCACAAGTTGTGAGTGTACAGCTCTATAAACTTTCACAAAAAAAAAAAAAAAAAAAAAAAAAAACCTACGTCCAAATAATAGACATCCCAATTTCAGTCTTGACAAGTTAGCTCTTTGAGTCATTCCATAGGCTAATGTTCCAGGACACAATATTTACTGGAGCAAATAACCCAAGTTATTTTTGCCTGGGCCCAGCATTGTTCAGCTCAAAACCAGGAAACTAGGCTTTATCCCAGAATTGTTTAGCACAGCAATGGGAAAATGTGTTAATTTTGGTTCTTATGGGTCTGCAAAATTTGTTTATACTACAATTTAAGGATGCAGAGGAAATATGGTTTTAATATTTCGCCTATAACTGATCTGTTCTTCAGGGTGAGCTGATTAGAGAAAAATAATAACAAAGTCAGCAAAGCAGCCCCATTAGCAAATACTTAGCCTCTCTAAGTGAAAATGCCTAATCTTGGCAATTTTTCATATTTCCACTCCTCTCTCCAGCTCCTCCCCAAGGTAGTGTCTAGGTGTATAAAGGAAGGGTTCTGACTCCTGAGTCTTCTTGGCAGAGGGGAAAAGGGAACCTGGTTCCCATGGTCTTCAGAGCAATGACCCTTGGCCACCTTTTTGCTACCTAGTCTATTGGATTGTACAACTAAGGTTGATGTTCCTTACTTGGTTTAGGACTAGTGGCTCTCTCTGGGTGAACTGATCTTTTCCTCAGCATTAGTTGTTTGTAACACTTACAACCTCAATTCCCCATTCTGTTCCCCACAGTAGGTGGGTGATCTAGCCTGTCTGTCTGGGCTGCTGTACCGAGTATCGGAGACTGGGTGCCTTACAACAACAGAAATTCATTTCTCACGGTTCTGGAAAATGGAAGTCCAAGATCAGGGTGGGAGCATGACTGGATTCTGGTAAACACCCTCTCCTGGGTTGCAGATTGCTGACTTCTTGCTGTGTCTTCATATGGTAGAGGGGGCAAGGGATCTTTGTGGGGTTTTTATTCACAAAGGCACAAATCAAAGGCATGAATCTCATTTATGATGATTCCACTCTCACAACCGAGGCCCCAAAGGTGCTACCTTCTAATACCATCACATTGGGCATTAGAATCTCAACATGTGAATTTTAGCAGATACAAGCACTCAAGAGGAAGGACTGCCCTACCATAGGAGCCCCCAGCTTAGACCAGCTGGCTCCATTCGAAGCTTCTCTACTGTCAAAATAAACAAAGACCGCCCAAATGAGAAAAGCAAAGGCTATTTATTCCGAGCTTGCTGTAGCAATGGAGTCAGCCGTTATGCATTTTTGCCAGAGTGAAAGGCAGGCACAGGGGTGGAAAAGTTTTATAGTGGGGAAAAATGGGAGGGCTTCACTTATGACCTGATTGGAGACCAAGTGAGCTCATTAGCGGTGGGGTACCCTATGTGATTGGTTAGGTGTGCATACTTAGCTTTCTCTGCTTGGTTCTAAGTTGGAAGCTGGGATGAAAATTAGGGAGATTGTCAGTAGTTAATCAAATCCTGGCCATTTGGGACCAATTGCTCTAGAAGGTACTGTTCAGCTTCCTGGATGAACACTAGAGATAGCAATCCGGCTTCTTGGAAGAAGGATGTATAGCAGGTTGCCTTCCTAGGCTGATTATTGGAGATAAGGGGTTGGTTTCCTGGGCAGATAGCTGCAGATTTGGGGTCTGGGTTCTCTTTTTGAGTATGGTCTGGCCATTGTCTCTTTGTATATTCTGCCCCTCACTGTCATGCAGGAACTAACAAAATCTCCCAAAAGTGCTCTAGATCCTATCCCCAATCCCACCCTAACCACTTACTGATGCTGGGGACCTCCATTTTGTCTCAGTGCCCCTGCTGTTTGCTGTTTGCATCAGTTCCTTCTGGATATTCCTAAGTCAGACGCTCCCTTCTACTCTCTTCATTCTTCCTCTCATCAACTCCTGGGATAGGAAGGAAAGGGTTTTCCTACTTTCCCCTGTGGCATCTCTTCCTCCGATGGAGGAGCAAGCATCAAGGCCTCATAGTACCCCAGGGGACAAACTTTCCTACCTGCAGGAGAACTCTAACATCCTGGGTGCCTCTGGCTGGTGCTTCATAAGCCAAAGGACAAGATAAAGGAAGTCAGACCAGGTCTCAAAAAAGCCTGTCTTCTTGCGAGACTATTATCTTGCTTCAAATCAGATTTTGAATATCAAAAGCTGAATTTCAATTCTTTCCTTCTCTTTGCATACCACATGTGACCTACCCACAGACCTCTGGGCAGATGACCCTGAAACCAATTAAAAAAAAAGGACCTATCCTTACAACCTGAAAGAGAAAATTACATTAATATTTTTTTCAAAATATGGTTCCCATTACAGAAAGTATTCTTCTTTATGTTCACACAGAATTCTTTTGTCCTGCTTCCTTCAACTGGCTTTCTTTGGGGGAACAGAGGTTAATAGGGAGAAATGAAACTATTTCTTGTGCCCTGTTTGGAAATGATCTCTTCCTCTTCATTTTTAAGTGCTGGAGTATAAAGTCTCTTTTATCCTTTGAGTACAGGGCTCCATCTTCTCAAAAGGGTCTCCATTGGCTTTTCTATTTCTTCCCCATAATTTGAGCTCCCCACCCCCACTTGCTTGAATCTTAATGGGAAATAGATCTGCAATCCATCACTTTTAAGGATCTTGTTCGCAGGGCTCCCCACTTAGCTCCCCCTTCACTGCGAGTGCTCTTTAAAGTTTGTGTGCGTGTGTATGCGTGTAATAATAGGCCCTCTCTCCCTTCCCTGTCTTGATCGCTCTTACAGACAGCATGTAATAATAATTTTATATCTGACTTTGGCTGTTACTTCATTCCCTCTAGTTCTAACCCATTATTTTACATTTTCAGAGGCTCATTATGACTCATTGGGTAGCCGAAGAAACATAATGAGTCCAAGATGATTGCACATGGCGGTGCTCCACAAATAGATATTAAACAGCTCATGAAATCTATAAATGTCCTTACTATCCTGGGTGCATTATAAAGATATGAATCAATAATTCAGGCAAGTTTTTTTATCCTCTCTAAAAATCTAGCTTTCTGGACTTTTTTCTTGTAGAAATGGAAGCTATATACATATGGGGGAAAAGAAAGCTAAAAGAGAGAAGGGGGGAGGTGGATAGAGGGAAGGAGGGAGAAGAATACAAAGAAAAAAGAGAAAGCCAAAATTATTCTTACAGTATATGCCCTTTCTCGCCACTCCTTGACAGGTGCCCACGTAAGGAATGAACAATGCTAGGCACAAAGTAGTAGCTCAAGAAGTATTTGTTGAGTGAGCAAATAAGTTTTACGACTGTTTTGAATTGAGTTTATGCATTGGTTTTGATAAAAGCCTTTACTGAATATGCATTCTGTGCCTGGAACATTGGATGTGTCCACTCATTGGTCCTCATATAACTAGTACTATACCCAGAAGCCACAAATGGAAAAACAATATACAAGCTGAATATTTGATAAAAAGCTAAAAATCAAAGGGAAATCATTAGTACACTGAGAAAAAGAAAGGAAAATGAAGAGTGAATTGTATCACACCCCCACCCCCTAAGGAGTTCCTCTGTTGATAGATGATTCTACTGTCTACCAACTGGCCAAACCCAGAACCCTGGGACTCATTCTAGAATGTTCTACCACAAATAGCTCCCCATCAAGTTCTCACTATTTCTCCATGGTTTTCATCTACACTCTCTTCTATTCCACCACCACAGACAAAGTCCAAATTGTCACTGATTCTTGTCTCGGTCATTATATAAATTAGCCAACCAATCCTCCTGCTTTCTTCCACACTGCTCATCAGAGTACTCCTCTAAAATACAAACCTGGTCATGTCATTGCAGTTTAAAAATATTTCAGTTATTCCCTATTTTCTGCAAGATACAATCCAAGCTTATTAACAAGGTCTACAGAGTCCTTTGTGAGCTCACCCTTCTCCCCACTCCCAACCTCACCTGTGGCCAGCCCCTCTCTTCAATAGTCTTCCCTCCAGTTGTCTTGAACATTGCACCTTCCCTGGGACACTCCCGTGTCTCTGACCATCCACATTTCACTCTCTGAAGTTATCCCTCCCTCCTTCTCCTTTCTATAGCTGGCTGCCTACAAGACATCTTTCAAGATTTATCTTTGTTTTTCTGGGACACTTTCCTGTTCTCCTGCCCCTTCCCTCTCTTCATCTCAATACTCCCCCACCCTTGACTATTTCCAATGCACACATGTCTCAAAAGTGGATTTCATGCCTCTATCAGCCAGGGTCCCAGCAGGAAACAGATGGCACCCTCTGATCCATCTAAATTGGAGGAGGATTTATTTATAAGGCACTCATCACAAACTTGTGGGTAGGGTGACACGGAACCCCAGGAACTGATGTTAAAAGCTGGGTTGGCCACAGTGCAGAGCTGCCCCCATCACTAAGTCGGGAGGGAAAAGGAGAGAGAGAGGTCAGCTGAGGATGAGTCATGATTTTTGATTGTGTCATCCTCCCAGGAAGGGAAATAAATACCCCTGAGCTCCCTTTTTCTCTCCCTCTGATCTCGTGAAATGGTCTGTATCGATGGAAGCCAACAGGAAGCTCGAGAGCCCCAGAGGGCCCGTGGAGTCCAGCCTCCAAGGAAGGGCAAAGGGTAGTAAGAAGGAGGAAAGGCTTCTCCTCTCCCCCCTCAAGGTCTGTGGCTCGGCTTGGGAATTAAACTGACAAAAGACAGATTCATGGGAGAAAAGCATACAAATTTCATCTGATGTTAATATTTTTACAGGACACAGGAGCCTTCCTAGAAAAGAAATGAAGAGCCAAAGAAGCGGATTGGCCTGAGAGTTTTATACCAGTTCCACAAAGAACAATACAGTGTGGAGATGTGCCAAGACGAAGGGAGAAGAGGTCTGGGCTGGGGCAGTAAATACTGGGATATTGGCTAAGAACACATAGGAGGGAAACTAATGGCACCTAAGGGTGTTTTTGTAGGTTGGCTGGTACAGATTCAACTCAGGTGGTGGAGAGGCCCCGTTCTCCTGGGAAGTGTGTCCTACTTTCAAGGTTGAAAGGGAAGAGAAGGGAGTCCTTCCTGCTGCATCTTCTATTTCTCAAGTGCTTTCTGCTCGGAACAATCAATGTGTCAAAGTGGCACATTTCGGGGGAGCCTGTTCGGATCCTCTTCAGTGGGGAAGTGCCAGGCATGGAGCTGGAAGGACACGGTGCCCTTCTTCGTTGCCCCACAACATGCGTGTCCCATGCCCCCGCTCCGTTCTCCAGTCCCGCCTCTCCTGCTGGCCTCGGATCGTTTCACTGCTGGACTCTCCAGCAAGTCTGTTGGCTTCCTCTCTCTACCCCGACCCTGTCACAGCGACGGGCACATGACAGGAACTTGGTAGGTGTTCTCTAAAATGAAGAAACAGCATTTTAATGTATTTGGTGCCCAGATCATTAGGAAATCTAGAGGGAATGTAGTCCACTCTTCTTACTGGAAAAAAAGTAGGATAAGAGAAAAAATAAGGGGCGCCTGGGTGGTTCAGTGGGTTAAGCCTCTGCCTTCGGCTCAGGTCATGATCTCAGGGTCCTGGGATCGATCCCCACATCTGGTTCTCTGCTCAGCGGGGAGCCTGTTTCCTCCACTCTCTCTCTCTGTCTGCCTCTCTGCCTACTTGTGATCTCTTTTCTGTCAAATACATACAATCTTTAAAAAAAGAAAAATAAAATAAAACAAAATAAAATGAATTTATACCAAAAATGAAAAAAAAAAAGCAAGCAAGCAAGCAAGCCTAGAGGTAAATTGCCATCACTTGTATTTATCTGATTGCCATCAGATAAATCGTGCATTCAGGACCAAATCCTGTGTCTCCTGATTCCGAGCATCCCGCCACCACCTCCTTCTGTTCCCTCTACTACTTCATTTTAACTTCCAGGTTATTCACTGGAAGAAGACTTCACGCGAGTTTCCCATAAAACCTCGAGTCTTATGTTTTGGCAACACAAGAGAGACAGAGAGAAGGTTGGATCTGCCTGCTTTGAGTCCTCTGCCAAAAGCCGACTCCGAGCTCTCTGGAGAAGCAACGCTTTCAAAGCCAGCGAAGTGCCAGGCGCCGGAGTCCCAAAGCGAAGCGGCGGGCTCGCGAAGAACGCGTTCACACAAACTACCCCCGGTGGTGGGTGGGGAGGTGGTTCTGCTTTAACATCCTATTAGCACATGATCTTCAGCTTCCCAAGCTTCCCTGGGTTCCAAACCTACAGGTGGTGATCGTGGGTGGGAAGGAGGTTGGGTAAGATGCTCCTCAGTTGGGAGGCAAAGCTGTTGGCGCCTCCTGGCTTGATGATTTTGCAATTGGCTCTTGCTGGCGCTGCCCCTGCTGTTCCCTCCCTGGGAGACGCAGGCATGCCTTGGGACTGACTGCATGCGCGGAGCGAAAGCCATGCGGAGCAGGATCCACCCTAGAGGATTAGAATCACGGATTTAAGCATCTGCCCTCAGGGAACTGCGTGCTCTTTGACGGAAGGGAAGTCCTGTCTCTTGTCCAGGTAACCCAGACCCCCCCATCGAGTGTCTAATGCAGAGTTGGTGCCACCCCATGAAATGGAAACACTGGGGAGACTTGAGGACAGAGATTTGGTAGTGAAGGGCTAAATCCTAAAACCCACACGCCTCTTAGCGCTGCGATGTCCCACCATCTCTCAGAAGGAGGTGTTTCTGTTACTGCCCTGTGGCTGATGTGATGATCCAGAAAGACATGGTGCTAGAAATTCCATGTGACATCAACTGCAAAGATGGAACCCAGCTGTAATATTCTAGAAGCCATTGGCTTGTTGTATGACGTTGGGCAAACTGAACCACGGCCGTGAACCCCAGCAGTCCAATGAGGAGGTTGGAAACTGACATATCAGGTCCTTTACTTTTTTTTGAAATTCCTGGAATTTCCCCCGCTGCCAAACGCCTCAACTTTCCTTTTTGGCGGGGGGAATAAGCCAATCCGTGAAACAGCCCCTGAAAAGGGTGGGGTGGGAGGCACTGTGCGGAATTAAGATCTTAACCAGTTTGGCCACTGCCCAAAGGAAAAACAGCACTGAATTCTTTAGCTTCTCCGAGGACGTGCAGTGTGGAAAATCATCTTCCTTCGTGCATTTTTGAAAAAGAGTAAGGTAGAAGAGCCATTGCATTCTGTGCATAACTTCTCTACTTACAGACAGAATTTCGAATGCATTTTTTTTTCTTTCCTGGAGGTGTAAAGGAGAATTCCCACAGCTGGAGGAGTGTGGAAGTCAGGGGCTGTGCAGGAATGCAGGCATGATGGCAAGACTGCACTTAATTCATTAAAATGGGTGGTTTATGAAAACCATTTTGCCAAAAGTGAGCTTTGTGGGAAGGAAAAGGCAGTGGGGATATGCATGTGTGGGGGGAATGAGAGGAGTGAGAAGTGCCAAGAGAGAAGGAAGTCTTATTTGTTGCTAAAGGTTGAATCCCACATAAGAACGCTTGGTGAGCCAAAGCAAGGAAATTAAAATGCAAATCGGGGGAGTGGAAATCTATTAGGCACAGATATTATGTACTGACAGCGCTACTGGGCTGCTCTGACACTAATCGTGAATATTCTCCAATGACCAAAAGTTTCAGGAAGCTTCTTTGGAGGTACCCTCCTTTCTCATTCTTTTATCCTTTCTCAAATAAAATGGCAGTAACATCATAACATTGTGTTTTGATTCCTTTCTGTCAATATTGTGAATTATTTAAGAAACCAGCTGCATTAGGTAGGGTAACACTAGCTACGATAACAAATAAACCCAAACTTTAAGGGCTCCTGGGGCTCAGTCTGCTCAGCGTCAGACTCTTGATTTCGGCTCAGTCATAATCTCAGGGTCATGAGATCGAGCCCCTGGCTCAGTCAGTCAGACTCTGTGCTGACTGAAAGTCTGCTTAAGATTCTCTCTCTCTCTCCCCTTCCCCTGTACCCCCTACCCCTGGCTTTTTTTCTCTAAAAAAATAAAAATAAACCCTAACTTTAGTCACTTAACACAACACACGTTTCTTTCTCATTCCAGAATAGTCCAGTTCCCCCGGAGGGAACACACTTTTGCTCCATGAGATAACTCAAGGATCGGAGCACCTTGCGTCCTGCATCTTTGTTTACTCATAGGAACTGGGAGTCCTTAGGATGTCGCCATGGAGAGAGAAGGTGAAATTGGAGAAGATAACCAACACTTCCTCTTGATTGCCTTGGCTCAGAAGGACAAATCCTATTTCTACACATATTCTACTGGCCCAACCCAGACATCAGGGGGTGTTGGAAATAAGAATCCCTGACAGCTTAGCTCGACCCCACCAGCACCGTTTTTCCTAGGTAAAGAGGAGCATGAATTTTGACAAACAGCCATTGCTGTTCTGCCCATTTATCCTCATCACTCTTAGACTCTAAGAAAAATAGCAGCACTTCCTTGTCCATTGAGTGTAACTTCTTCTCTGAACATTTCTAAAGCAGGGCCCTAATCCATCTCTCCTGTGAATCCCATGATTCAAAGGGAAGTTCCCACACAGGCACTACGGCTTCATTACACAGTTGCCTCTAGGCTTTCCCCCGATCCTTCTCCACCCCTGTTTGGAATCCACTTCCTTTTAGGAACCAGTGCCCAGACCCTGTGGTTTCTTCTGCATTCATTGTGCCTCTGCTTGTTTTTACCTTGTTGGGGTGGAGGGGGGTCTCCTCCCTCAGAGATCTTTCTTTGAAAAGCTTTGTCTCTATAAAAGACATTCCAAACATTCCCAAACCAGTGGGAAGACAACTTTCCTTTAGCAATCTCTTGACCATTCAGAGCCCCCAAATCACACCCAGGATATCTTTGATGGGAGCCACCAGTAACCAAAGTGTTCCCTTTCCTTACTTGTAAGTCAGAGAGTATTAGAGTCAATTTACTTATTCTAGGGGTTCTGAAACCGAGGTCCAGGAGGGTTAAGGAGGGCCTTACCTGACGTTTCACAACTAGTTTGTGAAGACCCAGGCTTAGGAAGTGAAAGCCTGTGAGTGAAAGCCACATTCAAAGCCCATGGAAGAGAGACTAAAGCAAATACATTTATACATGTGCTACGTGTGATTGTTTGTATCAGTCTTGCATTTTCCTTTCCCATCCAAATCTTTTTATTTCTTGAGATACGGAATTTTAGGTTCCTACAATATTTTCATTAGGGCATGGTTGGTGAGTGACTAGTCAGTGGTTGGTTCTCTTCTCTCTCTCTCTTTAGCCTAAAAGCTAGTACTGACATAAATTTGTTAAGAGCATCCAAAGTACCTAGAAATAAACCTATCAGATACAGACAAGACATCAGTCAGAAAACCTACATATTACCGAAATGATGGGCATGCTAAATAAATTTTAAAAAATACACGACATTCATGAATCGGAAGTGTCATCATTGGAAATAAGGAAGATCTCTCCAACTGATCTGCAGAGACAATGGAAGACCCATTCGAGTCCCAGGAAGTTGTTTTGAGGAAATTGTCAAATTGATGGCAAAATTTATATGGAGATGCAAAGTTTCCAGAACAGCAGAGACAATCTCGAAGAAAAACCAAGTGGGAAGATATTATGACTCACTATATAAAGGTACCAACTTGAACAGAGTGGCCCTGGTCGGAGGCCAGAAAAATGGGCCAAGGGACACGATAGAAAATCCAGAAACAGAATCATGCAGGCAAGGTATTCTTGATTTATGACACCACAGAGCTGTGCAGAAAGGACAATCGTGGCTTAACTGGATATACATGTAGAAAAAAAAATGAGTCTTGATTTCTCCCACATACTGTACATAAATATCAAAACCGAATGTGAAAGGCAAAATAAGATCTCAAACAGAATAAGATCTCAAACAGAATTTGGCTTTTTTTTTTTTTTTTTTTCCCGAAGAACCAGCTAGTAATCATTCTGGGCATTGAGGGTCATACAATTGGCCACTGTAGAAGAAAAACAGTCATAGAAAATATGTAAGTGAATGCGAGTGACTCTGTCTCATTAAGTTTGTTTGCAGAAACGTGGTAGAATGGATTGGACCACAGCCTGCAATTTCCCCAATCCCTGTTCAAGGATAATAAGTATCTTTATGATCTTGGGGTAGGAAAAGAAGATTCTTAAATAGGCACAGAAAGTACTAATCATAAAGGAGGAGATCCATTAGATTCATTTGAATTTAAGACCTTCCATTCATTAAGAAAAGTGGTATTAAAAGAGTGAAGAGACACTCTATAGTGTGGGAGAAATTTTCTGCCCCTCGTATCCAGAATATATAAGAGCTATTAGTCAATAAGAAAAAGACAAGTCACCCAATGACATGACAGAGGAAGGGAGCCAAACTGACCATAAACATTTTAAAAGGTATTCTACCTCATTAGTCATCAGGGAAATGAAAATTAACAAGCTACCATTACATCCTTGCCAGAATGACCACCCAGGCAATCCCTAGCTTACAGTGGTTCGACCCAGGAGTTTTTGACTTTACCGCAGTGTGAAAGTGAGATGCATTCAGTAGAAACCATTCTTCACATTCTGAATTTGGACCTTTTCCTGGGCTAGTGATGTGCAGCGTGATCCTGTCTGTGATCCGGAGGCAGACACGGCCGCAGTTCCCAGTCCGCCTCTCCATCAGGAGGGTGAACAACGGACAAACTGACAAGCACACAACCATTCTGTTTTTCACTTTCAGTACAGCGTTCAATCAATGCCATGAGGTAGTCAACATTTCATTATCAAATAGGCTTTGTGTTAGATGAGTTTGCCTGACCGAAGGCTAATAACATAAGTGTTCTGAACACATTTAGGGTAGGCAAGGCTAAGCTTTCATGTCAGTAGGTTAGGTGTATTAAATGTATTTTCAACTTAACGATATTTTCAAGGTATGATGGGTTTATTGGGATGTAAGTCAAGGAAGACCTATAATTTGAAACACTGACAATACCAAATGTTAGGAAGGATTTTGAGCCTATACACTGCTGGTGGAAATGTTGGAAAACCTTTTGGCAAATTTCTCTAACATGAATGTATGTATACTCTTGGATTTAGCAGTTCCACTCTTGGCATACACCAACCTCCTCCACCCCAAAATTTGTACCAAAAGACATGCACAAGAATGTTCATAGCAGAATTATTCATGAGAGCCTCAAACTTTAAACAACCTAAATGTTCATCAAATGGGCAGCAGAAGAGATAAATATATTATGGCATATTTATAGAATGGAATCTTACAGAGCAATGAAAATAAATGAACTCCTATTACACACAAATATATGGAAACATCCAAATATGATGTTAAGTCAAAGTAACATTTTGTGAAATCTCACTGAACTATACACATAGGATCCATGTAGTTTTCCGTATGCATGCAATAATATTACATTCAATGTTTAGAAATCTATTAAATAAAAAATAAACAAACAACCCCCTCCTCCTGCCAAAAAAAAACACAAAACAAACAAACAAACAAAAAAACAAACCATGGCTCCTCTTCTAACTATATCTTTGAACCCCCAGAAGCAGGGAAGGCAGAGTAGCTGCACAGATGCTTAGGTAAGACTGAGAAGAAGCTGGACAAAAAGAAACATAGCTTGGAAACGCCCACACAATCAAAGACTCTGATGGCTCCAATATACTAAACTTAAAAGGACATCTGGTCTACTGAGTACTGCACAGAAAGAATAGTGTCTGGGGACATGCAGAGGGGTTCATTTCAGAATTACCAGGTCAAGAGGATGAGGTCATGTGGTCAGCAGAACTGTAATGTTATTCTGTTCTAGCAACCGCCCCACATTGGTCTCTTTCTTTCCTGTCACTTGGCAATTAAGTCTCACAGAAGACTGTTCTACTCACAAGAATGGTGGCTTTCCACATCAGGTGCCTTAGACTGAATTCTCCCTAAAGTCGGGACCAGTTGATTGGATATATTTGGGGCTGTCTTGTTTTTTAATATCAGTAGCTGAGAACTGTATTCCTGAGTGCTAGAGCTGTAATCTTCATAAGGTAAAGGGAATTTTGAGCTCCCCAGTCAGAGTAGAAGAATAATTATTCCATCTCCTTCCTTCATATTTGCCTCTTCTAATCCTTGAACTCTTAGGAGGTCTGTAATGAAGAGCTCCTAAATTTAGTCCCTCTAAAGGGTTCCACAGTAGGTAGAACCATTACTGGTGCTGAGAACATTCTTTGGCAGAGGTACAATTGCTCTACTGACAGTGTCCAAGGGAAGCTGACTTTAGTGCCATGTTTTCATAAGCTTTGGTGGTTGAGAAGATGCCAGCAGGATGGCAAGCAGAGGAAGTTTCAGACGGGTCACCTTGAATATAACTTAGCAGAAAAAGCACAGGTTTTGGAAACAGACAGATCTCGGCTCAAACACAATGTCCAATGACTGCTAGAAGCTTGATGGTGCACAAATGACTTAATCTCTCTTAGAGCTCATTTCCTCAGCTCTAAAGTAAATATGGTGGTGTTTCCTTTACAGAGATGGTGTACGTGAGACCCAAGGCAATCTATGTAAAGTTCCAGCACCATGACTGACCTAGACAACAACCAAAACTAATCATCATGGTAGTGATTCTGATGTACTAGGCACTGTTGTACGTGCTCTCTATATGTCACTGGTTGATTGTCACAACAACCTTGTGATATAGGTCCTGTTACTATTGTCAATTTATAAATGAGAAGTTGAAGCCCAGAGAAGTTAAGTAACTTGCCTGAGGTCAGACAACTATGAAATGGCAGAGTAAAGACACTGACCCAGTCTGGCCTCAAGTTTGTGTACTTATGCATAGCACCAAACTGGTTTTTTGCTTCTTCTTCCTCTTCTTCTAAGATTATTTATTTATTTGAGAGAGAGAGAGAGCATGAGAGTGGGGAAGGACAGAAGGAGAGGGAGAACCAATCTCCCCACTGAGCAGGGAGCCCGACATGGGGCTCGATCCCAGGACCCTGAGATCATGACCTGAGCCGAAGGCAGCTGCTTAACCAGCTGAGCCACCCTGGTGCCCCTGGTTTCTTGCTTCTAAAGTAGAAGCAGTAAAGCATAGGCTCCTTGCTTAAAGCAATTCTCCTTTCATGCTCTTTTTCACAAATCTTGATGGCTTATCTACTTTTTACTTTAAGAGAGAAATAAATGAGCTCCCTGTCTTTTTCTCCATTTTGCAACTCCCTCTGGATCTTGTTTTTACCTCTTCAGTGAACAGGACGTCTTGATTGGCCTCTGTAACTTTAGCAAACATGCATTGAACACCTATGGTATGCCAAACACTGTGATAGGTGATAAGGAAATGAGAGCTCAGTCAGCTTCTTCCCCATCTGTCCCTCCTCTCCCTGGGAGTCACACACCACATGGGAGCACTGGGGCATCAAGACTGGAGAACACGCTTTGGACTATCAATGGGCCCTGTCCCTTCAATCACTTTCAGAAAGACTTATGTGACTCCAGAATCAAACCCAACCCTGAGCTGGGCCAAGACACCCTCTCCAGCCCGGATTTGCTTTGCTGGTTTGCTCCCCCAAACAGCGAGTACATTGTTCTAAACTCCCAGACGCATTTGCCAGCAGCGGCTCATGACCTTCCAGAAATTATTTTGCCTTTATATAGCAAGCTTTCATTTTAACTCCCATCCTTTTTATTTTTTTAATCAAAAAATAATTAAAACACCATAGTGAGCTTAGAATTCACTCTGGCTGGCAAGAAAGGAAAAAAGAAAAGAAAAAACACACTTTATTGTTTGCCATACCTGGGTGGCAATGTCCTCAAAGGTTTTGCTGAAGTTGGGATTCAAGATCATCTTTCCTCCAGCCCAAACACTTTTTCTTTGTTTTTTGTTTTGTTTTTGTTTTTAATTTAAATTCAATATAGTTAACATAGGGTGTATTATTAGTTTCAGAGGTAGAATTTAGTGATTCATCAGTTGCATATAACACCCAGCTCTCATTACATCACGTTCCCTCCTTAATGCCAGTCACCCAGTTACTGCAACATCTCACCTCCCTCCCCTCCAGAAACCCTCAGTTTTTTCCCTAGAGTTATGAGTCTCTTATGGTTTGCAGCCCTCTCTGTTTTTATCTTATGTTCATCTATTTTGTTCTTAAACTCCACATATGAGGGAAATCATAAGGTTTTTGTCTTTCTCTGACTGACTTATTTTACTTAGCATAATACCCTCCAGTTCTACCCATGTAAGGGCAAATGGCAAGATTTCATTCTTTGTTATGGCTGAGTAATATTCCGTTGTGTATACTGTTGTGTAAACGTGTATACCGTTGTGTAAACTTCTTCTTTATCCATTCATCTGTTGATGGACATCTGGGCTCTTTCCATAGTTTAGCCATCATGGACACTGCTGCTATAAACACTTCTACTGACTATAGATGTGGCTCCCTTCCTTAGAACTGTGGGTTTAGGGGAAAGGCCAGGCCTGGAAGGACACACCTGGTACAATCTGAATGATTTACTACAAACACAAGGAAAATTTTATTGCTATTCAGGGACCTCCTCTCCCACACTCTACTTCTCTCCTTCCCTTGACAGATCCAAGCAGCAGCCTCCCTAGGAACAGAGTTCTGCATGGGTAGTTATGCCTCAGTGCACCGTTAGGAGACTCTCAGGCCTTGCCAGCTGAAACCAAGTGCAAGAACTGGGGTTTGGAGAGCATTCTTGACACTCCTCTTCCTGTTTCTTGTGCCTTGTGTCCCCCAAGTCCTGTGTACTGGGATGGAATAACCCATCGGACTTCACAGTAATTGCTTGTCAGTTTCCAGGCCAAGCCTGCATCTTCAGCACTTTTCCAAGGTTGGCCCAAGAGCAACAGTGATCACTGCAAGCCCAAACTGCTGAGAGATCTGGAAGGAGTTTCCTGGTAGGCAAGTCAGGCTGAAACCAATGTTGATGCTTCTCCTAAAGGAGGTGTGCTTAGAGTTTTCATAAAAGGCAGATGGTCCATCTTGGAGGACCTAGTTTTAGTTCTAATGTGCATCATTTGCTGGTTAGCCTCCTGCTCTGTGGAATGGGAAAAGTTAATTCCAAGACTCTCAGGGCTCTTGGGGAGGACAGAACTGACAGCTCCCAGTAGGGAAGCTGTGGAGTTTCCATACAGCTTTCTTGAGCTACAGGATTGATTCTCTGCTGGACTTCCCAAGTGTCAATGAAGCTACAGTTCTCCTTCCAGGAATTATTAGACTCTGGGGAGACGATAAGAAAGGCACTAAAAGTATTTTTGAAAAGTTTTCCAGAGTTGGTGAATGCCATATAAGGCCTCCATTGGCTTTGATTTTTTGCTGGGCTAGAGGGAGGAGGAAATACGAGGTGGTTGTGTGGTTGGAAGTTTTGGCCAGGGCCCATGTTTCTCTGAATTAAGACTGAGGAAGCGGAATATCCCCCCAGGGCCCTGGTGCTGACTTTGAGTTGAGATCTTCCAGAAGATTCTGTGGAGTAGGAAAACAGTCGCCCTTTATACTAGTGCAACAGGATGACAACCCTTCACTCCAAGTATCTTAATGAGAAAGCCTAGGAAGGCTGAACTTTGAAAGGATGAGAAACCATCTGAGCTGAAGGGAAGCTGTGTTGTTGATCTGGAGTCTCAGAGCAAACATCGCCTCTGGTGCCTTACCTTGTATCTTCAGTTAGGTTCCCCAGAAGCAGACCCAGAGGGATTCATTCAAGGAATGTTCCCAGGAAAAACCACCAGGTGGTTTGAGAAATGGCCAAGGAAGGGGAAGGATGTCAGGTAAAGTGCAACATCATCTAAAGCCCCCTCGGCTTTTCCCCAAAAGGGAAGTGGTGAGGGGTGACTGACACTCTTTCCAGAGCATTCCTGTGCCCCTCGCTGTGGTCCTGATCAGAGACCAGGGCAGCTGGAGTATTAATGCCCCCCTCCCATCTGTCAGACACTGGTTAAGGGCTGACATCCCTGGAAAGATGCAAGTTCTTCTGCTCATTGCTTCTTCTATAAGCAGGCAAAGTAGTTTAGGACCCTGAGGGAAGCCTTCCAACAAAGACATAGGTGCTGCTAGGCACACCTGAAGGAGGCATGCATGGAAATGAGCAAAAGATCCCAAGGAGTATGGGCAGAGTGCCGACTGCATTGCTGTCTCTTGCCTGGACTTGAGAGCCCTTGGCCGGCAGGTCATCCCTTGAGGTCAAAGGTATCAAGAGCAGATAGTTATCCGTGCAGAAGCAGTCCATGGTGGTACAGGTACAGAAGGATCTGGATGGTCACTATTGATGGGAGTGCCCCAGATGCTGTCACTGATCCCAGAGCTGTTGCTCTTCCATGGTCCTCTTCCATGTCCGCATCCGAAAAGAGGGCGTAAACCGGGTACTGCAGAATCAGCACATCTTCCAAAACCTTGGCCGTCCCTCAGTCTGGAGTTCCCACCACCGTGCAGGAACCATCTGGATTGTCAGCCTGCTTCCATGACCCAAAGGAGTGACTAGAGCTCCCAGTCATTATAACCCAGCATAGCACCAGGGACGGAACACAGAAGACACAGCTCTTATCCTGCAGAAGCAAGAAAAAGAGTTTCTTGAAGTTGGACGCTCAGTGGTTGGCCTTTTGAGTGGCCTCCTGCCAGCCTAGAGGGGAATGGAGAAATAAGATGGGAAGCCTGGTCTGGGACCAGTTTCCCCTCTTCGTGCAGAACTGGGGAAAAAATGTGAGGCAACAGTCCAGAAGCAGAGCACCCAACGCCTGGAATTGTGCAGATACGAATCCTTCTGGTTATGCCAGGCCACTGTGGAGCCTCTCCATCCTTGTCAAGCCTCTTCCTCAGACTAAAAATAATCACCCATATATAAACAAACGTAAATATATTTTTAACATGCCTCAGAAAACCCACCTTCCTGTTGGGCTTCAGGGCTCTCTCTGCGAGTCAACCGGCAGATCCCAGGGTGACTGCAACCCGCGGTGGAACTTTCCACCATGGGCGGGCCACTGTGACCTCAGGTGACATCTGATCGTGGGTGCCAGAGAGACTTTGTGCTGAGAGATTAGAATCTCTAACTGCTTTGTGGTTTCGGGAGGCAAGAGAGGCCAGAGCTGAGGAGAGGGGTGAAAGCCCTCACCATTTGAGGGTCAGTCGTGTGGTTTCCTGAGGAAAGTTCCAGCAGCCAGGGCACAATACCGTTGCAACGTTAGCTGGCGGAAACCACGGAAGCCCATCACTCTGCCAGGCAGCTAGCTGAGGGATGGAGATGGTGTCTCCACACCCCTACCCCTGGCCCCTTGTGGGCAGGCAGAGATGGGGAAGAAACTGACCAACTGGCAGCACCCTGAAAGAACTTGGCCTGATGAAAATGTATTTTCTCTTAAAGGCATATACACAGCAGATGGCCGCTGAGTACTAGCATAATGTCTAATCAGTGAATGCTGGGTGTTCCTGGCGAGGGGTCTTTCTAACTCACTCATCAGACGTCTCTTACCTCTCCTTGGAACTTGTCATCATTCCATGAAAGGAAGAGATTGAGGCCAATAAAGACTTGCATCAGGAGGACACAGTGTGCTTTTCAAAGAGGGGTCCACACCCCCGGGGAGGCAAGGAGAGGAAAGATCAGGAAAAAGTGCAGGATAAAGAAACAGAGACTGAGGGCAGGAAGACGTGTGCCCGAAGTCTTGTGGCACAGAGCCAGTCAAGTGGCAGAGGCATTTTGCCGGACACCAAAGTTAAGAGGGCTTCACACCCCGGCACTGCTTTGGCGATGACCTAATGCTTCCTATTCATCTGAAGAAATGGTGGACGCTCACTCCAACCAAATAAACAAGAAGCTCTGCTCCAGCAGCCGGAGCTCGGAGGAGCCCCAGACTCCAAGTTCATTCACAGCCTCCTGTCTCTACCTTTAGAAGCATTCGGGAGGTTCCTTCCCTCCAGCCCCGGACAGGGTCATTTCTCTGCCCGTGGGTAAAAGAGGAATTGCTCTCACCATGCCAACATCACCCTCTCTCCAGAGGAGAGAGCAGAGACAGGGCGACACCAGACATGCCCAAAGATGGAGTTTGCAGCCATGAGGTCATGTTGGTTCCCCATCTAGGACTGAAACCAGAGGGCGCTTGGCAGCGGCCCTGAGGGAACAGTGTGTCAGATTTGAGATCTTATGTTTGGCCTGGATGTTTTCCAACTTTAAACTCAAATGAAAACTTTAGAAATGGTGTATTACCCAAGCGTGAGTGCATGTGTGTATGGTGGGGGGAGGGGTATAAGGAGGAGAGGAGGGGGCTTCTGTCACGGGGGAGGGGGTTACCATACAGCTAAGCAACAACGCCTGAACTACAGCAGACCCTATGGTCCCCGCAAAGAGGCGGGGTCCTTACCACCCAAATTCTCTGATTCTGTGCTTCCATCGCCCAGCAGTCCAGCAGTATGACGGGAACACCTGGGCTCCATCCTTGGCTTACCCACCGTCCTTAAATCTCCACCTCTTAGACCCCCGGCTTCTCCAGGTGTAAATCAGAGGCATGAAGCAGAGAGGAGGCATCTCTCCACCCAAGAGTGTGATACTCGTGGGGTCAACGGCGCATGTGATTTCTGAGTATCCGTCACCCATGCTTCCAAGACAGATTTGAAAAATGGGAAATGTCGAGAGGCTCAGGGTCTCTCGTTTCTGTCCTTTGCAAAGGACTTTTCCTGTCTTAGGCAACTGTCTCTGCGGTGAGCTGAGCGTGCATGTGTGTGTGTGTGTGTGTGTGTGTGTGTGTGTGTGTGTGTGTATGAAAGCATATGTTTGCAAAACAGATGAAACATTTGCGTATAATAGCATTTTCACAGCAGTTAATGTAAACAGGGAGAAACTTATCTTCTGCGAGTGGTTTAGGAGTCGCTTTCCGCGGGTGTCTGCGAAATGGCAGATCGTGCAATTTTTCAAGAAAAAAAAAGTTTGTAAGGGAAAAAAACCCTACAGACAATAATATTTTGACCTTGAGGGGAACAAATAAGCTGGCTTGTTTATAGAAAATGAAGTCCTCTCCAAAGTTTACATTTGGAAGAAAACTTGGTTGCTTGTTCATAAATTGAGAACAGAATTGTTGATGGCTGGGGTTAATGTTCTTTTACGAAAGTGAAAAAATTGTATGTAATTAGATTAAGAGGAGATTTCAGAAGAAAGGGTGAGGATTTGAGCACTCATGGAATCAATACAGGCACATTTTGATTTTATTAGCCAGCTCTTAGAGCAGTCTTGGGCATTTTATGAGTGACACGCGGCGTTGGGATGTTGCCATTGAAAGTCATTTGTGTCCGCTGTCTGGACTAATTGAGCGACAATAATAAAACGCTGTTTTTAGATAAACAATGGGTGGCGGAGTTCCATCGGTCCCTGCAGGGAGCGTGTTTATGCCTTTCAAAGAGCGAATGGCTGAGCTCATATACCACAGTCCTCTCACAGAGGCAAGTCAAGTCATTTAAATCAACTAAATGGAACAGAGTTTTGAAATGGAAATCAGTAATCCCAGTTTGGAGCTGCCTCATTGTCCATGGGAAGCTAGAGGCACAGATTGTCTTCTGCTTCCCTCTCCAGCCTCATTCAAAGGAAGGGGGTCCCTGAGCAACGTCGATCGCAAGTTAGCAATACAAGGAAATGAAATATCACGTGTCCTATATTTCAGGTGGTGTGTGGGTGCCGAACGGGCTGACATGAAGATACCATCATAAACCCCAACTGCCCGCTTCGGCTCCCTCTCTCTTGTGCAGAAACAAGATGGGCCCCAGACAGACGGACACCCGGGAGGCTCCAAGGAGGATTTAAATGGGTGACTTGCGGCTCCCTGCAGCCAATAGGAATGCGTTTCTCTTTGGGAGCGTAAGCTCTCACTTACCTCCTCTCTCCTCCTCACAATGTGCTCCTTCCTTCTCCTTCCACGCCCTTTAGAAGAAAAAAAAATGTCTAGAGGCAAACAGCTACTTTGCATCGAGATTAAGATCTCTGGTTACAGACTGAGAACAGAAAGACATCTGCAGGCTAGTCTCCTTCAAGTCCTTTATCTTAACCTTGGCTCCTACACCCACCAGGCTCTCGGAGCCGCCAAGGGGTGGCTGGGGTGTCTCAGCACCTCCCTCGTCTCAGCTGTCTGCCTCCCCCGAGCTGAGTCAAGCAACCACAGTCTAGGTAAGAGTGGCAGACACAGCTTCGAGAGGGGTTCACTGTACCCCGAGAACTAAGTTGCTCGCTCGCCCCCCCCCCCACCTGTGAAATTTTGTTGTCACCGCTGAGACTGAGGAAACTGGGTGCTGTCCTTTGACATTTTCAGTCAACAGCTCTTGTTGGAGCACCTGCTGGGGTCCAGGTCTTGGCTGGTCATGGCAGAGGAGGGGACCTCTCGGCGGAAGACCAGCCTGTGGAACTGGAAGCCTTATGGGGACTCAGAGAGGCAGGCAGGCAAATGCAGTATAACAGAATCTGGGTCTGGTGAGACCCGTTCAGGAGGCTGTGAGTAGCTTCCTCTGTGTCATGGTCCGCTCGCGCTGCTGTAACCCAATCCCAGAGGCTGGGGGCTTCAACAATGGGTATTTAGGACTCGCGGTCTGGAGGCTGGAAGTTCAAGATGAAGGGGCTGGCAGATTCGTGTCTCGGTGAGATTCAGTTCCAGGCTGCCTTCTCGTGCACGTCGGCGAGAGAGGAAGATGTGGGGTGTCTTCCTCTTCTGACAGAGGCACTCCTCCCATCCTGCGGGATCCAGCCTCACCACCTCATCTACACCTAGTTACCTCCCAAACATCCCACCATCACAGTGGAGGGGAGGGCCCCGCATAGGAATCTGGGGGGCTGCCAGTGTACCCAGCCCCTTCGCCAGTTCTCCTGAGTACCCCCACTTTATACCGTCCTACCCTGACTTTCTAGTCACCCTATTTCCCACCCTTTATGCCAGGGCAAATTCCCTCGCTTCATGATGGCTGAAAACACAATGTTCCTTCTGTCCATTCCCCTGGTCCAAACCACAGTGACAGATTAAAACTACTCTTTACACAATCTCTAACGGACGAGCCCTCGGAGTCCTGCCCCACTGGTACATTGCCCAGGACAAACAGCCAAGAGAATTTCTCCACTTTCTCTCTTTATTACTATTTCCTGGCTTTCTCTATCTTGGACGCCTTAGAGTATTCACTCAGGAATGATCTGCAATGGCTTGTTTTGTGTGTCAGCTTGGTTGGGCTATGGTGCCCTGGGTTTTAGGCAAATACCAGTCCAGACATTGCTGTGAAGGTATTTTTTAGACACGATTACCATTAAATCAGTAGACTTAAAGTGAAGATTATCTTCCATCGTGAGGACAAGCTCAGGGGACAGAGCATGGAGCCCAAATGGATTATCCTCAACCTTTAAAATCTAATGGAACCTATTTTGGGGATCCATAACACCTTTTTTCTTTCCTTCTACTTTTTCCCTTTTGGAATGGGAATGTCTAGCCTAGGCCTGCCCCACCTTTGTATTTTGGAACCAGACAACTTGTCTGCTTTTACAGGTTCACATACGGAAAAGAATTTTACCCCAGGGTGAATCACACTCTGAGTCTCTCCCTTACCTTATTTAGATGAGTTCTAGGCCTTAGGGTTGCTGCTGGAATAGCTCAAGACTTTGCAGGCTGCTGGGATGGGGTGAATGTATTTTGCATGTGAGAAAGACATTAATGTGGGGGCAGGGGGGCAGCAGTGGACTAGTGGACTGTCACGGATTGAGATGTGTCCCCTCCGCCAAATTTCTGTATGGAAGCCCCAGCCTCAGAATGTGACTTATTTGGAAATAGGGTCTTTGCCGACGTAATGAGTTAAGATGAATTTATACTAGAGTAAAGTGGCCCCCTATTCTGATATGACTTACGTTCTGATAAAAAGGGGTCCTTTGGACAGACAAACACAGAGAGGAGCACCATGCGAAGATTGGGGCGTGCAGCCACAAGCCAAGGAACTACAAGAAGCTGGGAGACGGGCATGAAACGGATTCTTTTCTTGAGCCGTCAGAGGAAGCGTGGCCCTGCCCACATGTTGATTTCAGACTACCAACTTCCAGAACAGGGAGACAAGACATTTCTGTTAAGTCACCCATTTGTAGCACTCAGCTACAGCAGTCCTGGCAAACCAAGAGTGCCACCCCTTGTCAAGTCTGCTCTGATCTCCCCGCGGGACCATCGTCTGGAAGCCCACCTTGCTAGACGCTCCTATGTCATGTAGGGGTGGTGAGGGGGTCCTGCCTGTCCCCCATGAGGTTGGCTCCCCTGGCTTGCCTGCCCTGTCACTGTAACATGAGATCAACATGGACAGGAGGCCGCCATACTGTGATGGATTGTTCTGGTTTCGAGTACAGCAGCACTTGGAAAAAGTCGGTTGAACACCAGTTTAACCAAAAATGAAGCCCCAAATTATTAAGTGGCTTAAGCGTATTAGTATCCTCCATACAGAGATCACATTCCTACTGAAACATGCATTAGTTTAAAAAAAAAAAAAAAGTAGGGCGTCTGGGTGGCTCGGTGGGTCAGCTCAGATCATGATCTCAGGGTCCTGGGATCGAGCCCCACATCGGGCTCTCTGCTCAGCAGGGAGCCTGCTTCCTCCTCTCTCTCTCTCTGCCTGCCTCTCTGCCTACTTGTGATCTCTGTCTGTCAAATAAATAAATAAAATATTTTTTAAAAAAAAGTAAAGGAGGAAAAAAATAACACCTCAAAAGTGATCTTGGTCTTTGTTGAAAATGCGGGCCATACGAGATCCATGTCCCTCAGCAAGACCCAGGTACTTCTTACATGACGTAGCTCTGAAAAGTAAAACCCAGGGCGTGCCTGTCTGGCTCAGTCAGTAGAACTTGCAACTCTTTATTTCCAGGTTGTAAGTTCAAGCCCCACATTGGGTGTGAAGATTGCTTACAAAAAAAAAAAAAAAAAAAGAAAAAGAAAAGTAAAACCCAATTTACTTCTTCCAGTGAAAGCCTCTAATGAATTAGGAGTACAGAATCGTGTAAGAGGCACCAGTTTGGGAGTTTAGGACCTAGGTTCGAATTCTGACTGGGTCTCTGACCAGCCACATGATCTGAGGTAAATGCCTCACCAAGCCTTTTGAGCATCATCTTTCTCTTCTGTAAACGATAGCAAAAGAAGCCCACCTCAGCCATGTACAGACTTGCCCTTTGACTCCTTTATTTTCTCAAGCCTCTGAGTCCTGGAAGGGAGGGTGTATGTTAGCATGAACTACTCGAGTTCTGTGGTAAGAAACCATCATGATTCCCATGAGGAAAGTTTCCTGTGTAGACTCTCTCCACCACGAAGAATGGGAAGCACAAGAGTACAGCCCAGTCGGGGGCGGGGAATGGCCGTCAGCTTCCAGAAGAGCACCCATGTGTTGTGGGGCCCTGAGTTCATCAATTTGGGAGCCTTTTTGAAGGTGAAGAAATCCTAGATACAAGTACAGAGTAGGTTGGGAGATTGAAAAAGCCTTGATGAATCCCACCAAGCCCGCTTGGGTTACCAGAAGACTAGAACGGCCATCAATGTCCACATTCAGGAGTTTGTGACCACTAGCAAGATTAAATGCCCGGGGAGTTTTTGCTTTTGTTTTTTTCCTTGCCAACTGGCCAGACCTAAGTATCTGCTCACATCTGAAAATATGGTGTCTCCCTGTCTATTCCTTTCTTAATGTGACACTAAGGATCGTTGTTTTCTCATGAAACCGCCACGTGCGCTCAGGGCCCAGCTTTGCCCACTGGTCATACTGAACTGGTGAAACCTGTGTGCGCGAGTCTGGGGGCAGACCCTACGGCAGAGGAAGGAGCCGGGGGGCCAGGGGGAGCGCTGAGCACTGAACCCAGGTGAGAAGCCTAAGTCCGGGTGTGAGAGGAAGAAGCCCTCAGACGTGGCTTCAGCACTTACTCACGGAGACCTGCATAAGCCCCACGCACCGATCCAAAGCCCCTGGGGTCAGATGGGTTTCAGAATTCAGTGCTGCAGGGTTTGAAATAAAATGGGGCGCCTACGCCAAATATTATGTAACACCCCAAGAGGTCTGAAGTGCCACCATGTGAATCAAATACGTTAATATTTCCGTAGTCCTAGATCGGCGAACTATATGAATATTCACACTAAGTGGGCTAAATGACGCTTTATATCACTTCCCTTCCCATTTGGCCACCAAAGCGGTTATAAAAATCTGTTTTCAAAGCCTTTTGGAGTTTAGAATTATGGATCCGAGACTAGGGAGCTGGGCCAGGTGCCAGGCAGGGTCTAAGTGCTGGGGAGACAGTGCCGAGGACCGAGGACCAGGTCCCTCCGCTAGAGCTCATGGGTCCTCACCAGGCCACATCGGACACAGGTATAAGCCCAGGGGGAGAAGGCAGGCTTTAAAGAGAAGACTCCACCATGTTCCATGGGAAAAGCCTTACAAAATAGTAAAGGATAAGCCTGAATATTTTTTTTAAATCTCCAACCGAAAATCACACCGGGAAGAGAGAGAAGACACCTTACTTTCCCTCTCCCCCACTCCCCCGCTTCTTCCTGGGCACCATAGAAGACTCAGAGACTCTGGTGTCCTGAGGGCCAAGGACCTCAGCTGTGGGTGGACCCCAAGTGAATGGCTGAGCAGACAGGCCACAGCTGATGCCTGTCCCCTAGAAGCAGACCCCATGAGAGGGCACCGACTTCACATGGCGGGTGTGCCCCTGTGTGTGTCGGCCGGTGTGACAAAGGACATTGTGCGATCGGTAGCCAGCAGAGTTTTCAGATGTCAGTACCATCAGAGGGCCTCCGGGTTCTGTCGGTTATCAAAATATCTAGCTCTGTGTGTGTGTGTGTGTACATGTAAGCATACACATATAAAGGTGTATAAACACACGTATATAAGCTGTTTATATATATAAATCTGTGTGTATCTATGTATGTGTGTGCAGATGTACATATATATTTGTATATATAAACGGTTGGGAGAAAACAATTCCTCTACCCATTGGGTTTAAATGGTCAGGCCCTGCAAATGAGCTGGCCACAGACAGAAGAATGGGAAAAAAGACAGAGTTTATTTACCTGTGCATGTGGGAGTTTACAGTAATGAGTAACTCCCCAAATATTTAGAGGTAAATGTTTATAGACCCATACCAGTTTAATAAAAAAGTGTGTGTGTGTGTGTGTGTGTGTGTGTTGTGGAGGTCTTAGGGCTTCAGTAGGAAGGTATGGAAGGTTATGTAGGATTTTTCCTGATGCTAATGGGAATGGGCCATCTGTCTTCCTGGAACTCACAGGAAACCCCCTCGGTGGGGGGTAGCAAGAGGGTGGCAGCTGTATTTTTGTATTTTTCAGAAGGTTCTGGTTTAGTCACACAAGGGAAGTTAGATAAGATTTCAAATATTTTCATTTTAAAATAATCTTTATGCCCAAACCACGATGGCTTTAATATATACACACATGTAGACATCCATATATATCAAATGTATAATATATAAATTACATTTATGTATATACATGTGTATATACCTACCTAGACAGAGAGATAGGAAGAAAGGTTTCTAGTAATCAGTCATGACCATGTCATACTGGGGGAGGGTTATGGCCTTTTGGCAGCGCACAGAGTTAGCCTTAGATGGGGGCCTATATCACTACTTTTAAAATCTCCCTGTGGGCTTTCTCTTCTTCTCTGCCTCCTCCCAGGACCCTGGCTTGATCCCTGGGGGTCCTGCAGGATCAGGACTCAGAGGACAGCCGAGGAGGTGGGAAAGCAGCATCAGGGGTCCGGTGAGGTTTTGGGGGGGATTGCGGAGAGCCTGGCTGGCTGAGCACCTTCCAATGATGCCGGGGCAGCACTGGGCTCTCAGGTCCACCGTGGATTTTAGAGGAAGCCAGCTATGTGAGGCTCAAGATCATTACCCTCCAAGAAGACTTCCCAGGGAATCTCAGAAACACCAGCACGGAAAGGAAGGTTTTGGGGAGTTCACTTGCTCCAGCATCAGCAGGTGTGAAGGAGACTGGAGGACACTGGGCTGGACATTTGCTGGCATCCCTCAGGGCGCAGACACCCTGGGGAAGACCTCCCACAGAATCTCAAGAACTTTCTGCCTCTTTCTGCTCTGTACTGTTCCTGGTGACTCCTCTACGGGGCTCCCAGTGGTCATTCTTAATTTTTCCAGGAAACAGCTTCGGGACATTTCTCTCTCCTTTCTCTCTTCCCCTGGGGACAGCCTGTGCAGACCACCCCCGGTGCTCCGCACCTCCTCCCAGTCCTCATCTTACTCCCACCTGCACCGCCCACAGGGACCTGCCCCACCCGTTCGGGGCTCTTCATGCTTAGCAGGGGTCTCACCCGCCAAGAGGAAGCCTCTGCCTGGAGGCTGATGTGTTGCTGAAGAAAGGTGAAGAAATTTCTGCAGCACAGCTCCATGCAGGACGGGAAAAGCAGCTCTGGTCAAACTTGTGGCCAAGTCTCTCGTGAGTGTTTTGGTTGTCTTGGTAGGCTGCTTCCGCTACTGTTTATCCAGCACGGGGGAAGTGCTTTGAATAGACGTCTTGGCTGACACGGGTCCCTTCGCTCTGTGAATAGGGCGATTACCAAACAATGAAGCTATTACATAAGGAGCCGGGAGCTGGCTGGAGCCAACAAATCTTGTACTCTAGCTTTACAGAGCTATAATTATCCAAAGTTTTAAAACACAATGGTATCTGCTGAAAGGGAACATCTGGGAGCCAACCAAGCCATCCCAATTAAATGAATGCTACACATCCACCGATCGCATGACTCCATGTTAACCGGGTGCCGATTTTTTCTCAATGTCATTCAAGTTAACAAATGTGCTGAAAGGTTGAAGCCTGGCGAATGCACAGGGAGGGGATGGGGGTGGCCACATCAGATCAAGAAAAGAGACCCATTTTAGAAGATCAGCTGCAAATCGGCTGGAGAAAGCATTCCAGGCTGATGTCGTGAACACCCGTCAAGACACAGAAAATGCTTTATGAAGTTCAAGCTTTTCCCGGTTGCCTTTTCACTTCAAAATAGACTCTTTCAACCTCCAGGAGACCCCGTGTGGAAGGAGGGGGTGGGTGAGGTGGGGTGCGCTGGTGGGAAGGCACCGGGGCACCCTGCAAAGGTGAGGGGAAATCAGTTGTTACGAGAGATTGGAGCAGATTTATCTAGAAAACACATTTGGCCCAGATGGTAGGCTTGGACTCTGCTCGGAGCGTGAAGGTCGCCGTGTGTTGTCTTCCATAATGATCTGTCCCCAAACTAAGGACGGTCCACATGCTTAGAGCCCCTGGAGCACTTTTTCAAGATCTACAACCTAAGTGACTGTCTCTCTACCCCCTGTTCCTTATGTTGGGGGCAGTTCTTTCAGGTAAAAAACTCAAAAAGAACAATAAAAACGGACAAAAGGAAGATCTCACTTATCACCTTATACCGAAAATGATGTCATGATGTTGTTCTGATGGAGCTAGAGTTTCTGCAGAAGGGAGGGTGGGGTTGTGGTTGAGGATTATTCTTTCTTTTTTTTTTTTTTTTAAGATTCTATTTATTTATTTGTTTTAAAGAGACAGAGCAGGGGTGGGCGGGGGAGAATCCCAAGCAGACACCCCACCAACCGCGGAGCCTGACGCAGGGCTCCATCTCACGGCCCTGACGTCACAACCTGAGCAGAAACAAAGAGTCAGATGCTTAGCCGAATGAGCCACCCAGGTGCCCCTAGACATTATTCTTTCAATCCTTCTTCCTTGCCATCTGCTCAGGGTGAGGGTTGGCAGCAGGGATGGGGGGGTGGGGGAGCTTGGCTCAGTTCTGAAGGCAGAGCCTGAAAGTGATTTGGGTAATTATGGGCTGATGGTGCAGCCAGACGGATGATAAGCAAATCAGGAAGGTGGTCGATTTTCCAGGTTTTCTCTGGCTGCCCTTCCTGATCTTATGCTAAGCAACCGGCTCCAGGGGCTCCCTCCCACCTCACTGTTTTGCCGGTCTCTCCTTCTGATCATCTCACCCACAGCCACAGCAAAGCACACGGGCGAGCACCTGCTAGCTTTCACTTCCTCCGAGGAATGAAAAAGTTTAAATCTATTTATCAACTTTCTCATAGGTATTTGTATCTTAATTGCCACAACAGCAATATTATAGAAGCATGAAAAAATTAATAATTAAAAACAGTAACCAATTAGCCCACCACCCTAGTGCCATCTGAGCCATTTCTGGGCTCTTTTGTCCTCTGAGACATCACGTGCCTTTTTTACCCTGCTTTGTTAGATACTTGCTGTTTCTAAATTCTGCTGAAAAAGGTAGTACCACCATCAACATGTCCATCTCTTTTACCTTCTGTGAAAGATCTCTCTAGAAATCTTGGACCCTGATGCACGGTGCTAGGAACCAAATTATGTCACCCCCCAAATTTTTATGTTAAAGCTCTAACCCCAACTGTGTCTGTATTTGGAGTTAGGGCCTTTATGGAGGTGGTCAGTAAAACCATAAGGTGAAGCCAATTCTGCTAAGACCGGTGTCCTTAAAGGGGAAGTGATACCAGAGGTCTCTCCTCTCTCTTTCCATGCATAGAAGAAAGGCCATGTAAGGACACAGCAAGAAGGTAGCTATCTGCAGACGAAGGAAAGAAGTCTCACCAGAAACCAATCCTGCTGGGACCTTCATCCTGAACTCCCAGCCTCTAGAATGCTGAGAAGTCCATGCCTGTGGTTTAAGCCCTCCAGACTGTGGTACTTGGTCCTGGCAGCACAAGCTGATGGATACACACTGTGTTTGGGTTGAAAGCAAAGAAAAAGCAAAAGCAGCTGTTGACATCCTGGAGCTGGACCACATTTACAGCTCTCCATTGAACAGAAACAATCTCACAGAAAACATTACACCAGGCCACCGCGACGCCAGGATGGATCAGAGCAGAAACAAGACCACTCCCTAACCAGGTCCTTACTCAGATACAACATGAACATGGTCCACCCAGAAAAATAACCAAACATCTTTCTCTCCTGGTTAATTTGAGTGAAATACTGCTTCTTCTTTACCAATTTGAGCTTTAGCCTCACCCTACTCCTTCTTCCTTATAGATAAGATTCATTCTTGAATTACCTCCATTTCCTGGCAACATCTGATCCAGAGCAAGGTTCCACTTTTTAAAAATCTCTCCCAAAACACTGAACACAAGCCCCAACCCTATCATAGATCCTGTCTAAGACTTCCTGAGTTTTCCTATGTTTCCCCACGGGCATTAAACACAGCTTGGTCAACATTAGGTGTATTTTGTGTCTGGTGGTCACTGGCTAAAGGATATTGATACAGGTATGTGTGTTTGTATGGTTTTCAATAAAAACATTTAACATTGCATATCATTATGAACTGAAGGTCTGTGTACCACCTCCATTCCTACACCCAACCCTTAATCCCCAGTGTGATGATATTTAGAAGTGGAGAATTTAAGAAGTACTTAGGGTTAGATGGGGTCATGAGGGAATTCCTTATGATGGATTTCATGCTTTTGTAAGAATTGGAAGACAGAGAACTCTCACTCCGTTCATGTGCGTGACCCAGGAAAGGTCAGATGAGGACACAGCAAGCCAGTGGCTGTCTATAAGCCAGGAAGAGAGTTTTCACCAGGAAACAAATCTGTAAGCACTTTGATCTTAGAATTCCATCCTCCAGAACTGTGAGAAATAAATGCCCATTGCTTAAGTCAGTCTAATGGTATTTTTTACAGCGACCCGAGCAAACTAAAATACTTATCAAAGAAGCTGACTCATTTTTCTTGTTTCAAAAATTTTAGCACAACCTGTCCAGTCATTTGAATGTTAGGATCTGTTAAAATTAATTTAGTAATGTGAAATGTATCTTGTTGAAATCTGTATGCTTTATTAGTTTTTGGACTGATCATTTCCTGGATTTTTTTTTTTTTATTCCTACTTTTCCCTTGTCTATCAGCAGGTTGATATTCAATCATGGAAAAATAATTTTTGTCTCCTAGAAAAGTATTTGCAAAAGTCTGGAAGGTAAGAGAAGTATTTGGGGGATTGTTTTACTTCTACTTCTGGAATCAGTTCATGGCCTGGTATTTGGGGCTCCTCATTATAGCAAGTGTATCGCATACTCCCACACACTCTATGGGTTGGGATGTTTGGGCTAAAAGTATAATAAAATCTCAACTGAAGCTATTAGGTTATTTCTTTCACTTAGTAAGAAGTCCAGAGGTGGGGCACACCTCAAAGCCAGTTGAGTCTCCCATTCAAAAATGTCATTAAGGATCTGGGTTTCTGTCTTCTGAGTCTGTTACCCTTGGTTTATGTAACTGATCATGTGGTCATGCTTGGCATTTATAATACCTTCTTCCCCTCCCACTCTGTTTTTCCTTGGTCTTTAACAAGTACCTCCAGATGGTTGTGGTCCTTTACCTGGTAGAGCAAAACCATCATTCACAAATATGGGTCATTAGTAGTCCTGCTTGGATTGAGTCATTGTAGATTTTCATTGACTTTAATCATAGGGCATGGTAATTTTAAGAGACTCCATAAGGGACCTCATGTATTCCAGATATATTTTTCTTTATCTCCATCACAGAATAGTCGTCCAATTTCCCATTGGTACTCAAGATCAATCAATGTAGCCAGGACAGTAATTTCCTTCTTTGTCTTTTGATTCGGAGGCATGAAGTGTCTAGATGGGCCAAGCAGTACACTTAACATCTAGTTTAGTAGCATCCTTCTTCTGGTGGAAGCAATCCTCCCTTTGGAACTAGGATCTTTAGGTCAACAGAGCATAAGGCTGAGAGAACAGGAAACAAACATTTTGGTAGCTAGTCACGAGGGGTAATAGTGAGTAGTGCCACTTCCAATTCCACTCTTTGATTCCATGAATCCTGGCTTTGGGAGACACCCAGCATCATACATTAGACACTGATTCAGAGCACACACAGCCTTCTGGAGAACTTGGCCCCACGCCTGCAAGGTATTACCATCTACATGGTGCTGTAATGAGTCTTCAAAAAGCCATTACACCACAGTCTCAAACCAATTGCTTCAGAATGGTGGAGGACATAGTAAGACTAATGAATTACATGAGCCTGAGCCCATTGTCATGCTTCTTTTGCTGCAAAGTGATTTCCTTAATCAGAAACAATGCTATGTAGAATATCATGACAGCGGATAAGTCATTCTGTATGTCCATGGATGGTAGTTTGGCACTGCCTGGAGGGAAGGCAAATCTGTACCTGAGTGTCTCTTCTAGTAAGAACAAAATGCTGCCCTTTCTATCATAGAAGTGGCCCAGTGCAATCAACCTGCCCCCAGGTAGTTGGCTGATCACCGCAGGTATTTGTGTCATTTTGGGGACCCCATGTTGGTCTCTCCTATTTACAGATTGGGCACTCGGCAGTGATTTTAGCCAGGTAAGCCTTAGTGAGTGAAAGTCCACATCATTGAGCCCAGGGAGAACCTCCATCCTTGCATCATGACTACTTTCTTCATGAGCCCATCATGATGATGACAGTGATCACTGGAGATAGAGGCCAGCTGTTGTCCAAAGAATGGACACTGTTGACTTGACTGTTAAAATCCTCCTCTGCTGTGGTCACCCTTAGGTAAGCATTTATGCAGGATACAAACATCTTCATTTTTCTTGCCCATTCAGAGGAGTCTATCCACATAGCTCTCTCCAAGCTTTCTTACCAGCAATTTTCTATCATGTTCCTTCCAAGTCCCTGACCATCCAAAGTATTGGCCACAGTCCATGGATTGGTATATAATCATAGAATTGCACATTTGGTCATTTCTCTTCCATGCAAGTGAATAGCCAGGTGCACTGTTCAAAATTCTGCCCGCTGGGAGGATTTTTCTTTACCATTGCCCTTCAGTGATGTCCCAGCCAAGGTCTATAGCACTTCAGCTATCCACTTTTTGGTGATGCCTGCATATTGTGAAGAACCATCTATAAGCAAGACTCAAGTTTCTCGTCTGCTAGGAGCTAAAAGGCAGTGTAGCAGGAATGGGACTATAGGCATTTTTGGCCAGTTCTTCATGAAAATTCCTTGTGCCTTAAGGACCTGCTCGGGCCTAATCACATATCCATTTGATGACAGAGTGTTTCTATGCACATCCAAGTTTATGGTTTAGTGGGTCAGATAACACCTGGTTCATGATGGGCAACTCAGGTAGCATGGTAACTTGTTCCCTCTCCACTAAGGCCCCGAAGAGGCTTAGAGCTGTTTCTCAAAAGGAGAGTAGTTATCTGCAGAGGATGGCAGGGCTTTGCTCTAAAATCCTCATAGTCTGCACTGTGATTCATGTATAGGAGCCTGCCAAAAGCTCCCAACAGCATTTTTATCTGCCACTGACACTTCAAGCATCATTGAATTCATTGGATCATATGGCCCAAGTGGCAGAGCAGCTTGCACAGTGATCTAGACGTGCTGCAGAGCCTTCTCCTGGGCTGCACACCACTCAAAGCTAGTGGCTTTTTTGGGTCTTTGTAAATAGGTCAGAGTAACACACCCAAATGAAAAATACATTGCTTCTAAAATCCAAGGGAGACCAAAGCACTGTACCTCTTTCTTGGTTGTAGGAGATGCCAGATGCAACAACTTAATCTTCACCTTGGAAGTGATGGTGCAACACACCCCATATTACTGAACCCTTAGAAATGTCACTGAGGTAGAAACTTACGGGATCATTTCTCACTCCTCACCCATAAATGGCTGACCAATACGTCTAGAGTAGTTGCTTCTTCTTGCTCACTAGGTTTGGTCAGCGTAATGCCATCAGTGTAATGAACCAAGGTGATATCTCGTGGAAGAGGAAGGCAATCAAGGTCCCTGCAAAATTAGTTATGATATAGAGTCAGGGAGTTGATACAAAACTGAGGGAATGCAGTAGAGGTGTATGGCTGGCCTTGTCAGTTGAAACCAACCAGCTTCTAGTAGTCCTTATTGACAGGTATGGATAAAAATTCCATTTGCCAGACTGATAGCTGTGTGCCAGGTACCAGACATGGTCTTAATTTGTTCAAGAGTTCAGTGGTTCAAGTTCCCAGCTCCAGGACCACATAAATGACCTGGAAGTTTATATGTGTCTCCTCATAAGGAGATCCTTATCTCCTGAGATTGCTGAAAATCAAACACAGAATCTCGTTCTGTCACTGGTAGAATTATAGTGCAAGTGAATGCATTTATCAGAAAGGAAAGGGATTCTGAACGTCTGAATGGGACATATGGGAAGCCCCTAATGAAGCTGAAGACATTGAGCCCCTAGATTCAGATGAGCTTCTTTGCTCGTGGAATAGAGCTCTCCATCTCCAGGGAAAGGGGTTTTTCCCATCCCTTCTATTTTCTTTTCAGAGAGATCAGCCCTGCATTGAGTGAAGAAATTGTATCCACCTTCCCAGAGGTGGGTGCACACAGGACAATGCTGATTCTCTTCAGGATCCACCCTTACCAACCTCTTTTTCCTTCTAGACCTATAAGACTCAAGGTCCAGCAAGTCCCTAAAGGTGACATACAAAGTGTGACTCATGAGGAAGTGTGCTACATTCTAAAAAACTATTTCAGTTTTCTAATTTATACAGACAGAAATCTAGGGAACACACATGATAATGGCTTTTAAGAATGAGGGAAAATGATGGGAAGAACATAAAGTTGGATCAGGCCAAATGTATTGACTTGAGTTTGCCAAGCAAAGATTCTGAATTTAATGTTGCAGCTCAGAGAGTTAGAAAAGGGCTCTGAAAATATGCTTAGTTGCTTGGTTGAAACATGGACCCGAAGGTGGCCCCCAGTGAGTAAGTTATAAATGCCAGACCCGTCTTGGTCTTGAGGTAGAGGAAGGGAAATTGGAGTGTTAGAGTGGATTTGTCATGTAAGACCTACTCACCCACTCTCAAAGGGTAGAAAAGGGTACTACTCATTTTACATCTTTCACTCACCCTCTTCTGTCCTCACTTTGTCCAAGGACATTAGGAACAGCCAGCCAATCTCACTGTATTTATTGGCTTACCAAAAACTGTTCAGAATCATCATGTACATGGTCACTCAGCTCCTGCTTCTTGTTAAGTGTTTGAGAAGCATCCAGTGGAAATGTTTTATGAATCTCTATTGCAAGATCTCACCTTGGACTGTATCAGTGCTCTCCTTACTACTGAAAGTAGAGTCATTAGCATTTTAAAATCTAATCAGATTGGAGAGTCAATTCCCAGAACCAATTGAGAAAACTCATCCTGGTAAGTTCTGCTCCTCTAGCACCACTCTCGGCTGTGCTGATGGTCGTACAACATTGTTAACATACTTAATGCCATTGAAGTGCTCACTTAAAAATAGTTAAAATGGTAAATTCTATGTTACATGTATTTTACCCCAGTGAAAATATATAGTTACAGAGAAAGAAAAAAGAAAAGAATAACCCAAAGTTGAACTAAGGCAGGCAAGTGGCAGAAAGGCCTTAAAATCAAAGTTTAAGTCAATAGGGGCGCCTGGGTGACTCAGTGGGTTAAGCTTCTGCCCTCGGCTCAGGTCATGATCCCAGGGTCCTGGGATGGAGCCCCGCCTCGGGCTCTCTGCTCAGCAGGGAGCCTGCTTCCCCCTCTCTCTCTGCCTGCCTCTCTGCCTACTTGTGATCTCTGTCAAATAAATAAATAAAATCTTTAAAAACAAAAAAGTTTAAGTCAATAAATCATGCTGGTCCATTTGATGGTTAGAAGACAGTAAAAACTCAAGAGTTTTAGAGTTTTAAGAAAAAAAAAGTGTGAGTCTAAGGCTTTCTATTTTTAATTTTTCTTTAATCTTTCTTCTTCTTCCTCCACTCTCAAGGGTTTGATTTTTATTTTTTTTTTCTAGGACTTAGTCAAAAGTCTTTTCAGTTTTTGGACCTATAATTCCATGCTAATTTCCACTTTTACCTTAACATCTGCAACATAATTTTCTCCTTGGTAAAATTAAAAGAAAGACTCAACATTAGCCTACTTCTCCAGGCGTAATTATAGGAAACATCATATATGGTTCACAGAGATTTCACAAATGTGCCTTCTAATGTAAATTCTAAAGGGTGCCAACAAATTTGCTTCACCACATGCCTACAGGGTTGTGGTTCAAGCTTACATCTTAACTCTGCTCCTATCCCCCCTAACAACTTTTGCCTACTTTTCCAGAGATCATAGAAGTAATCATAGGTGGTGATTTGAAGTCCCACAGTCACTGGTACCTGTTCTTCTGCTTTCTGTGGTCTCATTTCGGACTCTATGTCATGGCTACATGGCTAGAAGGAGTAAGGGGGCCACAGATCTTTTCTTCTGACATCCAGGAATCTGCCAAGTGTGTGGGAAGTGTCCAGATTTCCTAGCCTCGTGTTAGATGTGCCTTCTGTGTTATGTACAATTGTGCCCAAATGCTTGGGGGTTGTGAGATGACTTTCCCCACCCTGAAAATCTATTAAGAAGGAAGAGATACTTCCCTCCTCTCCACCCCATCTCCAGGCACTTCGGATGGCAATTAACACCTTGCACAGCCCCTCCCCATAACACCATCAATTTTTGCCCGTGTTGCGTCTACTTCACAGCTCAAGACATGCCAAATCACACACATTATACATACTCGTTGCTAGCAACAAATCCATCTTCCTAAGTGGCCAAGCACAGCCTGTATTTGAAATGTCAGAGCACCTCTCTCCTCCGTGGCTCATTTCCTTTAGTTGAGATGACTCCGAGCCTGAAAGTCACATTATCTATGCTTCTTGGTCCTGCTTCTCAAGGGAGGAGCTCTGGATCAACTCAGCAAAACACCAAGTGACACAAAGAATGAGAAGCAATCAGGCTGTTTCCCATCGACTCCTTTTTCCTCTTGTGAAAATGAGGTAGTCCCTACCTCATGCGACAAGCGTGACTATTTAATGAGATCATCAAAATAGTAAAGATTGCCAGGGAATGGCAGTTGTAGATCTGGTGCATGTCTGTACTCCATACTCAAATACCCCCAGGTATTTCTACTTCTTTTCTCATTCTCTCTCTCTCTCTTTTTTATTGAAGTGAAATTCACATAATATCAACTTCACTTTTGGGACACCTGGGTGGCCCAGTCGGCTGAGCATCTGACTGTTCATTTTGGCTCAGGTCATGATCTCAGGGTCATGAGATCAAGCCTCATGTTGGGCTCCATGCTCAGTGGGGAATCTGCTGGAGATTATTCCTCCCTCTCCCCTAGCCCCTACACTCTCTCTCCTTCTAAAATAAATAAATAAATCTTTAATTTAAAAAATCAACTGTTTCAAAGTGAACAATTCAGGGGCATTTAATGCTTTCACAATACTGTGCAATCGAATTTTTATCTAGTTCCAGAATATTTTTATCATCCCAAAAGGAAACCCCATACTCCATATACTCATTAAGCAGTCATTCCCTATCCCCTCCACTCCTGCCCAACCCACCGGCACTTGCAAACTGTAATGTACTTCTTGTTTCCATGGACTTCCTTATTCTGTATATTCCATAGGAATGGAACCAAACCAGTTCCATTCAAGGTTCATGTTTGTTGTACTTTAGCCCTTTTAAAAATTGTTCCTATTCAAGTGTAATTAACATGGAGTGTTATATTACTTTCAGGTATATATTACAGTGATTCAGCAGTTCTACACATTTCTCAGTGCTCATCAAGATAAGTGAATTCTTTTTTTTTTTTTTTAAAGATTTTTTCTTTATTTATCTGACAGAGATCACAAGTAGGCAGAGAGGCAGGCAGAGAGAGAGGAGGAAGCAGGCTCCCTGCAGAGCAGAGAGCCCGACGTGGGGCTCGATCCCAGGACCCTGGGACCATGACCCGAGCCGAAGGCAGAGGCCTAACCCACTGAGCCACCCAGGTGCCCCAAGATAAGTGAATTCTTGATTTCCTTTACTTATTTCACCCATCCCCATCCACCTCTCCTCTGGTAACCATCGGTTTCTTCTCTGTATTTAAGGCTCTGTTTTTCTGTTTGTGTCTATTTTCTTTTCTTTGTATACTTCATGGCTAGAGACTATTCTATTGCATGGATATACCACAGTTTTTTAGTTCATTCATCCTTTGTGGGAAAATTGGGCTGTTTCCACCTTCAGCTTTTGTGATTGGTGCTGTTATGGCTGTGTGTGTGTGTGTGTGTGTGTGTGTGTGTACATTTATCTAAGGACCTGTTTTAAGTTCTTTGGAGAAAGAGTGGAACTGCTCTCTTTTATTTCTGTTTCTTCTCTTAATAATCTCATGTCTGCAGGATCTGTAATGATCTGTAATGTAATGTCCTATTTTAAAATTTCTGACATTTAAAAAAAATTTTTTTTTTTAATTTTAAATTTTTTAAATTTTAAATTTTGGTGCTTCTTCTCTAGTTTTAATTGATGAGGTTGGACTGTAATTTTTAAATTGTACTAGTATTATAAGTATTTGTGGATCTTATCTATTTAAAATTTAAGTGGTTTTCATTATTATGTTCCCATAGGTCTGTTTGCCGCTCTTTTTGTAGCTTCCGGAAAGGACTGTTACACTGGCCTTGCTGAGACTGCCCATTGGCCTTGAGATCCCCTTGCTATTCCCATGCACACTAACCTGACTTCCAGCACCGAATTCTTTGTAAAGAGTTTGCCCTCCAGCTGCCTGAACCCACTTAGTCTGAGACACAGAGGACTACGTGTGCCTAACATGTCCCAGGGGAAACCCTTAACTGAAGACCAAATGCTGTCAGCATATAAATACCCCAGCTTCTTGCCCTTTTGCCAAGATAATTCTGAAGTACATTTTATATAGTTTTCTAGAGTTTTCTTTGGCAATCAAGCTACAGTTACCTGCTATTATGGGGCCTTAATAATCTACCCTTTATTGGTTGCCTTCCCTTCTCTGTCTCACTTTCTACTTGTGCTTCTACATGTGTTCCCAGAACCTCCCTGTTATGGGCTCAACTGTGCTCCAGCCCAGCCCCCATTCATATGTTGAAGCCCAGTACTTCAGAAAGTGACTGTGTTTGGAGATATGGCCTTTAAAGATATGATTAAGTTAAAATGAAGTCATGGAGTAAGCCCAATAAGAAGAGGAGATTAGGACTCATACACCCCACCCCACCCCCGCATGCACACACAGGAGGAAGTCCACGTGAGGACACAGGGAGAAGGCAGCCATCTATAAGCCAAGGAGAGAGGCAATCCTGGCAGCACTTTGACCCCAGACTTCCAGCCTCCAGAACTGTGAAGAAACACACTTCTGTTGTTTGACCCATTCAGCCTTTGCTATAGCAGCCTTCGAAGACTAGCTTATTCCCCATAAACTGTTTGTCCTTGAATCCTTGGCTTGGGATCTGCTTCTGTGGAATCCAAACCAAGATTCGAAGTTTATTGACTTTTCAGCTTTTCTTGTCCCCTAATGTGCATTTGAAGCTATAAATTTCTTTCTAAGCAAAGCTATAGCTTTGATGTGCCATATTTGGTTGTATAATGATACATATTTGTCGTATAATGATAAGTTTTGACATGGAGTATTATTATTTTACTTGAAGTATTTTCTGTTTTTCGTAGTACTTTCTTCTTTGACCTGCGGGTTATCCTAACTTGGAGGAGTCTCACACTGGCCTTGTATATCCTCCAGCCATGATATGTGTCCCTTCTGCTTAAAACTCAATGGCCAGAACTAGCTATGGGGCTCCACCTAGCCACAAGGGAGCTAAAAGCACAACCTACCATGAGCCTGGGAGGGACAGGGAGAACCACACAATCTGGCTAACAGCGTTAATGACAACCATATAAACCAGGCTGCATTGGACATCCTTCTACAGATTTCCTCTTGCTTACGTGCTAGGATTTCTTCAAAATAGAGGATAAACATGGGAATGGAATTGTAGGTCATCCTATAAACATACCTTCCATTTCACTAGGAATTGCCAAGCTTCTCTCCAAGGTGGCTGTGCCAATTTTCATTTCCTCCAACAGTGCGCATGCATATTCCTCTGTATCCTCACAACACGTCAAATCAAAATTTTTTGACAAATTGGTCGGTATGAGACAGTATCATGTTGTAGTTTTAATTTGCATCTTTCTAATAGGTTGGTCAAATGTCTTTTATGCCACTTGTCCTGTAGTCCCTTCCTAGTTGTGAAATATGAATGTGGCTCATTCCCCAGTGGATGACATAACAATCCCCTAAAAGTAATGCATGCATTTGAGCGAGATTTCAGGCATCTATTTAAAGACTAAAGTTGAATTTCAGAATTAACTTTATCGGGGCTCTGCAAACTTTTTCTGGAAAAGGCCCAAGTGTAAGGTGGTTTTTTTTTGTTATTTTTGTTTTTTGTTGTGTAGACCATATGGTCGCTGTTGTGACTCTTCAGCTCTGTTGGTGTAGCATGAAAACAGCCTCAGTCAGTATGGTGTGAATGTGCTCCATAAAGCTTTACTTTTGGACACTCAAATGTGAATTTAAGATCATGTTCATGTGTCACAAAATATTACTCATCTTTTGATTTTCCCCAACAATTTAAAAACATAAAAATGATTCCTGACTCACAGATTGTATAAAATAGACAATGGTCTATATTTGGCTTGTATACCCTACCTTGTTGACCCCTAAACTATACCAAAACTTGACCCAAAAGGCCAAGAATCTTAGTCTTGGAAGGCATCTGTCTCTCGTTTATGCAACTTTTACTGCAATCAACATTGAGACTTACAATCCTGGCTGGGTCTTTCAAGCTTCTTTCTCCACTTTTGTACTACAAAGATTTTCTTAGATGAATTTCATGAGCACAGCTGGGTCCGGTGTTCCCCAAAGATTCATTCTGCTTTCCGGCTACACAGCTGCTTCACACAGCAAAGGCCAGGGGCACAAACCTTGCAGTTTCTGGATAGCCAGACCCTACTCCTCTCTCACCAATGATTCAAAAACGCCCACATTACCCATCATCTAAATAGACTTTTCAAGTGCTTTACAAAATGATTTGTCCAGAACACTGAATGCTGGGCACTGTGTTGTGTGGGAGAAGAGAAGACTCAGTAATGAACAATGAATATTTTGTCCAAAAAAAGAAAGAGAGAGAGAGAGAGAGAATGACTTAAGAAGGAAGGCCATGAGATTTTTTATTTTTATTTTTATTTTTTTGAAGATTGTCATATATTGAAAGGGACGAAGGGACTCTAGGAGACAAAACAGAGAATTGGGAGGAGTCAAGAACGCTTTTTGGGAACAGTTCCCCAGAGCTGATTTTGGACAGATGCAGGTTATATAAATATTACACAAGCCCTGAGACTCATTCCAGGGATCTGACTTTGCACAGTTGATAGGATGGTGCTTCAACATCCCTCAACTTGATTTTCTCTGAAATGCTCTGGAGTCTATTCCACATGTAATTGAACATTTGCTACTGTTGGTCAAGTAGACAACCACTTTTAGGTCAAATACGTCTTTGGTGTCTTCCAGGCCCACAATACTTTCCACTTGCTAGTACTCTCAAGAAAGAAGATTCAGATGAGAATTGTGGAATGTACTAGCCTTCTCTCTCAATGGCTGGAATTTTACTTCTCTTCTATTCTTGAACATATTTGTTTGAGTACAGTGTGTTTACTGATATTGTCAACTCAGGTCACTGAAGAATAGAGCAGAACCTTCTTTCCATGAACATTTTCAATAGATTGTTTTCAAGGTGAGGATGTAAGAAGTGTGAGGAGACTAAAATCAAGGCAAATCTTTTCTTTCTTCTTTTACTTTTGTTACTGAGAACATTTCTATCAAGGAAGTCAATTCCCTATTCCCTTTCATTTTACCAGATCCAGAGAAGCTATGGTATCTCTGTAACCAATTCTTTACTCATAATTTATATAAGCAACGAGGGACTTAGTGATAGCAGTTATTGATAACAACAAAAGCTGATGGTTTTCTGAAAGAAAGAGACAGACACTCTCAAGAATGTTGTTCTATGGGGTGCCTGGGTGGCTCAGTGGGTTAAAGCCTCTGCCTTTAGCTCAGGTCATGATCCCAGGGTTGTGGGATTGAGCCCCGCATCAGGTTCTCTGCTCAGCAGGGAGCCTGCTTCCTCCTCTCTCTCTCTGCCTGCCTCGCTGCCTACTTGTGATCTTTGCCTGTCAAATAAACAAATAAAATCTTTTTAAAAAAAAAAAAAAAGAATGTTGTTCTATCACGGCCATATTTCTCTGTCTAAACCTGTCTTCTTGAGAGATTTCCCCCTCTTTTGGGGGCTGAGTTATTCACCAAAAAGAAAGAGGGAAAGAAGCAGAAGAGGCCTATAGAACTTCTGTGATATTTAGGTGGATCCAGAAATTTAAGACTTTCCTTTTTCCCATCCATATTTGATCCCAATTAACACTTTTTTGAGGTAATTTCAGGTTTCAATAACCCACTACAGTATATAATGCCCAGACTATTAATGAAGTAGAAATAATTCCTGTGGTAACCGTCATAATGTGATTTCTGAAGTCCGTGCACACTGGTATCTGTTGAGATAGTCCCAAACAAGCCTTCGAAGCCTGGAGGTGAATCAGAAAGGTCCATTCATCCATGGGATATTTATTGAATACTTGCTCTTTCTAAGGCATTGGCTCACCACTCTGGGATATGAATATAAAATCAGAGGAGAGGATGAGCACAAAAAATGTAACTGATTAAGGAAGGACTGAAGTGGGGTGGTCAAGGACTCTGTGTCTCAGGTGGTTCCAAAGGTAGATAGAATCTACAGATCAATTTCAAAGACATTTGTTCTCCCTCCCTCCAATTCAGCCCCACCTTGGCTCCATCTTACCCCTTAGAGACCCAAGTTTTACTTATATTTCAGAGAGGAGACTGAAAGTGATTCTTCCTTACAAACAAAACGGAAGTATGTACCTATTCTAATCCTTTGCTTAGGGAAATGACTTACTTTTCCTCATATTAGGGTTAAATATTTTTTTATGGGGCTACAATTACTACATCTTGGAAAGCAGAAATCCAAGGGTGTGTGTGGAGGGGGGAGGGGGACGGGAGGTTTTGGCAATTCATTTCTAGGATTAGATTGAAAAATTTCTTTTCTTGTGTAGTAATTTAAACATTTGTTAAATTCTGGATGAATCTAAACTCTGTTGCCTAAGAGTTTGTTTTCCCCATTAGTATAGGTTTTCTGCTCTCCAGAAGATTTTGAAAATGAGGTAGGTTTAACCTAGCTCACGAGCTGCCAAGCAATGAAAGGCTTTTATATTAAAAATGGAACAATGAAGAAGCTATTCACAACAGAATTGACTCAGTCATTAAAATATTCCACATCTAATCCATTTGCAATGGAAGATTTTGCATCATTTTATTTTATGTGGGGATATTTCCAGCCATGGGTTTTGGCCATCCACAGGGAGTTATGGAGTCATTGTCTCTGAAGATATTCTTTCCTCTTTCCTGAGGTGGTGAAACCTAGGGGAATCACTAGACTCAACCCGACTGTGTTTATTTGGATGCATTTCACAGGGAATCCTTTGTATCAGCTCTGTCCCTCCCATCAAAATGTCCATGGGAAGTTCACATAACCTCATTTCCCTCTGTTAATGTTACTGAGTTAAGCAAGAGACAGAAATATTCTTAGAAGATATATGGCTTCCTCTTAATCAGAGCTGGCCTAGAGTGGAGAAACAGAGCCCCTGGGGACAAAGCGAGACACTCATGAACTCTGGCCACTGTAAGACAAACAATGGGGACCTTATTCTTAATTTAGTCTCTAAGCAAAGGTTTTCCTGATGACCTTGTTCCTCTAGAGCAATCACTGCCTATTGATGGATTAGCAACTTGCTCCAGCACTGTGAGTTCCCACTTTGCCCCTTACCTTTCATTTTTCTTTCAGAAAATCTGGCTATTTGTTCTAATTATACATTTCTTCCACAAAAATTCTGCACAATAGCAAAATTTAATATAACTTCCTGCCTCTGAAAACTTGGTCACGATTCGACTAGAAAAAGTTATTTTGGACATGGATAGAAATGTCTCCATGTGCTGTCCTACCTAGCTGTTATCCCAGACTTGATCTCATGATGAGGACAAGCCAAGGTCTTCCGTGCTTAGAAAAGCACCAGCTGTGGTGATTTAGCTGGATGTAGCTATTGTCTTTTACTGGGGCCCATGAGGGGTCCCCGTGGTTTATCTGAGGTGAGAGCTCTCACCACAAGGACAAAGCACCGGCTTCTCCCTTCCATGAAGCCTTCACAGCACTACGTTCACTGCCTTGTTTTGTGAAATGAGGAAAGTTCTCTGATAGGGGATTTGGGAAAGAGGGAAGAAGGAGGAATATACAGAATGTACAGAAAGATGGAAAGGGGGAGAAAGGTGGTTTCCATCCTCTTACTCTCAACCCCTAATGGTTTAGAAGAGCATTCTCTGAGGGGCACTGACCCAATTCCACAGCTGCCTATGGAAGCCCCAAGGGTACTGAAAAGCAGCTTTCTTCCACCATGGAAATCACCCACAAAGAACAGTATACATGCGTTGCATATATTACACCATCTTTCAATGGAGCCAACACAGCCAGCTTTTTTGCCATTGTTGGAACGTGACTCTGTTTCTTTTCTTTTCTTTCTTTTTTTTGGTTCCAATTTAAGTAGTGAGTATTTTAGGGGCCATAGTTGTATAAAAAAATATGGCTGTGGTGGTTGTTGATTTTCCCCAAACCTGCAGTTGAATGTGTGTAACTTGAATGTGGGTGTGATGTGTCCCACTGAAATGCAACAAATGTGTGGGGAGCTCCTTTTCCCTGTCCTGGAAAACACTGGTAGAATATCTGTGATACTCTAAACTTGATATGGTCACAGGGGTGGTTGACAGGCAGAATTCTACTTCCCTCCTCCAGGAAATGCCTGCTGTTCATTCTGTTCAATCTGTTTGATTCCAAAGATCCACTGGCTTACTCATGGCTCCCCTTTCTTTCTCTTAACCAAATGCTTTCCCATTCTAATTATTTGCCTAGGAGAGGTCAACATGTGAGCATCTAGTAAATCATGTCAAGCTTGGATTTCCACTGTAACCTTGTGACTTCTATGTGAGCACTTAATACCACAGAGAAGGGAGTCTGGGGCCCAGGGCAGTGCTTGGAGAGGTTTCTGCTCATGTTTTGCTCAGACTTTACGTGAGAAATTCTCTTCTGCTCCCTCTTCTCCTCACTTTGAACACACAGACATCCACAGAGATGAGCACTATTTTCATTGATTGCACCACACACAGAATGGAGACAGCAGGGACAATCTATATTTCTCCCACAAAATTTGGTGGGGTGGTGGCATGATGTCTGAGGGAGAAAAAAAATCCATGTAAATATAATAGAATGGTGTTTTGCCAATTGTGGTTTGTCAATATATGTTGATTGACTAAAGTAGATAAAAGTAAATACTCGTCTTTTGCCAAAACGCTTAGAAGAGGAAGTTTGTTTCATTTTCCCTGTCATCTTGCAACATCTCTAAATATTACAAAAATTTCGTATAACTCCCATATGTATTTTACATTAGGATAAGGTGGTGTTGTGTTAAAAAGATTGTCACAATTTTCTGATCAATTCCAAGGCTGATGTAATTATTAAACCTGAGAGAGTAAATATAGATCAGTGACAGAATAAAAATTAGAGGTTGAGATAACTTTGCCCAGTACAGATCCTGTTTTCAATTAAGATTTGAGATATTATTTCAGGGAATTCCCAACCAAGATAGAATGAAATCAAAGCCACATGAGTGAAACAAGTAAAGAGCTATGGGAAAGCAAAGGAAGAGAAGGTCATGTTGTGAGAAAGTTCTTAGAAAACTTTCACAGAGAAGATAATGTTGGAGCAAAGGGCGTGGACCCTACTGGTTTTGCCTTCCATGGTACCTAGAGCCAAATTTAACAATTAGTGGATTCTCAATACATAGTTGTTGAATTTATAATGGAAAGGAAGATGAAGAGATAAGAAGTCATAATCTTGGGGAAAGAGCCACACTTAGATGGCAGGAAGAGGAAAAGAAAGAAGACAAAAAAAAAAAAAAAGAAGAAGAAGAAGAAAGGAAGAAAGAAAAGAAAGAAGACAAGAATACTTCAAAAAAAGAAAAAAAGAAAAGGGAAAGAAAATCACACGATATACGAAGACATGCCGAAGAGAACTTGTTGGATAATATTTTCTAATGCTGTAAAACAGTGTTATTCAAAGTGGTCCTCAGACCAGTAGTGTAAATGTACCCTGGGAACTTGCTGAAGTGCAAATCTCTGTGTCTATCTCAGATCTAATGAAGTAGAATCTTTCAAGGTGGGGGCCCAGGGCTCTGTGCTTAGAAAGTCTTAAAGTGATCTTTGTGCACACTAGGTTCTGAGAAACAACTTCGTAGGATGTTTCTGGAAGATGGGTTGCTACTGGCAAAAGTAAGTTTTCTGATCCTGAAATTTCAAGAGTTTGGGTTCTAGGATCTTCCCAGGACCAAGTGGCAGGGCAACTGTTATATAAAGCTGTTGAAGCTTAAATGATACTTAAACTGTTCAGGGTAAACAGTTTATGCCATGCTTTCTTTCTTAAAATCTTTCTTGCATTGCCTCACTTCAGTTAGAGTGAGAGGGAAAACAATGATAACGTTGCCCAATTAACCATACCTAATGACCGCTCAGATTTATCATCAGACGACTCAATTCACCTTTGTCAAATACAGTCTCAAAGAAAATTTTAACATATTTTGAATTAAACGAAAATAAAAATCCATCTTTCAGTTTGTCGGAGGAAGATAAAGCAGTGCCTGGAGGGACATTCATAACATTAAATGCTTCTATTAGGAAAGAATAAATGCAAAAAAGCTGGCTGGACTCAAAGAAGGAATAGGCTGGTATACTTCCCGGCTTTTGTTTCCGAAAGCTTAAGCCCCAGAATGGGGAGATAAAGCAATAGACAAATACTGGTGGCCAAGTGGATGATTGGACTGAGGCGTAAGTGTTTTCTTTCCCCACCTTCTCCCCATCAGACTGGAATCTCCCTCATATTGCCAGGAGGCGGGGGAGGTGAAGAGATTGAGTCTTTGAGTCTGAAAGCAGCAGGAAGCCAGCCTGGCTCCTGGGCACCCTGCTGTGGCCATGAAAATACTGCGGAGAAATGGATGCAGGACTCATTTAAGCAGCAGATGAGACCAGAGATTGGTTTGCAAAGATATAACTGGGCAGGGCAAAAAGACAAAAGAATGGCAAAATGCCCCCCAAGGGGCTGTATGGAGAGAGACCTTGAGCAGGAGATCCCCATCCCCAACCCTACTCAGCACTGCATAGCTTCAGTCTCATAGCACAGCCAAGGGGTGGGAACAGCAGATCCCAAAGGTGACTGAAGTTAACATTTTTTGCTACCCTGGCAAAGTGACACTTGCCATCAGAAAGCTGGGTTGGGTTCTGTTGAGTAGAGACATGTCCTAAACAGCTCAGTAGGTGGACTGAGGTTAGTCCTGCCACCCACATCAACTTGCAGGAAATGTAATGGCAGGAAAGGTAACAAATTCTATTAGGGCAAAGGAGTGGCCATATGGAAAAGGTGAGAGGTCATCTCAGAAAGGCTGACGTCTGAGCTGAGCTTTGCAGAGTTAAGACTGGACCATGTGAGTTGGGAGGGTCTGTCAGAAAAATGGACAATTAGTGCAAATGCAGGCATGCATGTACCTGCCAGGAAACTCGAAAAGGTTAGTTTTGTTCTCCTGTAGGTTGAGGATATGCCGGAAAAATATGTTGGAAAATCAGGTACAGAAACCAATACGAAGGGCCTTAGTTCTAAGTGTAAGAATTTTGAACTTGAAGATTGAGGAGCTTTAAGCCAAAAAATAACGTGACTAAAATGTCATAGAGAGACAAGAAGAATATTTCAAAGATAGTGATTTAATCTGTGCCGTGTGGCATAAAATCACATATTATTTGATAACCACTCAACTTAAGCAGATGTGTGCATATCTAATACTCAATAAGCCAAAAAATCACGTCCATTTTGCTTACTTTTTTAGCTTCTAACACAGTCCCTGAAACATCAAGTTGCTTAATAAATTTTTTAAAATGAATAGAAAAGATATCATCTGTCTTACATCCAAAAGGTATTTTGATTATTCAAATGCCAAGCATAACACTTGGCACATAGGTGTTCAGTAAATATTTGAAAAAAAAGGAAAGACTTACTCTGTAAGTGTGAAAAAAAAAAACCAAAAAAGAATACAAAAAGAATAATTAATATAAAATGCTGCCACTGTAGATTGCTCATATGAACCTCATTGCTCTTGATCGGGGTCAGGGGAAACACTTAATGAAGTAGGACTATTGTAAGTGTCTCCACTGTGGTGTGAGTCCATGGACCATGGTCAGCCTGATGGTGATCAATGTCTTTATGGAATACCAGTCTGTGTTCTATGGTGGTTTACACCAGAGTGGTTATTCCCAGATTGGGGCTGTGCTTCTGTGTGGCACAGGGTAAGTTTCCTTAAGTGTAATCCTCTATAAAATGAGAATTATAATCTCCATCTCACAGGATTCCTTTGTGGACTCTCAATGGATGATGATGCTGATGGTGATGATGTTGATGATGATACTGATGCTGATGATGACAGTGGTGATGGTGATGACGATGATATTGATGTTGCTGATGATGATGGTGGTGATGGTGATGATGATGTTGATGTTGATGGTGGTGGTGATGGTGATGATGATGGTGGTGATGGCGATGATGATGATGATGTTGATGTTGATGATGATGGTGGTGGTGACGGTGATGTATGATGATGGTGGTGGTGGTGATAATGATGACCACAGTAATGTCAGACAAAGATGATTAAATTATCAGCTAACTTTGTGGAGGCTGGAAAAAGAAAGAATAACAGGACCCAGGAGACGGGATGTAGGGGAAAGGATCTTGCTATATAACTAATCAGATGTCAGAAACAAAGGACACAAGAAAAGGCACAAGTGAATAAATATCTATTGATGCTTCTTAGGTACCTACCATTCTAGGGTTGGGACTTTAGTCAAAAAAGTGATATTGACTTGATATTGATAGGTCGTAGAAACTATGGCACTGTCCCTGGGTTTGGGCAAATTGGGAAGGACAGAAGTAGCCAGAAGGGAGTAGCAGAGTTGGATCTTTTTCATTTTTAGCTGAATTGTTGGTGATCCGTCCAGTCTAAAATGCCTTGTGGAGGTGGTGGGAGTCGATCTTGAACTGTTTGCAAAACAATCACCCAAGGAGCTTGTAAAAATTGTTAAGTTCCCAAGCAAAGCTGGCCTTTCAGAGATTCGGATTCAGCACGTCTTGGGTAAGGTTTTGGCCCACTGCCAGAATAGATAAAGTGTTACATGAACCAAAAGGTCAACTCAGGGGTAGAAAGTCAATTTGTGTGTCATCAGATAATGGACCGTAATCCTATACGTGGGTGTGATAACATTGGCCTGAATCCTGGTTTATAATAAGAAGATTTAGGTACCAAGGTCTTTTATAGCTAGATGGAAGCAATTCAGTGTGCAGGTTGTTGGTAGAATTGACACAGGAATAGCCAGAAAGGTCTGCGGGCAGCTCCTCAGATCATGCTGCCCAGCACGTGGCCGCTAGCCACCTGCCATTCAGATAAAAGAAGAGAACCAACTGTTAATGTACTTTTAGAATACACTCCTCTGAGTGCTCAGCGTAATTTAAAGAAAAAAACCTGTGATTATGGAAAATAAAAAGTTGAATTGAATTTATATTTCAATTTAAATAGATCAAAAGCATATAAAATTGAAATTCAGCTCCTCAGCTCAATTAGCCCACGTCAAGCGCCTGATAGCCATGTGTGGCTAGTGCCCGCTCTCTAGGACAATGCAGGTACATACATCATTCCCATCATGGTGGAAAGTTCTATGGAACAGTGCCCTTGAGGAAGGGCAGTTCACAACCTGCCCAAAGCCCACTCATAATGGAAAAAAGTTGTTCCTGATTTCACTCTAAAGACCCAGCAATGCTTGATGTCTAGTGAATAAAAGATTATTTTAGTGGGTCTTAGTGCCAACAAAAGGACAAAAAAGACTGAAGCCAGCCAGGAGAGGTTTGATGAAGCCAAGACAGGGCTTCCATTCACATCTATTTCTTCTCTTTGGTGTCTGGAGGGTGAGGCAGGGACTGAGCCTCTAAACTCCATGGCACCGAGGAGCAAGCTCCCTAGACTATACCCCCTCTCAAGGGACTGTCCCATGAGCTGTTGTTGGATCCACTCTCTGCCTTCCCCATCCCTGGGCTGCCTGACTGCCAAGCTGGTTGGCAGCGCCCAGGTGGGAAACCAGGTAGCCGCGTTTCCTCTCTGCGTGCGCTCTGTTGTCCCTCTGTGAGCACCGTTTTCATCCATCTGCTCCTCGCGCCCTTCCAGGCTACGGAGCTGGGTGTTGTTTTGTCCCCTGGAGGAAGCCCATATTGTTCTATTCCTACCAGAGAAGAAACAAATCAGGAGCAACAAGGAAAAATATGGAGTGTAAGCATGTGTTTCCAGGCCATGAACATGCAAGCAAATGTGCATGAAAATGAGTGTTAATTTACTGCATGATTCAGTGTTTGCAAGACTATCAAGTCGTTTCCCATAGGCAGTCCAACAGCCATCATGTGGGAATGAATTTCTATTATAACCATGGATGGTGGTTGAACCAGCAAACTAATGATCAAAGAAAAGAACCCAATAATAACAACGGTGATAACAATAATGATGGCATAATAATTAACTGGCAAAGGCATTCACCACTGGGGTCAATTGGGTAATAGAGTTATTTGGGGCAATAAATAGGACTGATTTTTCTCCCTTTAACATTTGTGGTTTCTGTGGCCTTCATGTAAAAAAATATATATATACATATATATACATATATATTTTTTATATTTTTTACATATATATATTTTACATGAAGGCCACAGAAATATATATATTATTATTATTATTTTTAATCCTCAACTATGAAAATAGACCAGACCTAAGAATCACAATAGAAACAAGCTGTATGGGTAATAGATTGCAATTTTATTTCTGGGGTTGTTTTTTTGTTTTGTTTTATTTTTTTTGTATTGGGTTTTGGAGGTCACATAGAACTTGTCTGGACTGTTCTAGGGAAACCGTGAAAACTGTAAAAAGTGTCCAACTTTTTGGATTTGGGGGTTCAGTACTGAATTATAATCTTCATTACCAAAGTTCTCATTCATACTTACGTGTCTTCATTGTTGCTTTAGTTATCTATAAGTTTCAGAGCAGACTTGTCCTCCTACCTGGACCAAACCACTTGGAAACAAGACCATTTTAAAGATAAGTAGGTATTTAAAAAGCCTATATTATCCTTTCTTTAGACCTTTTTCCTTTTTCCCTCTGCTTGTAGTTTTTTTTCTTTTTTCTTTTTCTCAGTTGGCATTGAGTATGTTCCAATATCGGACTGCGTGGAGAATAGCTCTGATTTTAACAATGTGAAAGTACATGGTGGATTTAAAATGCCCAGCACAGAATTCTGAACGTAAGTGGGTTTGATGTTTAATTCGCTTTTTTTTTTTTTACTTGTGTTTTTCACGTGGCACAGGATTATACATGGCATTCAGTGGTCGTGTTTCTGGTTCTCTCTTTTCGTGAGAAGTTGCCTGCGTTACCCTCATTTGCTTTAACGCAATGCTGTTAGTTACCTGATTTTCCGCAAATATCCTCCAGCGGGTTTCAGCCAGAACAAATATGTACAGCGAAGCCCTAACTGCAGAAAATGGCTTTGCATCCACGCCAGAGGTGGGGCGCGAGGAGCACAGGGAAAGGCTGACTTTGGGTTTTGGAAACACAAATGGAGACACACAATGCATCCTTCAAAGTCACTCCAGTGGATGTTGATTGGAAGAATGTTCACCCCGGTGAAGCTGAGGTGGAGGGTGTGACGTCTCGGTGGGGGGGGGGGGGGCTGTGATCCCACGTAGCTAATGGGCACACTTTCTGGGGACAGAAGAGCCCTGCTTTAGTCATAGCAGTAAATGTGTAGTGACAGACGTTTGTTCTATATTTGTGAATGACCTGATTTGGCATGCATGCCGCTCGTTCTACTGACAATAATGGTAACATGGTGTGAGGGAGAGAGAGGAGAGAAAGGAAGTGGGGGGAGGAGGCGTGGTGGGAGGAGGGGAGGTAGGAGGAGAGAAGCCCAGGCAGACCAGAAAGGGAGAAGGGGCAGAGATGGGGCAGGGAAGGACAAATCACTGGGGACGGTGTGTGCGTGTTAGGGTAACTCAAAGGAAACGTGCCTTTGAATGGATGATTATTTTCATGCAGGTGCAAGTCTAACTGAGTGGGGGAGAGTCCTCTTTCCTTCCTTGGTGCTGCCTCTCTGGTCTTCTCCACTCCTCTGGAGGCCACCTCTGAGAAAGACAGATACTCAGACAGGGAGTCCCTTGCAATTTGCAAAACTTGCCTGGCCTTCGCTGCGGCCCCGCAAGCCCTTCAGGTAAGAAAGAAACTGGCCCAAAGTGATGATGAGAATAAGAGGCTATGGATGATTGATTGAAAGAGAAGGAGTGTTATGCTCTCTGCTACCTCCCCTACCCACCTCTCCCCTCCAGCCACCCCCCTTCTTAAAGCAACAGGTGGGATCTGTGGCAAGAGCAGTTCTGACACCCAAAGAGAACTCCATGGACTGAGGAGACAGGAGTCTGGCATCCCAATACTAACTTGCTGTGTGAGCACAGACAAGTCTCCTCACCTCTCTGAGCCTGTTTCCTAATCTGTACAGTGAAACAATTCAAAGAAGATCTCTAAGGACCTTTTCTCTTTAAAAATCACAGTTCTGGGCACCTGGGTGGCTCAGTGGGTTAAAAAGCCTGTGCCTTTGGCTCAGGTTATGATCTCGGGGTCCTGGGATGGAGCCCCGCATTGGTCTCTGCTTAACGGGGAGCCTGCTTCCCCCACCCCCTCTCTCTCTGCCTGCCTCTCTGCCTACTTGTGATCTCTGTCTGTCAAATAAATAACATCTTTAAAAATAAATGAAAATAAATAAAAATCACAGTTTTCATGGTAGATATATAGATATGTATAGGTAGGCTGCCTGAAGCCCACCTCCCCAGATGACTCCGCTGCCCAGTGTGCCCAAAGTATTGCCCGCCCACTCATTCTCAAACACGGCACTTGGCCTCATCTGAAACCTCTTGTCGATTTCTTTAGAGTTGCTTGATGAACCGACTGGGACGTAAGCTCCATAAAAACAGGGATCCAGTCTGTCTTAGTCACCACTCCGTTAGTGAACAATACATATATTCTTTATATTCTCCTTAATAAGGAAATGCTGGGGGAGGACCGGATGAGTCTATCCCTGTCTCTCTATTTTGGGTTCTTCAGGTTCACAAACAACAGAGACACAGCAGGTTACCTCTGCCAATGAACGTTGACGTGGGACACACAAGCAAGGAAGAAGTCAGGAGACCCTGGAGGCCACCGGCAGGCCCTCCTGAGAAAGGAGCATGGCTGCCACTACTGAGGGTCCCGTCAGAGCTTATAATGTCACAGCTCCTCTGAAGACACGGCGTCTGCCCTGCTCCCGGTCTGCTCAGATCAAGCATCCCTTGTTTTCTGTGCCAGGGCTCTGACGTTATCGGCCAGCTAGCGTCTCTGGCTCTTCACTTCCATCATTCTGGACTGTCCCACAGCCCCCCTCTCTCTGTGGGTCCTGCCGTCAAATTCCTCTAGAAAGGGCTGGATTGATCTCCCTAAACACTATCCAGCTGAAGCAACCCCTTTGGGGCAACATTTCCATAAAGCCAGCACCCAGCTTACCTAGGAAGTACACCAGAAGCCACAGCATAGCTTTTTCAGAGCACACTTCCTGGGGGATCCAGTGATATGTAATAAATGACCAGCTGAATTGGGACACTGGTATTTTGGAAAGTCTTCCCAGTCCTTTCTGAGGTTACATAACTCCTACGAGGAGCGCTACTAGGAGAAGGGCTCCTGGTACTCTCATCCAACAGAAGAGAGCAGAGGTGACCTTCCAAGTCCTTCCTGGGCGAGTCCCACCCCACCAACTTCCTGCACCACGCAGGCCTTTCTTGCCCAGATAAAGGGCAAGGCCGATGGGCCTCGAGGTGATTCAGTGGCAAGCTTTGGGAAAGGTCCACAGACGCGTGCCATGGCTCCCTGGAACCCTGAGCCAGGAGTGGACCTTCTCAGGGCATATTACACTAACCATATATTTACCCTCTTCCCACTTGCCCCAAGGACCTCTCCACTGGTCCTCCGCTAATGGACTAGAGCTTCCCAGTGTGCAGTGCATCAGGACCCGGGTCCGCACTTGGCCTGAAGTCCCAGCTCCATCCCTGTGTTCTTCTTCTTGGAATCCAATTCAAGTGACCTGTTTGCAGATTCGAGTCTAACCACCCAGGCAGGCCCGGATGTGTCTTTCCCTTTCACACCCTCTCACCACTTCAGAGCTAAGTGAATACGGTTTTCCAAATATAGTTTTGCAGCTAGTGTGTTAGGCCTTCTAATGAACCGCGGTGATTGCTTCGGCAGCTTTCCGAAAGGAATATCAACCTCCAAAGAGCAGCTGGTTTGCTGTCATGCTCTCTTCCCTCCAATTACATCCCTCTTTCCTACACGTCAGGCAAAGCCTAGCCTTGACTGCTTCCTCCGAGAGCAGGGCCTGTGGGACGGGAGGGATGTGCTGATGGCAGGAAACTATTGTGTACTTTCTTGAACGTAAGGGCCTAAGACAGGAGGTTGAGGGAGGGGAGAGCGTACTTTTGATTTCTAAGATAACCTCTTCTGTGCTGTGCTCACCAAAATATGGGAAGAGATTAACCAGGTTTTTAGATGACAAAGCAAAGAAGTTTCTGCCCTCTCTGTCTCTCTCTCTCTTTTTTTTCCCAAGAATCGCTCCAAAACAGGGAAGAGAACAAGATGCAGAAAAACAAGCCCCGTATTCTTTAAGGGCAGGAGACGTCATAATCTGGAACCACACTGCATGGAGATGAGAAACAGACGGTGGGATGGCGAAGCGCTTAGTAGATCCATGGAAAGTCAGACCCAACAGCCTCAGGGTGATGTCCTTGCCAGGCTAGCCAGCCCACTCTGTGGAACACAAGGCTGACCTAGGAGTTGGGAGACCCATGCACTGCAGAGGGCCAGAGGAGCGCGGTCTTGCAAACAACCCCGCGGGCAAAAGGTAGTAAGTAATACCAGCTACGTTATAGACACTCTCCCCTGCCATCCTCCAACAACAGCAGAAGATGTATGGTGGCTCCACCAGTTGGGTGTCAAACTCTTGATTTGGCTCCTATCATGATCTCAGGGTCCTGGGATCGAGCCCTGTGTTGGGCTCCACACTCAGCATGGAATCTGCCCCAATTCTCTCTCTCTCTCTTCTCCCTCTGCCCCTCCCCGCCCTGCTCATGCATTCTCTCTCTCTCCTTCAAATAAATAAAAAAAATCTTAAAAAAGATACCATTTCCCTCATTTCGTAAATGCAAAAACTAAATCTCAGAGGAATAGTGATTTGTCTCAGATAACAGAAAGCTACAAAACCAATGCTTTCCTCATCCCGAAGCCTCACTGGGAGACTCCACCACCTCTCCATGGGAAATGGAAGCATGAGTACCAGTGGTACCCACGTGGATGGGGTGGCCATGTAGTTGTATGGTTGGTTGGTTGGTGTGACAGCCAGGGCTGGGCAGGGCCGGGCAGGGCTGCCACTGTCAGAAGTCTGGCTGCACGGCTTATTCAAGCTTAGACTCAAGCTAGTCCATTGTTCTGAAAATTCCTAGAGAAACAGAAGTATCAGCACGGCCCCCTGGGTAGGATCTGGTCTACAGGGGCCCTCCTGCGAAGTGGGCGTATATCTAGGAAGTGAGTCCTCTGAGGTCCACAGTAGCTGAGATGCCAGCCAGCACAGTGGCCTGTGCCGTGAGAGAAAGACAAAGCCAGTAATGAAACTGCTTACCCCTACCTCCCCTCCCCTGTTTGCTGCTGCTTTGCCTCTTGTCCTCCAGGACCCCGAGCAGGTACGGATTCCACTGTCCCTTCCTGCCCCAGTCCTACCCATGGGGCCACTGCTCACCAACAGCACAAAATCTGGGTGAATCTAAGTCCTGGAGAGACAAACCATCCAGGGTCAAAAGTGCATAATAAAGTCTGCTATGCCTCTTCCTTAGCTTACTGGTGTTTTCTGTTCATGGCTCCAAAATCAATCAGATTCTTGATGAGAATCTACCCTGTAACGAGTCACCGTGTGAGGCGCTTCCGAGGCGAAAAATATAAAGGGCGTAATGCCTGCCCTCAAGGAGCCATAACCAGTTGGAGAGCAATAGTATCCCCTGAACAGAGAACTCAGGGTCCCAGGCCATGTGTGAGCAAGAGCTGGTGAGGAGGTTGTCATTGTTTGTATCTCTAGCTCTTCCACTGCCTTCGGAACTCTTAAGGGAGTTTTTGTTTTTCAGGTCTTTATTCCTAGGTTACAGCATTTTATGGGGGCTCATACCGGCTGCTCAGTGAGCATCTATTGAACAAACGAATTGACGAATTCATCAATCAATCAGTATGTTCAGAGCACTGAGCAGCCTGGAGTTTATTAGGGACGGTGTCAGTGAGGGACGGAACCGTGCCAGGCAGGAAGTTGCCACCCAACGAACATCTCCGTGGTACCAATGGAAGCTTCAAAGGAGAGGACAGTCCCAGAAAGAGACTGACTTGGGGGAGTAAGCTTAGCAGGCAGGCTTGTTGCACTTTCTTGGGACAGATGGAGACAAACGGATGCTACGGGGGACACCACAGCTGCGGATAAAAGAAGTATGTGTTCCAATCCAGATGTTGCCACTGAAATCTAAATTCCTAGCTTTCAAAGACAGGGCAACTTTTTCTAATGCGTTTATTTTTACTCTAGCTGGCTGGTGTGTGATCATTAATGGTCTGAATTTGCACACCAGGCGGCTGTAGCAATGTGTAATTGCAATCAAATGCTACTCAAAAAGGTGTGAAATTCTTGTTAGCATTGAACACATCGGAGTCATGGGTTCCCATTTGCCACTTCTACGGACATACCCAGTGATCAGGGCCAATATAAACTAAATTCTGGTCATGCTATTGACAGGTAAATCGAATCAGTGATTATTCCTTCCTTTGATAAATATTTAGAAGCCCATACCATATGGTTCGACACAGTCCTAGGCAGCAAACTGAGTGTGGGAATGGAATGGAGGATAAACAGACCAGACAGAGTTTCTGCTCCAGGGACTTTGGGCTGGTATCTACATAGACATTCAGTTCTTTTACTAGCTGGTACTGCTGCCGAGCTGGGCACTGGCAAAATATGACTCCCGGGTCAAATTCAGTTCACTGCCTACATTTGTACAGCCCTAGAGCGAAGGTTGTTTTGTTGTTGTTGTTGTTTTCATTTTTAAATGTTGGTTGGAATTTTAAACATGGTTGAAAAAAGGCAAAAGAAGGAAAATACTTCTTGATGCAAGAAAATGACATGAAATTTAAATTCTGATGTGCGTAACTGGAACGCAGCCATGCTTATTGGTTTATGTGTTTTCTGTGGCTGCTTTTGTGGCACAGAAGAGTAATTGCCATGGAGTCTATGGCTGCAAAGCTGAAATGTTTCCCTACTTGATTTTTTACAGCAATAGTTTGCTGATCCCCGTTCCAAGCTAACTTTCTCAAAATGCACTCCATAAAACATGACTTCTGAGGGATATTAAAAAGTGTTAAATTTTTTAAAAAAGAGTTCTATCATCAGTGTATTTAAAAACAAGGCATTATTAAAAGGTAAAGTTTCTTTATGTCAAGGCATATTGGGACCCTCGAAGACAGAGGATGTGGAGTTCCCCAAAACTTGTTCACACGTTCGTTTATTTCTGGAGAATCTCGTGGCATAGGGGGTTGTGCACATCACTCTTGGGAAAATACTGATCCAAGCCGATCTCTTAGGCATGAGTATTACTTGTGTCAGTTCTGAAACCAATCGCCAACAATCAAAGCGATGTCATTGCGTAGGGAAGTAAGACTTTTCTACTGGGATCTAAAGCTTCTTCCTTTTACGTAGAGTGTAACTGTTCACAAGGTTCCCTGCAGGACTTCAGTTGAAACTGTAGGTATTTAATGTCTGCCTATCGTAGGTGGAGAGTTCCTGCACGCACCCAGAAGTGAAAACTTGTGAGAGAAGATCCCAGTCCTCCAGCTGGTGGGTATTTTAACAAGGAGATGCTGTTGATTTATACTGTAACCATGGACAGATTCATCTGGATGTCTGGGTCAAGGGTCTCAGAATGAGCCCGAGATAGGTCAGCAGGGATTCAGAAACCCGAAGTCTATTTGCACAGGGACTAGGAACCTACTGGGAAAGCAATAAGGGAGAAATAGACCAGGCACAAAGAATTTGACTTACTCATTCTAGGGGAGGGGTGGTTCTCCACATAGTGTGATCTGTCACAGAGTTGTGCCTTCTGGTGCATTACCCACTGGCCACCTGTTTGAGTCCTATGAGGGGGTGGCAATAGGAGTGGATAAGGAGGCATTCTTCCCACCGTGCTAAAGGGCATGGTCCAGCACGTGCTCACCGCACTGGGGATGCTCCTGCCCAAAGGCCAAGACCACGAAGTTGCACTGCCCCCTGGACCACTCTTTGCAATGGAGCAGCTCTACCATGCACCTGCTCAGCAAGGCAGTGAGGCGTGGAACCATTAGCCAGCAAGACCCAACCTTGCCTGGTGGAGCAGAGGATACCAAGGCCACCGGCAGGGACTTTGGTGTCCCACAGGAAAGACAACATGGCCAAGTGGACCAGACGGGAAAGAGCAGCAGCACCTGCTGGAATATGAATGAGACAATCACTGTGTCACCCAGGAGGTGGGCAGAGAACCCTAGGGGCAGTGTGCATGGAGCTGCTATTCTGGGTTAGGTTCTCATTCCTACTTGTACATTTCAAGGTGTTTACTGGAAATTTGGATTTCTTCTATATGCTCATATAACACACAAAAAGTCACAGGCTTACAGGTAGACTCTATTGAAGACAGGTACGCTGAATGTGAATGCTCACACAGACCCAAGCTGTTCTGGTGTGTGAGAGCATAAATTGTCAAAAGGAAGTGGGAATGGGGGAAATTTGCACAAGAGGATCTAAGTGGTAATTCTTAGGGTCTTGCCCTCCCTGCTTCAACCAGAGAACTCTGCTTTTACTTGTTATATGCATTGTGCATCTCCCTAAGATTTCTTTTTAAGAAAGCTTTCAATGTCTAAAAAAACAAAAATAAAACAAAACAAAAAACCCTTTGAAAAATGCATGGGATATAATCCAAACATGCATTTTGTAAATGAGGAGATGGAGGCAGGGAGTGAGGTGAAATGATTTACCTGAGGTCATGAAGACAAAAAGTAATGAATTAAGAGCTCAAGTCCAATGTTTTTGTTTTGTTTTGTCCTGTTTTCCCATTACACCATGCGGAGGAAAGAGAAGAATAGGCATGGAAACAATGAAGTCTGGATATTTTGCAGAATTCCATATGTGTCTCAGTTTTAATAGTTGGAGGCTAGAGACCCAGCTTATTAGATCTTTTAATTTTTTCTAGCTGTGATTTTATAGCAAGAAAAATATTAGCTATGGGGGCATTAATGTAGATTAAATTAATATAGTTACGTATCGAATGACCATAGTTAATACCCATTTTAGATTCAACTTTAAAGTTAAATTGAGAGTCTACTAGACATGTTGTACTAATCAGAAATATAGAACAAAATGAGATCATTGTGTTTAGAAGGGGTCTTGAAAAGCATTGGCCCAATTTTCCAAACACAGAAGGAGACAAGAAAGATGATGCAAAAGGTCAAGAAGAAGTTCATGAGAAAATGTTAATGGAATTATACACTCTGGGGCATAAAAGATCTCTTAGCTGAGATGCACTGTTTTTTGCATCCACTGAAGGATGGAAAAAGGATAAACCTTTGGGAAGACTGCAAGAGATTCGAAGTGATCGAGTCAGTAGAACTGAGATGAGGATACGTACCAGTGAGATTCCCCAGACCTTGCAGAGCTGTAAGAATCATACTAGGAACCAGTCCATGGAGGAAATGGTAGCTAGATGACTCGTGGTCTCTACTGTTGTTTCAGATAATATCAAGCATCATCATTTGATGGAAGCTAAAGGTAATTCACCAAGGAGGCCTAGGAGCAGGGAGGTGGCAGGTAGGGACACCACTGTCCAGGTATGCTGAGATGGACACATAGAATGCCTATCCACTCTGCAGGGCTATGTATGCCCTGACCAGGTCCTAGGGCTCTTCTGTCCCTGCTCCCTCCCCTCCTGCTGTCCATTTAGAGACCCCCAGCTGCCTGATCGTCCCATGCCTGAAGTCCACCGATGGGTATTAGAAATAAGGCAGAACCCCTTTTGGAAAAACCTTTGGGTGCAGTGCCCCTAACATCTCAATTTCTTGAAATGGTGCAATAAACATGGGAAACATGATAGAGTTCTATCAAAACATCATCAAAACACAAAAGATTATCATAAATCCTACCTCCTGTCCCTTTGTCTTTATCAGAGGAGGAATTTGAAGCTGATGGCCATGGGGTATCAGCAGCTGCGGAGTGGATTCAGGCAGGGGCTTGTGATAAGAGACATACATCAAAAGAGACAGAGACACTCGGAGGAATTCCTAGCCTGCCCCTTAGAACCTTAGCAGGGTCCATCCCAGGATAACAGGACCCTACTGCCTGTCCACCCGACTATTTTCCAAGACCCCTTTTCCTCTGGGTGCAGGTCCAGTGTTGATATATGGCATCTGTGTCTGACCTTACAGCCCCAGGCCCCAGTGGTAGTACACTGGTTAAGGAAAAAAAAATTTTTTTTTAAGATACAGAAATCCAATAACTGTTCATTTCCATTTTATCAGACCTGGAAGATATTTTGAAATCCTATAGATTAAAAAGGTTATTTGTGACTGGTGAAGAAAGAGTTTTACTCAACCCTGAGACATTGGCCTCATTAGGAAGTTAACACTGAGATTTCAAAAACATATCTTTGCAAGTTGTTAACTTAACAACTTAACAACAACCGTACAAACTCCAACTCACTGGCTTGTCAGATGCCCTAAGATTCTTGGATGGCTTGGTGTCCACTGTGACATTCACTTTCAGAAAGAAGGAAATGAGCAGCTGAGACTCCCCAGAACAGACCCGGACTAATTCTCTTGTTCGCACCTTTCTTGGTGGGCTAGAGTCCTTTGCTGGAAAAACTGGGCTTCAACTGCTGAGGCACTGGCTTGCAAATTCTGAGGATTTAGCGGGAGGGGGTATTAATAATTTGCAATGTCTGCTGCAGACAAGCTGTTTAATTTGCAGTCCTGGTCCTGTTTCTGGGACCGTGGCCGTGGTGCCACATGGCCCTTCCAAGTTTCCTAGCCTCGCATGAGTCTTAAGGGCTGGAGATGTGCCTCTCTCTTCACGCCTCTGAAAGTATGAGATACCCAGGAGGCAGGGCAGGCTCCTTGACGTACGAGTTGTTGGATGAACCTGCTGGGACTGATTGTCACGGTCTGCCGTGGAGAGCCGCCGCACCCCGAATTACTCAGGCAGGGAGAACAACAACTTGACAACCCGTACAGAATGTTCAGGGAGGTCCTCGGAAAGCACATCTCTGTCCTTGCTCTCTGACCTGTTTGTAGGGCTTGGGAGACCTTCTGAATACTGCTGAATTTTGGGGGGCTCTGTTTAATTACAGCAAATTTCTACAGATTCTTTATGAACTGATATTTCGGAGACTGACTGAGCAATTACCTTCCTGGTTATTTTTTTTAAAGATTTTTTTTTAAATTTCATTTACTTATTTGACACACACAGAGAGAGAGAGATCACAAGTAGGCAGAGAGGCAGGCAGAGAGAGAGGGAGAAACAGGCTCCCTGCTGAGCAGAGAGTCCCATGTGGGGCTCAATCCCAGGACCCCGGGATCATGACCTGAGCCGAAGGCAGAGGCTTTAACCCACTGAGCCACCCAGGTGCCCCTATCTTCCTGGTTATTAATGAAAAACGAAAAAGAGAAAGAAGCACAAGATTAGGCGCAAGATGGAAGAGAAATCGTGACTGTTGAATGAAAGAATTATACTACAAGATGAGAGGTGGGTTGTTTGTTTTGAAGCTACTAAAGTTAGTAAGAAAGGTGGGCCCTAAAATGTACTTGAAGGCTAATGAGAGCTTTGCTCCCTTCACATGGGGTTGAATTCCTAGTATGCTACAAAGTCCTCTAGAACCTTCCACACCCCTGCCCCCGCCCCATGTCCTGGTAAGTGTCCCCACCCCCACCTCCCAACACACATCTCCTTTCTCTTTCTCCAGACTCGCCAGATATCTCAAGCCCATGTTCATGCTCCCTCCACCTACGCTCTCACCCTACTCCTTTTTTCTCACCTCTTTGCCAGATTCTGTTCCACAGGAAACACCATCCTTTCCAGCAGGTGCATAACAGCAGCCGGACGGAGTCCCTCAGTTCTGCACCATACCCCAACTCTGAAACCAAAGATTCAAGGACCACAGAGTGGCATAGAATCCTTTTGGACAGGAGGAAGGGGACAAGGCTAGGAATAAGTACTGATTATTTTGTTCTCCCCCTCACATATGAAAAGGCCTGGTATGGTGCCTGGTCCACAGGAGAGGAAGTGAGCAATAAATCATTCATCCGCATGAGCTACTGGACCCACGGAATCAAGCTGTCAGGCCTCCCCAGGCATCTCAGCGGTCTGTATTATCCTTCCAGAAACTCTCCACTGACGCTCTCTTCAGTGGTCTCCTTTCTTTCCTTCTGTCCTTCTTTTTAACTTCCTAGTACCATCTGAACTCGCTCCAGCTGTTACAACCAACCACCCTAGACTGGGGGACTTAGAAGCCCATCCCTCACAGCTCTGGAGACGGCAAAGTCTGAGATCAAGGTGCCAGAAGGTGCGTGTCTGGCAAGAGCCCACTTCCGGTTCGTACATGGCTGTCTTTTCACTGTAGCGGAAGGAGTGAGGGAGTTTTCTGGGACCCCTCGTATAAGGGCCCTAACCCCATCCTTGAGGCCTCCACCCTTTTGACCTAATCATCTCCCAAAGGCCCTACCTCCTTAGACTGACCCAGTGGGGGTAAGGATTTTGACATATGAATTCTAAGAGGACACATTCTGCCTGTAGCCGTCACCTCCAAGGACATTCAAGGATACAGATGTTGAGGGGCGCCTGGGTGGCTCAGTCAGTTAAGCCTCTGCCTTCGGCTCAGGTCCCGATCTCAGGGTCCTGGGATCGAGCCCCGCATCCAGCTCTGGGCTCAGCGGGGGGGTCTGCTTGTCCCTCTCCCTCTGCCTCTCCCCCTGCTTGTGTTCTCTCTCAAATAAATAAAGTCCTTAGGAAAAAAAAAAAAAAAGGGATGAAGATGTTAGATGATGGTAGGGCTTCCATACAATGTGATTTGTCTGAGTCTCTTAAACAGTCATCATCTGGGCTTCCTCAAATGGGAGGGAGAAGAGCAGCACTTTGTACTGATTGAATGCACACGAGCTCTTAACGCTGTGCCCTTGACAAGCACTCACCCCTCACTCCTTACACCCATCGTGTGAGATGTGTATCTAATTATAGTAGAGTGGCGCGTGGCACGCACTTGGCCTATCCAACCCGCAGAAATTCAGCGGTGTGTACTTCATCGAGGTGCGCGCGAGAGAGAATGAATTTAATATAATTGGTGCAAATGATTTTGCTCCCAATTCCACTCAGTGAACTTGGGCCCCAGAGTGCACGGGAGACGTGAGATCGCTCGAATGATCTCTGTTCCCGCGATGCTTTGCAACGCTGTCAGCATCTCACAACACCAAGGATGATTCTGGTGATTAAATTTACAATCCAGTGTTTTGTTTTGTTTTGTTTTATTCATTGTTGTTGTTGTTGTTTTTTCCCCATCCAAAATGATCCATAAACTGAGGCTAAGAATTTAATTTGTTCTACTATCAGAGGAACATCCGGCTGCATGAGACCCACTGAGAGAGAGAGTGAGATTTGGGACATAAATTTTGTAGGCGTTTTGAAGCACTATCAAGAGTAAGTTGTGATATGTACTATATTTTCCTCATGCGTTTAGTTTTGCCTCCTGTGTGATGCTCTGCTTTATCTCCATTTTACAGATGTGGAAATTGAGGCTCAGAGAAGTTAAGCAACTCCCTGAAGTTACATCTAGGGCTGTGGGAGATCTGAGCCAAGTCAGTCTGACTCCTACGGCCCCACTCACTCTTCTGTGCTCCGATCTGGTTCTCTCTCGAGTCCCACTTTCAAGGAGTCATCTGCCCCTTGGCCATCTCCTAGCCGTCCACATCAGCTTACTTTCCCTCCCCTTCTAAAGCCTCAATTCAGAACTACTTGGACAGCCCTCAGGGACCAGGGTGATGTTCGGCCAGCCCACACAGGTGGTCCCATGCGGTCATGTCCCCCTGTCACTATTCTCATGACCAACCGCATTCCAATCCACCGGTCAGTCCTGGTACCCATGCCTCACTAGCTGTTAGGTATTTTTAACATCATTCTGATCAGAACTCAAAATACCACGGAGAGATTCATGTATGACAAAACTAATATTCTAGGTCATTGCAGAATGGCTCTGCCCCATGGACCACTGGCATCACCGACCTCTTCATTTTCCAGAGCAGGGACCTGGGGTCCAAGGAGTATGCCTTGCCCAAGGTCATAAGGAGGTAAGGTCAGAACCCAAGTGCTCCCAATTCTACATCTTTCCAGGCTGGTTTTCATGCAGCTCCGGGAAGTGTCCACAGCCGGCTGCTTCTCTCTTGACTGAGAATGTGGGGTGGCCCCCAACAGCGCTCCCTTCATGAGAATGACCAAGTGGCACGTGAGAAAAAAACGAACAAACAAAAACAAAACAAAACAGGATTTTCGGGTCTTGGTTGGGCAGTGGGCGGAGCGTGGTAAGACAGTGTCGGGATCAGAGTCACCGATGCCATCCGGATCCGTTTGGGGCCGTGTCCGCCTTGCTTGCTGCTCCCTACCGCTCCGGCTAATTACGGGGGCCACATGAGGGGCCCCGAACACGCCGCTGGCCGGAGCACTCTCAGGAAGGGCCAGATCTCCCGCCTGCATGTCCGGGGGCAGCCGGTAGGATATTAAAACCGACTCGAGTTGGTGTTGAAAAATGTTTTCCTTTCCAGTATGCTAATCAGAACAAGACCCTATCGGAGTCTGTGCATGGGGGCAGGATTTTCTTTTTCCAGCGGCTGAGCCTTTTAACGAGCGGCTCTGTAATGAGGTATGGATGTGCACGTGCGCTCTCCGCGTGCCAGTCCAAGTTTAAAGCCCTTGATTTCCCTACCCTCACCCTCCTCTGGGCCCTGGCTTTAATTCTTTTAAGCAGTAACATTAATTGGCTGTTAAGTAAAACAGGAGAGAACACAATAGATTTATGATATTTTGAGAAGCTCTACCAGTTCTCAAGCATTCAGAGAAACAGGCTTGGGCTTTTATGGGGTAATTATGATTTAGCGTTTTCTCTCGCCCTGTTGAGTCTGTGGGCTGCCTCCGAAATGGATCTGGGATGAATGTCGAAATGAGGATTTACGGCCAAGCCTTTCGAACCTAGAAAGCGCAGAAGTTTATTGTTTTATTTTTTATTTTATTTTATTTTTTCCTGAACGGTATTTCCTTTGGCATTTCTATGCGACCGTTGGGTTTTCTGGGACCCCCTCCCAGCCACCACCCCCCAACCCCTGTGTATCTATAAATTACTCCCCCATCAGGTTGCTGTATCATCAAAAAGTGATCGTTTTTGCAAGCCATCATGAGAGAGCGTGTCAATTTAAATAATTTCTTTCTTCTCTCATGCCTTTGCCCCTCCTGGCCCATACAGGAGAACGGCTCAGGTGTGTTTGTTCACGTTTGCCAAAATGAGCAGTGCGGGAGGAAGCCTGAAAATCTTGAGGAGAGAGAGATCTTTATGCCTCATCTCTCTGTGTCTTTTTTTTTTACCCCCCTCCCTGGTCCCTCTTGGAAATGAGAAGCATGTTTAGCTACTGTCGTCAGGGGGAGCGGACCCTGGGGATCGTGGGGAACTGGGGGCATCTCCCGCACCACCATGAGGCACATTTCCCCTGGGAGCCTTCCCCTCTCTTTCTTAGTTTACGAGAGAAGGCGGGTGGTTTCCCAGGCCTCTCTCAACTCTAAAATGTTGACATTACCTCTGTATGCCTCGATAGCAGTGTATTGGGGCCAACTTGCTATAGTTGTTGAAGGGGACATGTCACCTCAAAATATGGCTCTTTGGCACAAGAATTGTTTTGAGCTGAAGGCATTTGAGTTCCTGAAATTCCTCTCTGCCTAAAAGCAGAGCCTCCCCGAAATGTCCACTGTCATAAAGGTCCTCTGGGAACAGCTCTGATCTTTCTCCTCAGAGAAAACTAGTTTATCTCCTATTCATTATCTGGAGGGTCCATTTATCTATCCTAAAAGCCATTTGTCTTCTTCTAAGTGCCCTCCCCACTCCCTTCCCCTATTAAAATGGCATAGAAGCCCCCAGTCCAAATCACCTCTCATTTTTCTGTGAATGCCTGGATACATATGTGAGTAAAAATCTGTCCTTTTCATTTGCTAACCTGTCTTTTGTCAGCTTAATTTGCAGGTCCCTATGAATGCACTGAAGAGGGTGGATATGAAAGTGTGTGTTTCCCTTCTTGATGTGTGTTTGTGTGTGTGTGTGTAGAGGTTAAAGAGATGGAGGGGGGTAATGCTAGAGGTAGTATTTTTTCTTTAAACAACAGTGTTTATAAGGGAGCTTTGTGAGGGAAGATGCATTCACCATGCTGCTTATCTCCACGAGGGACTTCTCTACAACACCCTCATTGGTACAGTCCTCCCTTCCAAAAGCAAAAGTATAAGCATGACATGCATTGTTTTTTCCTGGTGTGGGTGGTGAGGGAGAAGGGACAGATGCCAGTTCAAGGTCAGCAAGTCTTCAATATGGGCTCAAATCACAGCTATTTCATTGTTAAGATTTTTGTTTTGCTTTTTTTATTTTAGTGTCTAACTCACTGGACAGTTCTCAGTGGTTGTGTCTGGCAAATTGATGCTCCCTGTTCCCTACTACCTTCATGAAAGAGACCATTCAGTGCCTTAGAGTTTGGCCAGAGTCTAGAAATAACCCTTGAACATTTGAGAGGTTTCATGTTAAGTACAATATATTACGTGTTACGTAGAGCTCCAGGGACTGTAGGATGTGGCTAAGGTGTCCATCACAGCTTTACAATGTGACATAGTGGATTGTAGCTACAATGTATTGGATATTAACTATGTGCCAGGCATGCTATTAAGCATTTTTCTTATGCATTCTTATTTAGTTTAGATGATGGTGTTTATATAAATGGTAATTCCAAATAACTTTTGGCATTTATAATTTCTTTGAGGCATGTCTCCTGTCTTCATGATAAAGAAGTTAAGACATATGGAAAAGTTCACAACAACAGGGACGTCCTTGCAAAGAGATAAAAATAACGAAATAGGGATGATTAGAAGTCATAACCCTTCTCCCCCCATTGCTCCCACCCGCCCTAACCAAACACACAAACACTCATCCTTAAAGGTCTAGTACAGAATAATTCAAGGGTCCCATTATATTCTAAAATCTTCCCAGCTGCGATAATTGGCTTTGGAACCTCCCTTATCCCCATGACACTCTCTCTCATATGCCAATATCTCTAACACATAGATAATTTATGAAAACAGAGTAGACACTTTTTAATAATTAAGTGATAGATAATATAAGCTTTTAAAAATAAGCTGGGGGAGCTGGGAAAAAGAGCGAAGACTAAGCTGGTTAGTCATCCACATATTTATCTGGAAGGACTCAAATGGGTTCCTCAACTCATACCCCATTATTCGTGAGCAGAAGCCCTGAAAAGTTTGCTTTATTTGCTAGCCAGACTTCTCCAGCAGGTGTCTGGGAGCCGCAGTCATTCCTAGGGAGGGGAGTCAGATGCCTGCTCCCATCTCATTTGCCCAGCATCACCTCCCTGTCCTCTCCAAATTACAGTGCAAACAATAACACAGGTAAAATTAGCTAAGACACTAATTATGTAGCACAAATGTGCAAAGGATCTAGAATGATAAATGGCCAACGCAGGACACGTTGTGTCATATCGTGTAATCTCTCTGACTGCAAAGCCCAGGAACAAAGGGAGAATTGTATCCTGTTTGTCTAACATGCTCTATATCACAAATTAGAAATCCTTCCTAATTAAGATATTGTTCAATGTCCTTTGTTAGCAGATTTTAACAATGTTAATTAGGAGGTTAGAGTGATCATTGTTCATCTAGCAAACAATTAGGGTGATTTGCACTATAGCTTTTCAGAAACTTCTGAGCAAACCAGGAGTTTCCCTTCTGCAGGGAGCTGGGCTGCCCAGAGAAGGAGGGGACAGGAGTGGGGACAAAGAGCAATGCCGCCCCTAACATTTTTGGGCTACAGGCCAAGGCAAAGTGTGAGGAAACATTAGCAGACCTAGCAGCTGTTAGAAAGCAACGTTGACCTTGACCGTGGGGAATAACAATATTTGCAGAGGTAAAGTCTATCCCCGCAATGGTTCTTATCTTGATCATTCCCGAGAGGGTAGTCAGAAAAAAGCATAGAGTCCTCAGGGCTCTTAATCACCTGGTCAAGTTAAGGGTGTTGATGGGGTTCAGGACACACTACCTCAGACTATGTGGCACCTTGACGTGTCGGCTATTGTAAGCTGAAGGAGTTTGAGAAAATTACAGAAGTAGGAAGGTCAGGGCGACCTTCTCCTTGCTCTTCTCTCCTGAAACAGGTCACCAAATTCAGGCCAAACCTACCCTCCCTGTTGCCCAGAGGACAGGAACATCCTTATCTCTGAAAGCAAAGTCACACCAAGCCAAGAATACAAAGAGGTCTGGTCAGCTTCCCCTGGTTTATTACACTTACCTCATCCCGTTTGGCTCCCAATATTCCTCCAGGACTGCTCTTTTCTTCAAGCCTAGCATCAAACCTTACGGAGGCTCCTGGGTCACATAAAACTGATCATATGTAACTCTGGACCACAGGCTTATCTCCTGTTCATCTTTGTTTCCTTTTCAGATCCAGCCAGGGACGCTCCCAGGGACAGGGAGAAATTTCTTCTTCTCCATGGTGTTCTCTTCAGGAAATCAAAACAGGACCGTTGATTAGTTTGGAATTGATTATTTTAGCACGAAGTAAGTCTGGGCTCCACCTGCTGTGACCCCCAACCCCTGCCACCTTTGTGCCCACAACACAACACACACATAGGATATAAATGAGTTGGCAGGTTCCTTTCCCTCTTCTTTTGCAGGGAAGCAGACTACGGCACTCCAAAACACTATAGTAAAAGATTAGGACATGCTACCCTTGAATGTACCATTCTGGCATCCTGATGATTTTGAGCTGTAGGCACTTGGAACAAGGTAAATGCAAAGAGAGTTTAACTCCACTATCTGTCTCAAGACAGATCTTCCAAAAGGAACTCAATTATCCTAAGTATCTCCCCTCCCCTGGAGTTTGAGTTAATCAGGAAAGATTGAGTCCTATCTCAGAGAAGAGATGTAGTGCTCAGATAGACTTTGTCACAAACTACCTTCGCTGCCACCTATTCTTCTAAGGGCCCATTCATCTTTCCTGAAAATCATTTACTCCCTCTAAGAAACCTACATCTCCCCTCCCCCTTCCCTATTAAGATGGTATCGAAGCCTGAATTGTAAAGTCACTTTGGACAGTCACTCAGTTTCCCTGGTATCTCCCCATGGGATACGTATGTTAATAACTGTTTTTTCTCTTGCTCATCTGTGTTTTATTATAGGAATCTCAGCTAAGAACTCGGAAGAGTGGAGGGAAAATGTTTTTTTCTCCCCTGCACTTTCTTCCTCACCCTGTGCCTCATACCAGAAGTGGCAGGATTCAAAGGAAAAGTATGGAAGGCAGGAAGGCAGGCTTCTGTGTTTTGCTACTTTGAAACTGCAAATATGACAGCGAAGCATATGTGTAGAGGAGGCAAGAACTGGCTATTTGGAAACTACCAGAGACCTCGAGCTGCTTTGAGCTCTCATTCTCTCTTGGCGAAGGTGTTCACAGAGAAGGAGAGCTGGCATCCCAGGGAAAGTGGGCATTGATTGGAAATTGAACACAAAGACTCTGAATTCTATTCTTGGCATCGTCAATGATTTTTCAGTACAAACTCAGGATGTCCCTTACCTGAAAGTCACACCTTCTTGGAGATAGTACCAGGTATCTTGATAGAGTGATTTTCTAACCTCCCAGTGCTGGGGAAGCATCTAACAGATATCAGGCAGCTGGTCTGTGCCAGGCATTGTGCTGGATACGTTACATAAATTTAATCACAGCTAGCACTTAGCTTCAATCGCAAACGGCCCTGAGGCCTGTTTAAGTGGCTCTCAAGTCTCTTTTATTCTTGGGGGACCCCATCTGCTGGAGGGATAAAAAGCCCTTTTATGTACTATAACCTCACAGACCACCCACCCCAACAGTTTGTGCTTTGTCACGAAAATCCTCCATCTAATTAACAGGGTACAATTTTGATGAAATCTGGCAAAATATATTATTCATGCGTGTCAGAAATCAAATAGAGATCGGGTCATCTTGTAAACTGTCACCATGTCTGTAATTTGCTTTAAAGTATTTTAGCACAGATAATGTATAGCATTACTTCTAAGTATAGGAGTTTGCTTTAATAGGAATTTACCTTTAAGGGGTGGGCAGTTATAGTTCTCAATGGGAAGTCCAGCTGCTACAAATTCACTTCTGTTCTCTTATCTCCATCCATACTAGACAGTTTGCAGAAGAACATGGCCAAGGTCAGCAGTGGGTCTTCATTGGTGAAGTTAGGGGCTTGTTAACTAGCCTACCGGCTATTATAAATGGGATCTCATTGGTGAAATTACATCCAAGAGTCACCTAACAGTGTAGAGAGCACTTGGGTTTTCTGTTTCTTTGCGTTGGCATCATACAAATTGTTGCATGCATCTGTTCTCCTGGCCTGCCTTGTCTGTTCCCCCTCTGTTTATCTAGTGCCCGGCACACAGTAGGCACACGACACCCATCCCGTAAATGAACCCTGAAAACGGCTCTGTCACACCTGAGGAGAATTCACCTAGCGTAGGAAACCCCATCCACTTTTTTGAAGTCCCGATGGAAACACTTGGCAGGTGTGTATTTTACTTTTCACATTTCCAGACAGGGCTCTCCTGAGCTGACGGGTGTTGTGTGTCAGGAACGCCAGTAAACCATGGATGTCCATTTAGAACTCACGGTCATCTTAAAGCTGGTCAACTTCCCCAGGCATCTTTATCCAGGGGCAGAACGCAAGACCATAAACTCATCCAAATTTAGGCACACAATGCACCCGGAGGAGTGCAGAGAATATTCAGGCTATGAAATTCTGATGGTTCATTAGCATGACAAAGGTTGTAACAACTTGGACAGGAAGCCGAACAAAAGGCATCCACCGTTCTATTTGCAATTCTAGGATTGTATTTGTAATCTCTTTTTGCAGGAGAAAGAGACTGCCAGTAAAAGGCTGAAACACAATAGGAAGAGAGAATCCACAAAGCTCAGAGAGACCAAAGGGATGAGTGAATGTGCTCGGACACGCACGCTGTGTGTGTATCTTCTCTGTGTATGTACACATTCGACAAGAGTAAATTATTGTCATGGGTAAGAGTTTAACATTATTGACCTATAAGATGGCTTTTTAAAAATATATGCAACATGGCTGGAATGCCAATTTGAAGTGGGGAAGCGTTTAGGGAAAATGAATGGGCTGAACAGCAGTATTTTCGCGGACTGGAGCGAGACTCTAATTTGGTAGCGGCAGAGGCTCAGAGTAAGCTAACGTTGTAACCTGCTAAGTAAGAAACCCTGAAGGCTATTAATGATGCAGAGGGGGGAAGGCTCCGGAGTTACTGGTGCTGTGTAGGTTTTGGTGTCAGGGAGGCAGTAATTGTTCCAAAAGTCACTGTCAATTTCAATTAACAAGTGATGGGAACGCAGCGGGTCATTCTGCCCTGAACCAGGGCTCTCCCTCGGCCATGGCTGCTAAACTCCACAAATTCTGATGCACGACCATTTGTTCCCCTTTTGTTCCCCATCCAGCCAGTGACTGTAGTCAGGCTGTGTGTAGTGGCAGGGAGCATTCAGAGGAGGCTCACCATCTCTAGATCTCGGGTAGCTTTTGTCCAGCTGGAGAGGAGAGAAACCTCATGTTCTATTCTATGTCTCAACACAAACCTGCCTTTTAATTGGCACATTGGCATCTGGATTTCAAAGGACAGGCAATCACAGTGCAGACTTAAGGCATCGTGGGGGCAGAAGGGACTTCACCTCTGGGTTAATCCTGCCTTGATCTTGTTGTGTGTGGGGGGACTGGTCCCGACGCTAGGAAATGTGGGTGGTTGCTGTCGGTGGAGGGCAGGCAGAGCTGCTCTTAACAGTAGAGGGCCGTAGTTAATATGCTGCACTAAGCGTGTGCTCTGATGCATCGACCCCTCCTTTCCCTCTACCTCCCGGCCCCCGGTTGGACATTAACAAAGTTAGCCCCTAACCACACCTCTCAATCTGCTTCCTTTGGTTTCCATCTTGTTAGGTGCCCATGAATAAAAATGTCAGTTTGTCGATCCCATTTATGCTTACAAAGTGAGCACCTGGGGATGAGACAGACAATTAACATCGAGCAATCCAATGCAACAAACATTTATTGAACCTCTGACTGTAATTGATTGAAAGTGCTGAGTCATTAACAAAATCCCTTCCATGACTTTCATGCCCAAGTCAAGGTGATTGTTCCAGTTAGCCACGTGGGTGTGGCTTTGTGTCTGTTGATGGAGGTTGAGAAGTTTGGTGTTGAGGAGTCTAGCTGTGAGAACGAGTCCGATAGTTCATGTCAGCCCATGGGGGAGGCAGCCTGCTGTCTCTAACCTGCGTTAATGATGTTTCTGGAATGTCTGTGATCTGCATTGACAGCATGCTGTAATAGACATGATTGTGGAGACCATCTCTGCTGCAAGAGAGTTGAATGTTTGGGTTCCAGACCTGGAGGTTCTCAGAAGTCTGTCTCCATCCTTCACTCTACCTGACCGCCCAGTCCTCAAAAGTGAAGCATCATCAGCTGTTTTTATACACTTATTCCAGAGGAAGAAACTTTTTCTCACACCCTTCTAGGTTCTCCAGCTGGGGTCTTGTCAATGAGACTAACAAAAGACAGATTGACGAGAGAAAAACATACAGATTTATTTAATATAAGTTTTACGTGACACAGGAGCCTTCCTAAGGAGGTGGAGAACTGAGGAAGTGGTTAGAGCTGTGTGTTTTTATACGAGGTTTGCTGAAGAACAGACAGTTGTGGGAAAACATCATGGGACAAAGCACTGTGAGATATGGGTAGTGGACAGGGGAAACTGGGCAAGGCCTCTTCATTTGGATTCCTCCTGGGAGGAATTCCTCTCTGGAGATAAGGATGCTTCTTTCCTCCAGGTAGAGAGAGGGCACCTGCGATGTGGGGGTCCTATAACCTACTTCAGGGAGAAGGAGGAGGTCAAAGAATACTTCTGGCATTTGATGTTTCTATTCCCTTCAACTTAAAATGCTCAGTATGCCAAGTCGCCATATTTTGGAGTAGTGTGTTCTGAAACCCATCTATCTGTCTGTCTGTTTATCATCTATCTATGTATAAAAAACATATGTATTTTTAAAGAAATCATCTCCTTGAGTCTCTTTACTCTTAGGTGTTGCAGTAGCCATTTTATAGTAGAATGGTTCATCAATGAAGGGAAATATATTGAATTTTTTTTAAAACGTCCATAAAGAGAATTTGCTTCAAAGCCAAAAAAGGTAAGATTGAACTGTTTTTTCCTTCTTCTTAATACCCTAGGATTAACAACATTTTTCTTCCAACTTAATTCTGGAAATAAAGGATTAAGAGGTATTTGTTAACATTTGGAACCAATATAAGTTGATAAATGTGTGCTTTAAAATAATAACATTTGTATTAATTGGTGTATTTCCCTGAAAAGCAGCTTTCCAATAGGTAGCAAAGGCCTTTTAAAAGTGTGCACACTGATTGACCTAGTAATTCTCTTCCTAGGAATTTATCAGAGGGAAGTAACTAGACAAATGGAAAGATGCATGATTGGAAGTATTTGGTATAGTGTCGCTTAAAATGGGGGAAACATTAGGAAACTCTTTTCATGTCCTTCAGTGAGGGATTGGTTGGATAAACAATGGTTTTTCATGTTATAGAAAGTATTAGAATTAAGCATGCTGGTAAAGTAGAAGTATATATATTACTTGGAATAATTCACACAGTATGTGATCAAGTATAAATATCAAGTTATAAAACACTCTTTATAGCATGATTCCATTGTTATAAGAAAAACATTGGAAAGTTGCAAATAAAAAGTTAACAGCAAGACTTCTGAACAACCAGTGAGTTAAGAAGAAATAAATAAAAATCTTGAAACCAGTGAGAGTGGAAACACAATGTGCCAAAACTTATGGTATGCAGCAAAAGAAGTTCTAAGAGGGAAATTTGTAGTAATTAATGCTTATATTAAGAAAAAAATAAAAAGAGCTCAAATATACAACCTAACTTTATATTTCATGGGACTAGAGCATGAATGAAAAACTAAGCCAAAAATTAGTAGGAGATAAGAGATATCAAATACCAGAGCAGAGAAAAAAAAATGAAATAAAGAATAGAAAACCATAGAAAAGATCAACAAAACTAGGAGTTCATTTTTTTGAAAAGTTAAACAAAATTGACAAACCTGTGGCTGGACTTACCAAGAAAAGAGAGAATTTCAATAAATAAAATTGTAACTCAAAGAGGAAACAATGTACCTGACCATCTATGACAATCCCACAGTTATCATACTAAATAGTCAAAGGCTAAAAGTTTTCCCTCTAAGATCAGGAAGAAGACAAAGGTGTCCACTTACACCACTATCATTTAGCACAGTACTGAGAGTCCTAGCCAAAACAATAAGACAAGGTAAAAACATAAAAGATATCCAATCAGCAAGGAAGAAGTATAATTTTCTCTGTTTGCAGATGACATAATCTTATACAAAGAAAATCCTAAAGACACCACAAAAAAACTATTAGAACTAATATTTGAATTCATAAAGTTGCAGATTATAAAATCAACACACAAAAAAACAGTTACATTTCTATACACTAATAATGAACTATATTAAAAAGAAATTTTAAAGATCCCATTTACAGTAGTATCACAGACAATAAAATACTCAGGGATAAATTTCCCTAAGGAGAAGTGAACAAACTATACATGGAAACTATAAAACTTTGACAAAAGAAATTAAAGAAGACACAAATGAATGGAAAGATGCCCATGTTCATGGATACTCAAAACAGCCCATAGATTTAATGCAATCTCTATCAAAATTCCAACGGCGTGTTTTACAGAAATAGACCAAATAATCCTATAATTCAGGTGGAGCCACTAATGACCCTGAATAGCAAAAACAACCTTGAGTAAGAGCAAAACTGGAGGCATCACCCTTCCTTATTTCAAAGTATGTTACCAAGCTATAGAAAATAAAACAGTATAGGACTAGCATAAAAATAAACACATACACCAGTGCAAAAGAACTGTGCAGTGCAGTGCAAAAGAGAGCCCCAAAATAACCCCATACATATATGAAAAACTAATATTTGACAAGAGAACCAAGAATACTAAGGTGGAAAGAATATTCTCTTCAGTAAATGGTGCTGGGAAAACTGGATCACCATACACCAAAGAATGAAATTAGACTCCTATCTTAAACCACACACGAAAATTAACTCAAAATAGATTAAAGACTTAAACATAAGAATTGAAACCATAAAGCCCCTAGAAGAAAACATAGGGAAAAATCTCTTTAACATTGATGTTGGTGATGATTCTTTGAATATGACCAAAAGCACAAGCAACAAAAGCAAAAATCAACAAACAGGACTGAATAGAATCAAAAAGTTTCTGCACAGTGAAGGAAACCATTAATGAAATGAAAATGCAACTTGCAGAATGAGAGAAAATATTTGCAAAACGTGTATCTGATAAGAAGTTGATATCTAAAATACATTCTTAAAACACAACTCAATAGCCAAAAAAAAAAAGAGAAGAAAAATCAGAAAGAAGAAAAGGGAAAAAACCCAACACCAAATAATCTAATTTAAAAATGGACAAAGTGGGTGCCTGGTGGCTCAGTGGGTTAAAGCCTCTGCCTTTAGCTCGGGTCATGATCTCAGGGTCCTGGGATGGAGCTCCACATAGGACTTTCTGCTCAGCAGGGAGCCTGCTTCCTCCTCTCTCTCTGCCTGACTCTCTGCCTACTTGTCTGTTAAATAAATAAATAAATAAAATCTTTAAAAAAAATAAAAATGAACATAGGACCTGAAAGGACATTTTTCCAAAGAAGACACGCAAATGCCAATAGGTGCCTAACATCACTGATCATCAGGGAAATGCAAATCAAAGCCATAATTCGATAATACCTCATGCTTGTTAGAATGGTTCTCATCAAAAGCACAAGCGATAACAAGTGTTGACAAGGATGTGGAGAAAAAGGAGCTCTTTGTGAACTATTGGTGGGAATGTAAATCAGAGCAGCTACGGTGGAGAATAGTATGGAGGTTCCTCAAATATTTAAAAATGGAACCACCATAGGATCCAGCAATTCCAATTCTAGGAATTTATTGGAAGGAAACGAAATCACTATCTTTTAGAGATATCTGCACCCTTTTGTTTATTACAGTCTTATTCACAAGAGCCAAAACATGGAAACAACCTTAATGCATCACTAGATGAATGCGTAAAGAAAATTAAATATATAACGGAATGTTTTTCAGCCATTAAAAAAAGAAGGAAATCCTACCATTTGTGACATCGTGGATGAAAAAAGCCAAACTCATGGAAACAGAGTAGAACAGTGGTTGCCAGGGCAGGAGGGTAAGGAAATGAGTGAATGTTGGTCAAAGGATACAATCTTCCAGTTGTGAAAGGAATAACTTCTGGGTATCTCATGTCCCACATGGTGACTATAGTCAATGACACTGTATTGCATACTTGAGAGCACAAGAGTAGTTATCAAGTGTTCTCACCGTAACAGCAACAGCAAAATCATGTATATGTGAGGTGAAGATTGTGTTAACTAACTTTACCACAGTGATCATTTTGCGATATATAGATGCATCAAATCATCACATCGTACGCCTTAAACTTACACAATACTATATGTCAATTAGATCTCAATACAGCTAGAACGGGAAAAGGTAATAACAATCGCTTTGTGATTATGGAACTATAAATGAAATTTATTCTTCTCTTATGGATGTACCCTAAATTTTTAACACTAGTCATCTGTACCTTGTATAATTTTTGTTAATAATGAGAAGTCAAACAAATCGAGGATGTCCAGACCTTCCTTTCTTTCTTAATTTCAACATAAAGTCACGGCTTCTACCACCACCTACGTTATCAAATATGGAAGTTTGTCATTATTACCACTGGATTTCACCCAGAGTGATGATTAATTGTATGTGCTCAACATGGTTAGACTACAGAGCTCAGTTGTTTGGTTAAACAACCATCTAAGTGTTGCTGTAGAAAGATTTTTTTTTTAGATGTAGTTAACATTTATATCAGTAAGCTTTGAGTAAAGAAGATTATTCTCCGTAATGTGGGTGAGCCTAACCCAATCAGTTGAAAGTTTTCATAGAAAAGACTGAGTTCTCCCAGAAAAGAAAGAACTCTGCCTGCAGACCTGCCTTAGGACTTGACTGCAACTACAACTCTGTGGGAATTTCCAGCCTGCCAGCCTGCCGTACATATTTCATACTTGCCAATCCCCCAATCCCATGAGCCAATTCCTTAAAATAAATCTCTCTACACCCAAACTTACTCTCACACATTTTTTTGGTTCTGTTTCTCCGGTTAATGCAAAGATCATTTGCATAAGAAATTCTGAGGTCCGAGAGAGTGTGCATTGATGATCAGGTTATCTGAAAGTGGCATTGGTTGGCCGAACACCCTGTTCTATCCACAAATGCTCTCTCCATCTGAGAAGGATCCGCTGCCCAGCCATACTTGGTCTGGCTGTTGCACAGAGTCAGCAGGGCCAAGTAAGAGCTGAAGTTGACTGGCTAATGCCAACTGGCCTTCAATGTGGTGTCAGCAAGGTCTGTATCTTCTTTCCTGACCATGTGGCTCACGGGACATCTTGCTGTGCCTTCTCCACATGGCAGCCCTACGACCACCTTTGGGAAAGATTGCAGAAGGTTTCAAAGCTAGCTTTAGCTACACCTTTATTAAAGAAGAGAGCTGTGAGATCCAAAAATGTGACCGGCAGCATTCACCAGCCAATGGAATCTAAAGTCCTATAAGGCTCGGTATGGTGTCAAACTCCCCATTACTTCTCCGACATGTGGCACCATGCACAGCACCTGTCAGGACCTGAGTTAACATTGTTGACTAAGTGGATGAAAGAAAGGATGGATACAAGCTCATCAGATGTAAAGAAAGCACAGGTTCGGAAATGAAAATATAGCTTCAGAGATTGTCAGGTAATGTCTGGCAAGGATCTAGGTAGAGGGGCTTTAATTAGCAGTTACTGTGTCATTCCCAGCCCTTGTGTAGCAGACGGCTTGGGCCACGTGGCTTCCATATCGTCACCATATCCCACCCATCACCTTGACTGGTCCCTGGAATCAACCCATCTGGGTCAATCTCTATATAAACCACCAAGAAAGCAGCTGAAGAAAAAAATCTGCTGTGAAGTAGCAGACATCTCTACAATTTAATTTCATTTTGTTAAGAAGCCAGGCTGAGGAATCTATAAAAGTTAGGGAGAAAATTGAGGCAGATGCGATGAATACTGTTTTTGTGTGTGCTCTTAAATAAGGTAATTTAAGACATGGCAATTGGCAAAGGGGAAATATACATTTTTAATGGGTTCTCTGATAAGCAAAAGCAAACATGAGACAAACACCAGTGCGTGCTTGTCTGTTCCTGTGCTTTCCTGCCTGGTGTCTTCCCAACCCCCTGTTTGCCAAAAACCATTGGGAGATATTCTATTTATTTTTTTTTTATAGAGAGAGGGAGTGAGAGCATGTGCATGAGAGGCAGGGGAGTGGGGAGAGGGAGAGAGAGAATCCCAAGCAGACTCCACACCCAGCACAGAGTTCCATGAGGAACTCAATCTCACAACCCTGAGACCATGACCTGAGCCAAAATCAAGAGTTAGACATCAAGCTATTGAGTTGCCCGGGCACCTGGGAGATGTTATATAACAGAACATCCAAATTGGACGTTACGCCACCTTTATGGAAAGACAATTTTTTTATGTGTCCCCTAAATGCCACCCCATATTTTTCTTGGTCTTTACTGTTCTCTTTTTACACTATATATATATATATATTTTTTTTTTACTTCTTTTCCTTCCACTCAAGTTATTATAAGATCTTGTAGCTATTATCAATCACACGCAGATTTTCTAAAATAAAAATGAGGACATCATTGGAAGAGTGTAATTGCAGCCTTGGGGCTGTGTGGTTGGCTCCTTCAAGGAGCGGCGGGCCAGATGGAGTTAGAATGCAAGAGATTTATTGGGAAAACACTATGAAAAATAAAGGGGGCGTGGGGTAGGGTAGGTGAGGACAGCCTTCAGACTTTAGGGCTGATGCTAAGGAAGAAGAGACAATTCTCCAAGGACCAAGAGGACATATATCTCTCTCCTTTAGATCCATAGAAAGAGATTTATTCTAAGGAATTGCCTCCATAATTTGGGGGCCTGACAAGTTTGGAATCTGTAAGATGGGCCAGGAGGCTAGGAACTCAGGCAGGAGTTGATGCTGCTGTCTTGAGGCAGGATTCCCTCTTTTCCAGGAAACCATAGATTTTGCACTTAAGGCCCTCCACTGATTGGACAAAGACCACCCACATTATGGAAGGTCATCTCTCTCCTTAAAAAAAAAAAAAAAAAAAGATGTTATTTTTAAGTAATCTCTACACCTACAGCTCTGAGATCAAGAGTCACATGTTCCATTGACTGAGACAGCCAGGTGCCCCGCAAGGTAATCCCCTTTATTTAAAGTCAACTCATTGTAGATTATTAACCACATCTACCAAGTCCCTTCCAGGTGGCACTAACTTTAGTGTTTAATTACGTAACTGGGCACCATGGACCAGTAAGGTTGACATATCAAACTAACCAGCATGACGGGGAAGGAAACAAGATGGGGTAGGAAGTCTCCATGTAAAGGGCAGCTCTGGGAAAGTTTCAGCCAGCCTGATAAAGAGCTGGGGGCAGAGTCCACATTAGGCAAAGTGGACAAGCCCTGAACACCCTCCTTCCCTCTCCACCCCACCACGCTCAGCCATGGGCTGGGACCTGCCCAGGAAGAGCATGGCCTCCACTCCAACGTTGTGGCAGGTCCCCAGGGAGCTGCAGCCAGATGCTACCACCTAATGACTCCCTTGGCCAGAGAAGAGAAAGGGATTAGGGACCTATAGTCACTGCCCGTTCCCATCTTCCATCTTCTTCTCCCCCCGTTTCTGACACACCATTTCTCCCTGTCGTGCCATCCCTAAAACAGGGCTTTCAATCCTGGTCTCCTCTCCCTCTTTCCCTTCCTCCCAGCCCCGCATTTCCTCTGTTCGGTTCTCTCCTCTTCCAGTATCGTCATTTCTTCCCCACTTCTCCCCCAGCTTCATCCTGTCTTCCAGAAAGTCTGCTGTGCCGCCCCATACCCTTTCCTGACCCTTCAAGAGTGCCTGGCTTTGCAGGAGTCCTGGACCTGCTGGGGTGTGCTGGGGGGGGGGGTGCGTCTCAGCACCCCTTCTCCGCCGTGGTGACGAGAGGCAGGCTGGCACCAACCCAAACGCACGCTTAAATAATGGGCACACGAGTGCCAGAAAATTAAAACACAGCATGGAATTGCTGAATTCACAATTTTATTGTCACTGATTGCCTGGTGGCTCTGCATATTGAGAAAATCTTCACAGCTTCTTCCATCTTCCATGGCTTGGTTAATGTGCAGATAATTCGAGTGGTAAACTTTTTATTCCCCTTCACCCCATCCCTCCCCTCCCAACCAGGCAAAACAGAGAGACATAAATTCACAACGGTCACAAACACGCTTGTATCTCATCTCATCATTCACCTTCAACAGAATACTGATATTTTATAGCAGAAAAGTTCCTTGCCAATCATCTGTCTGTCCTCTCTCACACTTTGCAGAGAAGGAGGCCAGCGGTGGTCCCCTGACTTGTTCGAGGTCACGTAGGAAGTTGTGGGAAAGGCAGTCCTAAGGCCAGCTCTGGACCCCACGCTGAGTGGGAGCTCATGGCCCCCTTCTGAAGGGTTACATGAAGAGGTAGACAGGATAGATGCCCTTATTTCCCATTCATGGATAAGGAAACTGAGTCTCAAGGCTTCCCAGGGAGGAAGGGGCATAACCAGGTCCCCAGGGGCTCCTTATTACTGTTTCTAACAGGTGACACGGTCTTTTGCACTCGGGGGCTCCTTATTACTGTTATTAATTATTACTGTTACTGCACCCTCCCTGTCAGAATGAGAGGAGGAGTTGCCAACACACACACAGAAATACAGTACTTGCAGAATCTATCACAGCACAATGATAGAGCGGGGATGACACCTCTCATTGGTGTAGTGCTTCATGGTTTTCAAAATCATCTCTTATTCTTTATTCCACGTGGTCAAGACGATCGCGCCAGCAGGTAGGTAGGGTGCGTTTCAACAGCTCCATTTCCAAGGTTGAGGAGATTAGAATGATTTGCTCCGATCACATATTAAATGGGGGAAGCCAGGACTCGAAGCCTGAATTTTCAGACAACCAGCATTCTTCCTACTCCTGTTCTGTCAACTAGCTCACAGGGGGCCGGGGTGTCTGATACAACAGTCTTTCTTACCCACACGAGCGGGGAGCAATGTTGGCAGCGTGAGCAGGTTCTGTCTATGCTCAACGCCATCACTCTGGTTCACGCTGCTCTCATTTCCACATCAGCCAAAACCACAGTTCCCTAGCTCACCCCCTTGCCTCACCCTTTCTGCTCTGCAATCTGCGTTCCACGCTGTTCTGCACTGTTCTGCACTGTTCCACAGGGCCGCCGGAGCAAATTTTCTATAGCAATAGCCCAGCCCACTCCAACGTGGGCATATTTATCAATTACATGCATGTATGATTTCTGCCATATTATGTGCATGTGTAAAAGTATGTAGAGTCAGAACAATTTAAAGGGTGCATTTTTTTTTTTTTTTTTTTTTTTTTTTTTTTTAAAGAGAGACAGAGAAAGAGCAAATCTTATGCAAGCTTCAACGCCCGGCTCAGAGCCCAAGGTGGGGAGCCCAAGCTCATGACCCTGAGATCATAACCTGAGCCAAAATCAGAGTCGGAGACTCAGCCGACTGAGACATCGAGGTGCCCTTAAAGGGTGCGTTTTAAACAATATGTGTAAAAGATCTAGTATTTTCTTCTTATTACTCCGTTTCAGAGAAATTATTCAAAAGTACGGGTCTGATCCCACTCATGCTAGAAATCAACATTGACTGAGGATTAAAATCCAAGCTGTAATGTGGTTCTTTGGGACGTGCCCCTGCTTATCTCTCCATCTTAATTTCTTGCTATTTCTCCCCTTGAATTAGGCTTCCACGCAAATGGACAACTTGCCATTTCCAGCTCCTGCTCCCCCGTGGGCAGGCTTGATCCCGGGCTGTAGCCTCTGCCCAGAAAGTGATTCTTCTCTCTCTGCTTTCTTCCCGATCTTCCTCTTTGTGCTAGTTCAAGCTTACTCATCCCTCAGGTCTCCAGTAAAGCTTACCCTCCTTTGGGAGGTCGTCCCACATCCTCGGAAATGAGGTCAGGTACTCTGGATGCCGTTTAGGGGCATGTACTGCAAAGCAGTCATTTTTGTCTTTCTATTTACTCGACTTCATTTCTCAGTAGACCATCAGCTCCTTGAGGGCAAAGCTGGCGTGTGTTGACCATTTATTCTCTGGCATTACCCAAGTGCCAAGAACGTCAGCAACTATCTGTGGGAAGAAATCATGAATATCTGCCCCCAGCCCATGGGTTTCTGTTTAGTGGAAAATAAGTATGTAAGCTCCCCATCATCACACGGGTCTCTTGGGGAAACATACCTTTTTTTTTTTTGAGATTTTTTTTTTAAATTTATTTATTTGAAAGACAGAGATCACAAGTAGTCAGTGACACAGGCAGAGAGAGAGGGGGAAGCTGAGCAGAGAACCTGATGCGGGACTCGATCCCAGGACCCTGGGATCATGACCTGAGCCGAAAGCAGAGGCTTTAATCCACTGAGCCACCCAGGTTCCCCTGGGGTATAAAACTTTTGACACCCACTTTCTTTTTTAAACTGCCCAGCAGGGCATCTTTCCCTTGCCTGGGAATAAAAAGGTGGACATTCCACACCCCGCAATTTCCTAACTTCTCTGTTCGCTCTTGCAATAGAAAAATCACTCAGTAATGAATGGTGTGCATTCACCATTCCAATATACCAAGCAAGACGTCAGTATTCACAGGAAGATGGTAGAGGAGGAAAAAGTTTCCCCTTGACCCTCTGAGGCTCCCTAGCTGGGTTTGAATATTAAACTGACAAAGGCAGATTAACAGGAGAAAAGCATACACATTAATGTGACACCATGGCCTTTATATGGAAATGAAGACCCAAAGAAATGGTTAGACCTTAGAGTTGTTATGCTAACTTTGAGGAAGAGTGGATAGTCCAGGAGGGATGTGATAGACTGTGAGGTCAGTGTGCTAAATGGGGAAACTTAGCAAGACCTCTTTGTTCAGATTTTTCTTGGTGTCCCCTGTGTCTTTGGAGATAAAGATGGTCCTCTCTTCTGGTATTGGGTGGGGGCACCTCTAACAGGGAGGTTTTATGACTTCCTTCAGGGAGAAGGGTAGAGAAAGAGTGACCTACCTGCTGCTGCTGTTTTCTCAAATTCCTTCAACTTAAAATGTTCAGTATTCTGAGGTGCCGTATTTCGGGGTAGTGTGTTCTGAGACCCATTGATATACGACATCTCCCCCTCCACCAACTATACTGCCTTTCTTCTGGGAGAGGGTGTGTTTGGCTTTTTCCTTCTTCTGGTCAACCTTCTCCCTCCTCCGCTGGCTACAACCTCTAACCCTGGTGGGTACATTGGGTGGGTAGAAGGGAAAGAGAAATAGTGAAGTTCTTCATGGACTAATATCAGAGTAGGCAAGTAGTAGTTCTAACAGCCATGGCTAAGAAGTCATGGCCAGCCATTGGGAAGAGCAGAGGCCCGTCCCAGTAGCATTCTGTAAGAAGCCAGATCAAACCAAACAGGCCCAAGATGGAGGATGCCAGGATAGGAAAATGCTGACCCAATAAGGAAGAAAAAGTGGTAAACCTTACTTTCCACCCCAAGTGATGAATATCCCACCTCCTTGGTAACAGCTGTCAATAAAAGATAGAAACTCAGCTCCCAGGGTATGCAGCTTACTTGCGTTCTCCCTCTCTCTCTCTCTCTCTCTCTCTCTCTCATACATGTGCTCACAGCTCTCATCTCTTGAGGCTATATGTCTTACTTGAATAAACTTCCCCTCTTTTGTCTCTTGTCCGCTGTGCTACATGCCTGTCTTTGAATTTATTCTTTTTTTTTTTTAAGATTTTATTTATTTATTTGACAGAGAGAAATCACAAGTAGATGGAGAGGCAGGCAGAGAGAGAGAGGGAAGCAGGCTCTCTGCTGAGCAGAGAGCCCGATGCGGGACTCGATCCCAGGACTCTGAGATCATGACCTGAGCCGAAGGCAGTGGCTTAACCCACTGAGCCACCCAGGCGCCCCGAATTTATTCTTGGAACAAGACCAAAACTCCTCAGCAACTCCATCAGGTCTGGCTGGGTTGAGGTCCCAGGGCCCGGGGTCTTCTCATGTCACCTGGCAACACTAATACTGTCCTATGATGGCATCATGACCTGTGGACATTACAGAGATTCCAAGTTGACTTTTTCTTTGAGGACATTTCCATATGTTCTCTGTTCTTGCTTCTTAAATGCTTGCAAGGTGCTGTCTGCAAACAGCCCAAGGCCAATATTCCCAAATGGGGCCACCTCCCAGGTCCCTAGGATGAAGATAGTTTTGACCTGCCCCTGGGAAGCTACACTGACACAGCCCTCCTTCGGCTGACACAGCTCCCTAATGCTGTCCCATGGATGAATCTGGCATAAATCCTCCAAGAGTTCCCAGTTGCAGAGAATGTGTCGAGCTCTCCAACTGGTTTGTGGAAGCCTCTCTCGCAGGGCAGGAAAGAAGGATCAGACATCTAATTAGAAGCTCAATTGGAGAGAGGTATTCCCCGGGGGATGCCACCGAGTGAGGTCACAGCTTTGATTTTCTTAGATGCCCCATGGAGAATAAATACAAGTCTTGGACTTGCCCAGTTGCTGGGCATGAAAATATGAAACCTGAGTCGGGCACCAAGGCACTCATCATATCATGGTGACAGAATTACGTTTAGTACTTCTTCCTACCCTGGGATCAGGCACAACTCCATGAAAAGGCAGGGGCACCTGGTGACTCAGTCGGCTGGGCATTTGCCTTCGGCTCAGGTCATGATCCCGGGGTCCAGAGATCGAGTCCCACAGCAGGCTCCCTGCTCAGTGGGGGGCCTGCTTCTCCCTCTTCCTCTCCCTCGTGCTCTCTCAAATAAATAAATAAGATCTTTTTTAAAAAAAAAAGGGGGGGGGAGTTTAAAACAAGAAAACCTGAGACCTAAGCCTGAATTCCCTTTCTTGAGAGCTGAAAACATAGGATTCAATAGTCAAAGAAGGTGAATGGAAGGAAGGAGGTTAAAGGAGAATGGGCCTTCCAAATTGCACATCATTCCTCTACATTTCCAGGTCAAGAACTGAGGTGAGCAGGCTGTGAGTCTGGGTAATGGGCATCCCATTTATCAGTGCTTCATCTCTTGCTTATTTAAAAGGTGACATTTTCCATAGGGACCACACCAGCTTTTAAAAATTCAGTTAATGAATTTTAAAAATACACAGTCATCTTAAATTTTGACTGATCTATCCCCCTAATGCCGGCATTTATTATTCCATTCCTTAGAATGTGTTGCAAGACAGCAATTTTATGTGGAACCCCTCTAAGGCGACTATAGCAAGATGAGACTTCCTGCAGCCTTTTAGAGCTAAAAAAAAAAAAAAATTAGGGGTATTGCTTAATCAGCAGTTTTAAAAGACTCAAATGAAGTCATAAAATACATGCATGTCTCTAAGAGTACATTCATGAGAATCATATTGTAAGGCCTTACTAAAATCCTTGCCGTTGAGAAGTCGGAAGACGAAAGCTTGTTCTCCTTGAAAACAGCAGAGGGTTCTTTGTTTCTTGATTTCATGGATTTATAATACAAAAACACCCAATAATCCATCTAAATAACCATGCCAAGTCTGACACAACGATTCTCTCTCTCACATACACACACACACACACACACACACACACCCATAAAGGGGAAATCAGCACAGCTGAAAATCCAGAACCACGCGACCCTCAGCGCAGACTATTAAGCCAACAAATTAAACAAGAAGAAGGCCCAAGCTACGGCCAAAATGTGTCCTGTGCCTTCTAGACACAACGTAAAATGCCTGGCATTTAAAGTAATTCAGATTTTTACTCCTTAAGGAAATGTTGTGGTGCTCGAAATGCAATTTCTTTGTTTTCTTTGAGGGGAAGGGGTGTGTGTGTGTGTGTGTGTGTGTGTCTCTGTGTGTGTTTAAAACTAAATGGTATTGAGGGCTTAAGTGTTTGAGTCCATGGGAAGAGAATAGACCATATGGTCTATTGTAGAATAAGTAATTACAGACTTATTAAAAATACATGTTAATTTTACTCACTGACACTCCATGATAATGGCTTCCTCAGGATCTAATCCATTCTGCCGATTAGACTTACCTATTTCTGGTGCAGGAAATTCTCCTTCTGAGCAAACGGCTTGAGCAAGATTCAAGTTGACCCAATCCTATGCCAAAAGATTAAATCACTACTTTTCAGTGATGCAGACAATTTAAGATTATTTTCTCCGATGCCCTTTAAATTCGTATTTCAAGCCAGAGGCAGGTAAAGCAAAAAAGAGGTTTCTGCTCCCCTGAAGCCCCTCAATCTAAAGGGGAAAATAATACAAAAAACAGTAATTTCGTAGGCGGGGGTAAGACAGACATTTCCTTGAGTTGTTTCCTCAAAGCATGTGGTACTCGTTTAGGTTAACAAGCCCAGAGTCAATCACTGATACTTGACAATGGGCTTACAGATTTTACCCCAGTCCAGTTTGGGGAAGCTAGCCTTGACATTTCTTCCAGCTGCTAATGACAAAAATCAGTGCTTCTCCTCAAACTTGTATGTGCTTGTGGATCACCAGAGGTTTTGTAAAATGCAGATTCTGATTCAGTAGGTCTGGGGAGGGGGGAGCGTGAGACCGCCTGTCTAAGGAGCTCCCCGGCGATGGTCCAGGACCAGCCTTTGAGTGACGAGGTGATGGCTGACTGACAAGACGCTCTGGTGTCGACACACGCACATTCTATCCTGCAAATGGACCAAATGGGGGGTGTTAGTAGTTCAATGTCAGTTACAACCCAGGCTTATCATATTGAACTTTCTTCTCATAGACTTTCTTTCTTCAACTATATGAAGGCTCTTGAGCGTTAGTCAATTGCACCAGAAGATCCAGACATCCACAGGGTACCACCGTAGAATACCATTCCAGGATATATTTCTCTCTCTCACACCCTGGGCATGCGAGTCAATAATGTGAGGTCGGGGTATAACCAAAGCTTTGTGGCCTCTGAGTATATCTAATTCAAATCAAGGCCACGTTTCTTTTTTAAATGGAAATAGATTTATTATCTTTCATGATTCCAAATAATACATGCTCCTTGTTAAAAAAAAAAAAAAAATCAAGCAAACAATCTGATGTGTATTCTTTCAAAGGCAATTTAAATGTGTCTTTCCACACATTATGCACATTATGACATTTGAAAAATTGACACATCAACTATGAAACCCTGGAATGTTAAGGATAGTTTAATGCCAATGGCTAACACTAGCAAGAGGTAACATGCATTGATGTCTACTCAAAGTAGGAACTTCCAACTACATGCTTGGGCTATACCATACACTTCCCATATGATCATGGTCAAGGGTCTTGGAGTCATGCAAGAGATACCAACTTATTAGCCCTAAGCAGAAAAGGATGTTTTTAAAACAGTGTCATAACTCACTGAACTTAACACTAGGAAACTGAACTCTGAAAATGGGTACACATTAAGGGAGGCTGGCCAGCGGGCACCCGCTCCGGAGCTCACCATAGGAGCACCCCGGTTAGGACCTTCTTTGGGCCTCACTAACGTCAGACAGTAGATCCCTGATATAGACACCAGCCCTGATTTGGCAGCTGTCCCCCAGACAGGAGAAACTAGGGGAGGCAACATTGGACGGTTCTGCTTCTCTCTGGGGCCAGAAGCTTGCCTCTCCACCAAGACTCATACAATGAAAACCAGGTCCACTGCTTTTCATCATCTTGTTTAACCCTCACAACAAATTGGTCCTGGGGTTCAGGACCCACCACCCCCAAATATGGCATCTTGTCATACCGAATACAGGCGTACCTCGGAGGTATTACAGGTTTTGTTCCAGACCACAGCAACAAAGTGAATATGGTGATGGTACAAAGCAAATGAATTTGGGGGTTCTCAGTGCATTTAAGAGCTACATCTAATAAATGTGCAAAAGCATTGAGTCTAATGATGCAATGTACATACCTTAAATATTTATATTGCTAAAAGGCTAATCATCATCTGAGCTTTCGGGGGGTCCTAATCCCTGACAACAGATCACCCTAAAAAATGTAATAACGTAAAAGCTGGAAATATCGCAAGAATTACCGAAACATGACATAGAGACATGAAGTCTGCAAATGCTGCCAGCAGACCTGCTCGGAGCCCAGGGACCACAAAGCTCGCTGTCTGAGAGGGGCAGTGAGACAAGGTATGCCGGAATTTGGAGGTGACGGAATTTGGGAACGGCAGGTGCAGAAAGCCCTTGCTGACTTTTCCCCTAAGCAGGTCATGAAAACCTCCAGTGAGAGGTAGCCTCCTTAGACCCAGAGGAAAGGAGCATCCTTGTTTCCCGAGACGAAGGATGCAGAGAGGAGTCCAAACGCACACATCTCCCTAGTTCACTACACTTACCTCATACACTGTCTAGATCCTTCCACGACTGTCCTCGACTCACCAAACCTAGCAGGGAAACACGCAAGGGTCGCCACTGCCTTTTGAAGACCCCCGTGTCACGTAAGACTCCTAGTAAATATATGAGTATGTTTTTCTGTGGCTCCTCAGTATTTTATTACAGAGGTCCGGCCAAGGATTGAGAAAATTAGATGAAAAAGTTACTCGTCCTCCCCCACTAGACTAGATAGCTGGATATAATTGTTGGCATTTTCAAGAAGAGGAGTCTAGGTCCTAGAGGGGAAGGGGCCCGTCCGTGAGTCTGGGCGAGCCGGGGCACTCTGTCCAGACGCCTTAGAAAGGTTAGAGAAATACACAGTACTGTCTATTTCCTGAAGCCTGGAAATGAAATTTTTTTCCCCATTACTTTCCTAGTGGTCTAGATTTCATGTCCTCTCCCAGCCCTATCCCCACTGTGGTAGGAAAAAATGCTTAGCTCAGCAAAAAAGATTAATACATCAGCAATTCTCTTATCGTGTGTATTGATTCTCAAGGGGCCAGAACAGAACCTCAAAGGTGAGTGAAAGTGGAAAATACATGTAGGCGATATTCCACTAGCTGTATTTATGAGCCATTTAGCGTGTCCCGGGAGGCCTGCCGTTTAAAATCTATCAAAGCTTTGGGTTTTTCTCTTCTTCCCAAGGAGATCCCAACAATTGTTCATTTTGCAAGTTTCTGGAAGATGTGAATGCTTCTCGTGAATGGTACTTGGAATACAAATAGTGATTAGCCTGCCTACAGATGAGAAATGCTTTGAGGCAGAAGGAGGGTAAACCTACAGCATTTTGGGGTTTTGCTTAGGACCTATCGTTTTAATGTTCCACGTGTACGTGTTCTGGCCTCTGAAAGCGCCAGTCCCCTCTGGCTTTACCTTTGTTGAGTTTCATCATTACCTCTGGGCATGCAACTGTTTAAGAACCAAAATATCAAATCCAATTTCTTTACTTGGTTCTTTCTCTTTTTCTGACTCCTTCATTGGTTAAAATGGTCTCTGATCTCAAATAGGGCTCGAGAAATAAGCTTGCTAAATGAAGCATGAACCAAGCCAGGCCACTTAAAGGATTCAGTCTTTCTCACTGATGCACTGATTCATTCATTAAAAAACAAGCAAACAAACAACAACAACAAAAACCACAGTGATTGAACATCCACCCCGTGCCAGATTTTGTTCCAAGTTTCCAGATGCAGAGAAATATATTCTAAAAAAGCTCACAGTCCCGAGGAGATGACAAACAGGTAAACACGATCATGGGATAGCATGGGACATGCTATCATGATCATGGGATCATGTTTAGCATGGGACATGCTAAAATTATAAAAATAGCTGCCATTCTGGGGCATTTCCTACTCCAGCACTACCGATGTTAATGCCCGTTATCTCTAATGGTCCCACGAGTCTGATAAGTTTTGTTAGCCCCTTTGTTTAAGGAAACAGACTGAGCCATGTTTAAGAAACTTGCCTATAGTACGCTACTATTAATCTTAGGACCGGGATCCAAACTGGGCTTTGCAGGCTCTAGGACACTTATTTCCTGGTTGCCCTTAGGTGCGCTGGAGAGCAAAGACACTCATTCAGACCCTGGCGGGTGGGAGGCAGCTCCAGGAAACCTCTCCAGAGCAGGTGAGCGGGGGGCAGATTCTGGAGGAGGAAGAGATGCTCTCCTTCACCACTGCACCTCATAACCCCTTAGACACAGCTTCACAAAATGTGCGGGGACCCCTGATTGTGGGAAAAGGAAGGGGATGATCCCACCTGTCTCTGGTTGCTACGGGAACCGTGATAACCCAGGAAAAGCATCAGTGAGGCACGGAGGGAACACAGGGAACAGAACTGCAAGATGCCAAGCGTGGGCTCTGGGACAGGTAGACAGTAGTAAAAGTGAAGTGTCTCTCGGCCATGGCGGGTCCAAAAGAAAACTGTTGGCATCTGCTCAAATGCATCTGAACCCACATAGCTTCAGCGTCGTCCCTTTGAACAACCACATCGCCTTCCCACCGCTCCTGCTAACGTATTTCTTCCCTGGCTGACGAAAACTCCAGAGGAACCGGGTCCAAATCAAATAGAGTGAATCATTATTTTGAAAGACAGAAGACTGTGAATCCCATTTAGATGAATTTTTAAAAACCTTTCGAAAGCTAGGTTTTTAAAAAAGGAATACTGATAATTAGGTAACAGTTTCTTTCTCCCGCCACCGCCGGGTTTTTTTTGTTTTTGTTTTTTTTTTTTTTTTTTTTTTTTTTTTTTTTTTTTCGCTATCAACTCAGAAATGGATGGGGGTATGAATAAGAAAAATGAGCAAAGTAAAACTAAGATTACAATTTACTGTTTTTCATATGGGCAGATCTCATAAAAGTGCAGATTTCCAAACTGCAACCCTTCACACAAACTTTTTACCCAATAAGGTCACTGTGTTTTAATTAAAATCAATTCCAAAATGCGAGGCCCAATTAGGGAAATTTTACTGCACGGATCAAGGGGCGGGTTGTTGCAACACTGTATTTGTATGGAGAAAGAATCTCTGAGTAGTGGTACCGAAACTGTTTGAAGCCACTTGAAGCGGAGGGAGAGATTTCGTATGCATATGCTGTATGGTGTCAGAAGCCCACAGTTGCCCTGGAATCATTTTGCCTTTTCTCTGCTGCTCCCTGAGCGTGGACCCTGGGACCAGGTTTCTATAAATATGAGTGCGACCCGGGCATCAAAGTGCACATGCGAGGCCGGGCGTGACACGGCGGTCGGACCAGGAAATGCCGTGTGCATGGCAAAGGCGCCACCACTCATCATTCCCATTCTCCTGTGGCTCCGTTTCCCCAGAGAATGAGTCGAGTGCTTTGCGGTTAGGTGAACCTGCCCCTGAAGGAAAAGGAACCCGGGCTGAGAGTTGTCACAGCATCTGGGTTTAGAGGAGAAACAGCCAAGGTGGGAAAATCAGGCTTCTGTAGCCAGGCTGAACTTCCTCTTGGTTTGTAGAATCTCTGGATCCAAAGCAAAAAAAAAAAATTTTACACACACACACACACACTTATATATATATTTATCTAATATTTATTTATATATATATATATATATATATATATATATATATATATATATTTACTTTCAACTTTCAACATGTAAGTCAAACTTACATGTGCCTATTTGACTTAACTGAATTTCTTGATGCACTTAGTTTGCTTGTTTTCTGGAAGGTAATGGGAACAGGGGCGGCGGGTGAGGGGGGCTTGGAATAAGGAAGGCCTCAGAGGAGCTGGCTCAGAGTCGGGGGATCCTGATGAAATCCACACCCTGATGCTCACTCCTCTACGCCCATTTCGGAGGCCTGCCTTAAGATGCCTCACCGCGTCCACCACCGACACCTGGCCAGGCCCAGTGCTCCTCAGGGACCCTGAACTGTCCATCCACCGGAATTGAGTGGCAGACCCTGTTCCTTTCTGATCTGGAAAAGTGCTTGCACCTGATGCTGCTTCCTCCCCCCACGTCCCCAGGGGGAGGAGGAGGAGAGGCACACATTCCCAGGACTGTCTGCTTGTCCCTTCCTCCTGGGAGCTGTTCCCTTAGCTGCTTCTTGCCCCCCCACACCCATTTGACATCTCTTTCTATGCTTATTTTCTAATTAAGCCTAAGTCGTGACAGATGGCATTGTGGGGCTGATTAAGACACATTTGGGGAGCACCCTACAGCACCTGTGGGGCACATTCATACGGGAGGGCTCTAGCTTTGGCTGAAGAGGCTCTCAGGGGTCCCAACTAAACTGGAAAAAAAGACATATATGCAGTGGGGGTGAGGGGAGAAAGGGAACAAGACAGGGAGGGAGCAGAGGGAGAGAGGGTATTTCAGTATCCCATACACGGGAACCTATCTTATTTTAATTGTGTTAGTTTTTTAAACCAGTCTCCATCTAAAACGCATGTCAAATATTGAGGAAATCCAGTGGGTGGGCAGAGAGAATTTTCACACCCTCCCTCCACTGACCATTGCCTCCCATCCAGGTGATTCTCCCAGTGATCGTGACCTACAGAAAGAGGCAAGGGTCTCTTCCACTAGCGGGGAACAGAGGACAAGGAATAACTCCACTAGTGCCCTCCAAGCTGCTTGTTGGGGTTTTTCTAACAGTGGACAGAATCCGACCTCCATCTCAACCACACATCCCAACTGGATGCTGGAGCTGCGGTGATCTCTTATTTATCACGGGCACTTCTTTCAGCCAGACGGAAGAGCTAATGCCCCCTGTAGAAGAGCTAATGTTCCCTGTAGATTTCACGGCTCTCACTCGCCCTTGCCTCTCCAGACCACCTCCTCACCATGCACACACATGTACACACACACACATTCACATGCCCCTACCCTTTCCCCTCACATAAGCAACCTCATCTATTTATTTCTCCAATGTATAACTTAATTCACCCACTGCTCTTTTTTAAGATTTTATTTTTAAGTAATCTCTACTCCCCATGTGGGGCTTGAATTCACAACCCCGAGACCAAGGGTCACATGCTCGACCAACTGGGCCAGCCCAGTGCCCCTCAATTCACCTATTTCTAGAAGAAATATGTATGCAACATCTGTTGATGTCGAATTCTGGGCTAAGCCCTGTCCCAGATGCTACAAAAAATCTACAAGGGGAAAGATAGAGCCGGCACCAACCAACTGCAGGTTCCTGAGCCTCCCTTGACCTCCATTTGCTCGCCTATAAAGTGGGCACCTGCTAACCCATGCCTGACCAGGCGGTTCTTACTAGCAAATGTGATGGTGCATGAGGAATGTAAAATCCTTACAAATGTTAGGCACCTTCAATGCACCATTAAGATGATCTTCCAATGAACATTCTTTTTTTAAAATTTTATTCATTTATTTGACAGAGAGAGCGAGAGAGAGAGATCACAGTAGGTGGGGGGAGGGGCGGGGTGAGCAGGCTCCCCACTGAGCAGAGAGTCCAATGCGGGACTCAATCCCAAGCCCCTGAGACCATGACCTGAGCCAAAGCCAGAGGGTTAACCCACTGAGCCACCCAGGCACCTCTCCAATGAACATCTATTGAGTTCTCTGGTTAGCCCCTTGAAGTTCAAAGTCCTCTCTTTCTATTTGTGAAGACTTCTTTTTCCTCCTAGCACTAGCCCCTCCTCCTTCACTTCCCCAAAGGGTATGGAGTTCTATTACCCTATTCCTTATGATTTTGTTTTCTTCGTCCCCCTCTTCCATCCTTTGTCTCCATCGTTGCATTATTATTATTACTAGTGTTAATTACCTTTGGCTATTTTTAACTCAACCTCACAGATGGATTGTAGTTGAGATGGAGAAGCCGAGAGGCAGCGGTCCGGGGAGTACGTTATCAGATCGGCTGCCAAATTGTGAGAAGTAAATACATTTCAGGGAAGATTATTTGAACTTTCTTTTGGGACAATTTAGTAACAATACGGATGATGCATTACTCCTGCCCTGGCTTCCAGCCAGACCGGCTCTGGGAAGTGTGGTCAGTCTCTTTCACAGAACTTGGCATTGGAATCAGACTAAACCGTATGAAGAGCTTCCCGCTGGCCACTAAACTATTTGCAAAAGAAAAGAGAGTGAGATCTCCATTGTTGGAGATCAAATAAATAATGCAGCCTTTTTCTGAACATTAGGCAGTCCAATATCCCAAGACTCCCCTGGTCACCTGCAGACACCCCTCACCACTGCCGATCCTTCTCCATCCATAGGGCAGGCAGCTGTGGGCAGTGCTCCCCCACGCAGGGGGAGGACCAGCCCTGCAGTGCCCAATAAGGACCAGCCCTGCAGTGCCCAATAAGCCATGTGAATTTGGGTGGCACCCACCAAGGAGGGGCTACCTTTGTCCTAATTCACACAAAGGCATCTTGGGTATGGAATGAGTCCACTCGTCCTCCACGCTTTGTGGAGAAAGTAGTCTTACACAACCACTTTCTCCTTGCTCCTTCCTGGGCATGTTTGAAACTGTCCAGATATTGTCCATTTTTCCTCTCTTCCAGGCAGCATGTGTAGCGGAAAAAGTATAACCATTTGGATTTAGACTGACCTGGGCTCGAATCCTGCAGCTGCCGTTTTCCATTCAAATGGCCTTGCAGAAATGACATGCCTTGCCCAAACTTCATTTTCCCCATCTGCACAATGGGGATATGGTAACTGTTCTTGGAGGATACTTTTAAGGACTAGAAATCGTAGAATTCGGGATGCCTGGGCTGCTCAGTCGGTGAAGCGTCTATCTTCAGCTCAGGTCATGATCCCTGGGTCCTGGGATCAAGTCCCTCATCTCCCTCTGACTGCTGCTCCCCACTGCTCATGCTCTCTGGCAAATAAATAAAATCATCCAAAAAAAAAAAAAAAAGAAAAGAAAAAGAAAGAAAGAGAGAAGAAAGAAATAGTAGAAGTCATGTACTTATCACAAAACAAATATAGCCATTGATAGTCAACAAATCAACCAGCGAGAAAAATACATTCCTTGAAGTTTGTAAAAAAAAAAAAAAAAAAAGGAAGTTTGTGCCCAGCCCCCACCATAAGCAAACTAGAGCAACTTGCATGAGTTTTAAAAAATTGTTGCATTTCACGTTAAGGTAACCTGCATGTATAAAAATTTATATTTACCAAATAAAAATATGTTGCATCCTCTTTTTATAATACCTGCATCCTCTTCTACCACGTTGAAAGAATTCTATTTCTAGTTTCTCGATTTGTTTGTTGCTTTCCAAGGGAAACATACAGCTCATAATTAAGTATACCTCTAGAGGTGTGCATGTCTCTTACAGAAGTGAGCATGAATAACCAAGGCCAAGGTCGAGCGTCTGCAAATGACAAATGAATCAGAGGTACAGAAACAAAAAAACAATTGCCTAAGTGGCATAACACCAGGAGATCGTAGGGCCCAGGAGTAGAAACACAAGTCAACAGCTCAAACTTTCAAAATGGACCTCGGGATTCATTGTTTAATCTACAATGACGGCAAGTATTCTCCTAAGAGACCCACATGATCCTGATGCTATAGGAAAGGAATTTTAGGTCTTCAGTCTTCTTGGCCTGCACGAGCTCAGATTACATCCTCTGGCCCAAACAGGAGAGGCTCTGTGGTGTAACAGGGGAAGCTAGGGCCTGGGAGATGAGCTTCCTCTCCTCTTTTCTGTAGGGCTCACCTTGTCTCCACACTAGTACGGTGCCAGGCACACGACAGGCATTCAGTGTCTGTACTCAAGGAGCAAACTTGGGGTGTGCAAGTTCAAATCTTATGAATTTAAGAAAAGCAGTGATAGATGAACATGAATTTTTTTCTGATTAGCAAGGAAAGAGCAAAACAAGGGGACGGTAAATATATATCCATGGACAGGTCAGGCGCTTGGAAACGGGAAGATCCATTTCCAATTCCATCATTACTGCCACCTGTTGGGCAACCCAGGACAATGAGTCTTTCTGAACTTGGCTTTTCTCAGCTGGGAAGGGAGATAATAAAGTCTATTTCACCAGGTTTTATGAAGCGTTCGTGATGATATGTATTGATTGTTTGGCATTGTACCTGGCAGGGATTCACCCGCTACCTGGCAGGGACTAGGAGCTCAATGAATAATCACGGAGACAAGAAGAAAGGAGACTGTGGCTCCAGGTGTCCCGTTGGCTTTCAGAGAACGGTGTGCATACGAGTTGCCCTGTCTTACAACATTCTCCTCTGTTACCCGGGACGCAGCTTCCCAGCCAATCAAACCCTGCATGTTTGTCCTGAGGCTTCCTCACCTCGGCCAGGCTGCTCTTTCTCTCACCTCCTTCTCGTTTCCATCATGACTGCACCTGTAGTTTGATGTGTGCATGGGTTCAGCTCCCGGAGCACACACACCTCACTTGCCACCACTCCCAGCAGAGCACAGCCATGGCTCCATTCCTTCTCAGTTGGGAAGAGACTCTGCCCCAAAGGCTCTAGCTGGCAGGCACAGGTCTCCACGAGGCGCCCAGGTTAGGAGAGGGTTTGAGGGAGCGGCTGCCACACAGGGCTCTGCTCAGAGAGCAGACTTATCGGGAACTGGGACAGAGAGGGAGTGAGGTGTTTGTACTCTTCTGGGAAAGAACACGATACTCAAGTGATTACTATTTATCGGGCATGTGCCAGGGGCAGGCACTGAGCTCAGGGTATAAATATTCTTATTTAATTCTCTCAGCAGCCGATGCATTGCCCTCCTCACTCTCAGGAAATTGCGCATTTAGGAGATTAAGTAACAGAAGTCTGACGTCACAGAGTTAATAACCGATGAAGGGGAAATTCACACGCACGGCTGACCAGCTCCCGGTTCTCCCACATTCTCCCCCATCGAAGTGGGCCTCCTCTGCTTTCTAGGGCTTGATTTCCCTTCCAGGCAACACACGACAGCCATAGAACAGTGGCCTGAGTGATGGTCCCCCAAACGTGCCCGCTGGAGCCTACGAGTCTGACTTGAGAGGAAGACAGGCTCTTCGCAGCGGCAGTGAAGCTGGGGATCTTGAGATGAGATCATCCTGGATTCCTTGGTGAGTTCTAAATCCAGTGACAAGTGTCCTTGTCAGAAAAAGGCACAAGATGAAGGGAGATGGGCAGGAGAGGTAAAGCTACGTTGACGGGAAGAAGAGCCAGATGCTAGAGTGGGGCGGCCACAAGCCTGGGACCCCCCGGAACCACTGGAAGCTGGAGGAGCCCAGGGAGGATCCTGTCCTCGAGGCTCCAGAGGGGGTGTGGTCCTGCTGACCCTGATTTTGGACCTCTGGCTTCCAGCCCTGGGAGAGCGTACCTTTCTGCTGCTTCAAGCACCAAGATTGTGGTAATTTGTTACAGCAGCCACAGGGAACTCATACACATGGGAAACCTCCGAGTCTGCCACTGTCCATGTCAGGCATGCTTAACCCCCGCCCAGGAATGGAGAGCCCCTGGGCAGTGGCACCTAGCCTCGGGCTGATCACTGAGCCTCTTGTTTTGTCATGGGCTTTGCTGTCTACAGAGAGAGCTCCCTGCAGCTGGCAAGGGAGTGGAGAGGGCGGACCACCCCTGGCGCTGGCCCGGAGGTGCACCAGGCGGCCAGCGTGGGACACACCTTGTTTATCCATAGTGTGGATTCACCAACATCTCCAACCTAACCAGAGGAATGGAATCAAAGGAGACCCAGGGAGACAGACAGCATGGGACAGTTAGCCAGGCCCTGCTGGATCCTTCTCCAGGATTGTAGAGCCCTTCCCCTCCTGGGGTTTGCACTCTGGAGAGGACATCTGCCTCTGCTGCTGGGTGGGCGGGAGCGGGTATTCCAGCAGCAGTGATGCTCTTCTGTAGAAATACATCGCAGGAACACGGGGGCTACCTGGGTGGCTGGAAGGATCCAGAGCTATTTGGCAGAGAAGCGCTGAGGACACCTGCAGAAATGAGGCCCCTCCCGCCAGGGCTTTGCTAATTCCCCAAATGCACAAGGGAGCCCTATTCCCAAACATGGGGCTCAATGCTGGCTGCAGCAGAACTCAGCCCAGGTCCTCAGCAGCCACGGCACGTGGAGCCCCAAGTTTCTCCATAATGTGTGTGCTTTAACACGACCCCTGATCCCAAGCCTTTCTGCGAAGTGAGAACAGAGGCACCCCCTTCCGGGATCTGGACTCATGCCTCCTTTTAGGAGCTCTGTCCTCTGCCCCTGGAGCTTTTCATACAGGCTGAGAATAGCCCTGGCAAGAACAAGGGGGCAGCGGGGAAGAGCTATAGTTTAAAAAAGCCGGGCCCAGCCTCCCGCTCCCCACACTTCGGGCTCCAGTAAAACCCTTCCATCGCTCCACGGCTGGTTTCCACTCCAGCGTCTGGGGACGGCTTGCCCAACTGAAAGGGTGCTTTATTCGTATTCGGGACACAGAGGAGACCCATCCCAGATTTCAGCCACTCTCCTGGGGTGAGGGAAGGGAGTCAGGTGCCGAACCGTATCCCAAGAAGCCAGCCCTGAGCCCAATCCGGTGACAGGACTGTGTGTTCTAGAAGTTTTTAGGGTGGCTTCTGGCCAAGATCCCCTTCAGCCAGAAGCCCGGATGATGCCAGAATGGGCATCATCACGACCGTCCATCATACCCAGAGTGTTTCTCCGACTTTCTTGTCGTGGAGAGAGAGGGTCTTTTTACCCTTCCCTCTGAAATCACGTTGTAGACTGGAAAAGAGCCCCCACAGCGGCATCCCTTTCTCCAGATCCCACCATTTCATAGCCCTTCCCAGAATGTGAGCCAAGAGCTCTCATCGCCCCCGTGTACTTCACTCAGTGAACTGCTCGGGTTATCACTATGCGTGTTTTTATAAAGTGTTTTTATGCTGTTTTTATAAAGTGTTACTTTTTTTTAATTACGAAGTCATTCGTGACATTGGTTAAAAATCCAAGCATTCATGACATGCTATAAGTTAGAGACTTGAAAGACCCCAATAAGCCTACCCCCTGGAGATCTATATAATGTATGTATGTGAAGCTTTTTTGTTTTTTGGTTTTTGGAGTTTTTTGTTTTGTTTTGTTTTGTTTCATTTTTCCATCTTAGTCCTGGGGAAAACGAAAGGGAAGGGAAATGGAAAGGAAATTCACAACAGAATCCGGTGATTCTCCCTAGCTCACCCGGCTAAGTCTCCGTTCCTGCCAAGGGGGGCACACCTTTAATGTCTGTAACAACTTTCTCCACCCAGATAAAACCTATATTCTGTGGCAGGGCTCCCATGAGTCCTTGCTGTTGTGAATGAGGAACAAAGGGATCTGTGTTGTATTAAGGTCTGTGCCCACGAAGGTTAGAAGGGGATGCTAGAGACTGAATTGTGTCTCCCCACTGAAATCCATACGTCCAAGTCTGAGCTGCAGTGGGACTGTGTTTGGAGATAGAACCTTTACAGAAGGAACGGAGATTAAATGAGGTCATAAGGCTAGGGTCTTGATCCTATAGGGTTCATGGCCTTGTAGGATGAGACCCCAGAGAGCTTGCTTACTCTCAGCCACATGAATGCAGAGCAAGAAGGCGGCTATGGGTGAGCCAGGAAGAGGTCTCTCGTCAGAATCTGACCATGCAGGTGCCCTGTTCTTAGATGCCAGCTTCCAGAACTTTAGGAAAATAAAGATCTGTCATTTAGGTCACCCAGTCCATGCTATTCTGTGTTGGCGGCCCAAGCTGACTGAGGCAGAGGGGAGGGAAAGAATCGCACCCAGCCCAGCTGTCTCCCATCCCTGTTCCTGCCCATTACTGATGCACTCACATTTCTCTCTCTGCTGTGCTCTCACCCAGGGGCCTCTGAAAATGGGCCTGGGGGCAGGAGCCTCCTCTCTCAGACGTGTGTATCTGCACTCAATCTCCTTCCTCCCAGCGGGACCTCCTGCTTCTCCTTTCTCTGCTGCAACCCAGACGCTTCCCATGTACCACTAAACCTGACTGCAGTAGAAGAGAGCCTGGGTCATATTCTGACCGCCTCTGAACTAGATTGACTGTGTGTCTCATACTCTCAGCCAGCTTAACTCAGACATAAATTCACTCACTAACGCCGAAGCCTCTGATGGCCTTGGATTAAGGTTTAAAAGTTCTCCTTCTACTCTGGCAGGTTCCGAGCCTGCTCCAAGCCTCAGTGATTGAATTATTAATGCTGTAGCCTCTCGCCCTCCTCCTTGTGGATTCTGGGTCTGCCTCCACAACTTCAGCGCCCATGGACCCTTACAACGAGGCTCACATGTAATTCAAAATCGGAGACGAGCTGAAACCCAGGAGGTAGGAGGAGTGGACGGGAAGATTTCTAGTTTTTGCTGTCCACCTCTAGCAAACATGTCATCAATGCCACTAGGTGGGTTCCAAGATGCACAGTATTTTTTTTGAAGCAGGCATGAGCAGGAAGAAGGCCAGACTCAGGAAGCTGAGTGACAAGAGAGGACTGTCCCCCTAGGCTGGTTCTTCTCCGGCTTCTCTGCTGTGACCTGCAGTGAACAGACCATGTCATCACCCAGCAGTACGTGCATACACACACACACACACACACACACACACATATTTGAAACAACTGTTTCACTGTCTGGGATGCCTTCTAATGTTATCTAATCTACTCTAGTTCATGAAAACTTTTGGTGGGAAAGTAAATTGACATGATGGTTAATTTCATGTGATATCTTGACTGGGCTAAGAGATGTCCAGAGAACTGGGGAGACATTGTTGCTGGGTGTGTCTGTAAGGACATCTTTGGCACCAATTAGTGTTTGAACAGGTAAATTGAATAAAGAGGGCAGCCTCTCACAATCGTGGGGGTGCATCCCCTAAAGGCCCAAATGGGATGAAGAAGCAGAGGAAGGATAAATTCTCTGTCCCTGCTTGAACTGGCACGTCCACCTCCTGCTCTTAGACATCGATGCTACTGCTTCTGGGACTTTCTGTTCTCAGACTGCAGTTTATACCATTGGCCCCCTGATTCACATGTCTACAGACTGAGGTTGAATTGTACAGCCACTTTCCTGGTTTTCTAGCTTGCAGACAGTGGATTCTGAGGCTCCTTAGCCATACCCACAAGAACCAATTTCTATAATAAATATCTCTCTTTCTCTCTCTCTCTCTCTCTCTCTATATATATATATATATATATATACACCCACACACATATATAAAAATATATATCCTATTGGTTCTGTTTCCCTGGAAAACCTGAATACGATTGATTTCATTCATAGACAGCAACATTTGTTAGTTCTTGCAAGGATATAGAAAAGAATCCATGTCTGCATGGACTAATAGGTCCTCTAACATCTGTGATTATTGAGGACAATCATACTTCCTTCACAAGGTTGTGACTTTTAAGAGACAAATAAGACTTTTAAGAGACAAATTACATCAACCACGGGACATGGTTCCCTGAAAACAGTTCCCTGAAAATGCCTAATGAACATTTATTATTAGTAACAGACAAATGTCTAATCAGTAATTCAGGCACTTGTGGTGTCCCTCATCCTGGGACCCTGAGTCTGGCCTCACCTGTTTCTTCTGGAAGCTGGTCAGTCCGGTGCAGTGGGGTTGCCAGTGACATCTGTCTCAGGCAGGTGTCTGTGATGTGGGCGCTGAGATGTTTACTAATAACGATAAACAGCGCGTCATTCATTTCAGCTGATGAATGTCCTCATCCGAAACAGACTCAGAAGCAATGCGGGTCTTTCTTCTGCTTCCATTTGGGTCACTTTAGAGTGAAGACAAGACCCAGTCAGGACTGGGCAGCAGGAGGCCGAATCCTCGTCTGTCTCCGATGCGAATGTGCTACGTGAGCTCATACAAAGCATTTCCTTTCTCGGCGTCTGTTCTTGCCATAATGGGAATGATAATACCTGCCCACACTATCTCACAGGCAGGCTCAGAGGCACGAATCCATTCAAAAATACAGAAAGAGACTTTGAACCCCTCACAGATCGGCATAGACTCAATACAAAGGTTTCACCAGTTATTATGACTGTCTTTCTTTCTTAGATTTCGGGTAAGCACTTCATCTTTTTTTCGTCGTTTTTTAAAGGATAAAATTCATTTCTAACTGCCTTTTGAAAGCCAGTGTATGCTCTGGCCATTTGATTAATAGGAGTGGGGCCGACCAGCTTCCCAATCAAAGCGCTTTTGAATAATTCAATGCCCCATATTGAAAGAGAAGACTTGCTGCCTGATGTGGTTTACTCTCCTCATCGTGGAGAAAATTTGAACTGCCCTTCTACCCAGACAGATACCTGGGCTTGGCTCCTTCGCCTGCACTCACTCCTTCTCCATCGTGCAGAGCCCTACCCGCCCCACGATGGCTCTGCGGTTTGTGTATAAATGGAAGAAAACAGCCCGGGCCACTGCAGGGGCTCTGGGTCCTGCCTGGGGCTCAGCTCACAGACCCCTAGGAAGGGATATCTTTTTCTAATTGGTTTAGGCAGAAGGGTTCCTTTCTCGGAGCTGCACAAAGTTGCCTCACAGGCTAAAAGAGATGTGCCGCTGTGTGAAAAAACACAAGACCAGCCGTATCCCTGCGGAGACTCCCACGGCGTGACCACGATGCCCTGCGGACACCTGATGGAAGGGACCACACGCGCCTCCCCGTCCTCGGGGAAAGAGGGCTGAGCTGTGGTCCTGCCTCCTTTCAGCAGCACTGTGCCTACAGCCGTGACGCTGTGGCCTCAGGCAAGGGGTCCCACCTGCACCGCAGCCCAGGGGACCTAGAAGCTTCGATTTACTTCAGTGTTCTCATGTCAAAGCCTGCTGTGCAGCTTACATGACAGATACGTGTCCGTTATTTGATGTGATGATGGCAGAGCTCACAAGTACAGACCATTGCTTCCTTCCCCAGCCACTCCCTGTCCACCTCCACCCTTCCTACTCCGGTCCCTCTGTCATTTTCCTGCCTCCCACCTGCCCCCCATCTTCCTCCTCTCTCCTTCCCTTGCCCAGGCCTCTGGAAGGCGCATCTGTGATGATCTCCTTGCCTCACTCTTCCTATTTGCTTTACCTGTTAAGCTCTCTGGCTTTCTGGTCTACTACCGTCCTCTAGTTGAAGGGAATAATGAATAAAAGTATATGTTGGCTTTTTCTTGTTTCTTCTATTCTAAATGCTTCAAAGGCAAAGTCCTACCATATTCAGTGTGTTCTCCCAAAATGAGGCCAGGGATCCCTAAGTCATACATACGATGATATTGGTAATGGTGCACCGGGCAGTCTCTGGTTGTGGGACCCCAGACCTGGTTGGGCCGTTCTAGAGCCTGGTAGCAAAATTCAGATAGCACTAACCTGACTTGGAAGCAGGAGGGTGAGTGTTGGTAGTAGGCATGGTTGACATCTTAGTCCTCAATAGACTATGTTCTGAAGAACATCTGAAAGTCTCTTGTCCTTGAGTCCTTCCATGTCAAAAACATTTGTCTTATTTTACAATTAATTTATCACACATTTTGGTGACTTCATTCATCAGATTGTAGAGACTGAGAGGGACTTTTCAGTCCAACTAACAATGACTTGTTTTGCCAGCGTGTAACCTTCTAAGGACAAAACCTGTTCTCTTTTTAACAGCTGTCTTCCCAGTGCCTGGCAGAAATCCCAGCATACAACAGCCTCTCCACAAATGTCTGTAGAATGAGTGAATGAATGAATGAGTGAGTGAGTAAATGGATGGATGAGTGGGTGGATGGATGGATGGATGGATGAGTGGATGAATGAGAGAATGAGTGAATGGATGGATGAGTGAATGAGGGAATGGATGAATGAATAAGTGAATGGATGAATGAATGAGTGAATGGATGAATGAATGAGTTAATGGATGGATGGTTGGATGGATGAGTGAATGAATGAGAGAATGAGTGAATGAATGGATGAATGAATGAGTAAATGGATGAATGAATGAGTGAATGGATGAGTGAATGAGTGAATGGATGAATGAATGAGTGAATGGATGAATGAATGAGTGAATGGATGAGTGAATGAGTGAATGGATGA